>NC_141876.1:536101366-536404397 GCF_056163025.1 Triticum urartu
CCCACCCCGCGCGCGTCATGGCACGATCCCCAGGATGGACAGTTTCGGCGGGACGGGATCCCGTCCCCCTCCGCCTCCGCCTCCGCCCCCATTCCCTCCCTCTCCTCAAGCGCCGCCCGCACGCACGCGCGCCTCAAGGTCAATGGATCACATGCGTTCATCAATTCCCGCCAACATGCGTACTGGCTACTGAGAGTCTACACATACAGTGCTCTGATCCTGACAGGAGACGCACAGAAACGTACAACGTTCATACTACTAGTACTATACTTGAAGCGTGCTACGCTGGGGATTGGATAAGAGCCGTAGGATAGATTTATAACTAACTAACACATGCATGTGCCATGCAGTCACCGTCCGTCACATTGCTCTAGTTTGCTTCTGGCTCACGGAACGGAACGCATCTCGTACGTGGTAACGATCAGCATTCCACAGACTAGAGTAGACGTACGACGTCACCGGAAGGCAACCGGCCGGGACCAGAACGCCGGCCGCCGCCGGAACCTCATCCGGCCGGCAGGTCGCTTAGCCGGGATATTTACTACTACCATCGAGCTTGCTTGATTGCCGCTGCACCATACGTGCGGCCGATCGAGCTGCGAGTTGATGGGTGGATTAATCGGGAGTGCAAGCAAGAGTGTGCGTCGACGGAGAACGTTGCCGCCGCCGGCACTCCACCCGCGCGCTCCGACGTACGGTCGACAGCCACGGCCACTAGCTTAAGCTAGCTACCTCGGCCGTGAAACGGGGTCGTGGTGTGGCGGCGGGAGGGCGGGCGTGCCTGATGTACTACCGTGCACGTTAACTCGTGCGCCCGTCAGCAAACCGTCGCTAGCAACTTGCAGCAGCGAGCTAGCCGTAGATTCTGCTGCACTAGTTTGTTAACCAGTAACCGCCATAAACCGGGCACGGAAGTTTCTCTGCCTAACGTCTGGAAAACGGGAGGGGCCAAAATCCCTTGCGCTGCCGCCATGATGGGCTACTCATTTTATGTGCCGTTTTTTCCCTCGAGATATACATGTACCGTGTTTTTTTAAAATCCAACACGTTAATGGCTAATTAAGGACCTAATAATAATAATCAATCTAATAGCGCGCAAATTTTTTTTGAGGAAAAACTTCGCGTAATTTTCAATGGCTGTCATATTTATCTTGCACCAAGATACAATTATATCGATATACAAGGAGCAGACGTATATGTGGCCTATGCGATGTATTTTCTCTGTCCGGTTTATCGGTCTCCTTCGAGTTTTGTGGCTAAATTTGATCAGAAATCTGACTAACAAAATATGAGTTGTATGCCTAAAAGTATATCATTGGATTCGTACCCAAAATAAGTTTCCAGTGATATAATTTTTGTGACATATAGCTCATAATTAGTCAATTTTGGGTCAAAAGCTAATGTAAAATTTGATGGGGACTTATGAAAGAGAGATGAGGAGACCATTTGATGTCAGCCGGGACGGACATGAAATGGAGTGGGGATAAGCTCTTGAAGAAGCAAACTTATTGCCCCATCCTTCCTTGTGGCTACGAAAACCTCTAAGATTTAGGTCCATTATCCGTGTTTCTGCAAGCAAGGCATCATGTGCACCTTGTTGTTTTTTCGCCTTGACGCGAGGAAGAGGTTCGTGGCTTCTATTTCGGTTGAGCCCCTTTGATCCAAGCAGATGAACAAAAAGAGGCCATGCGACCTACTTATTATCTTAGGGTGGCGCTTGTCCGGCATCGTCGACTCATTCAATAGCCATTGGAAATTAACAGCTCTCGTGAATTTGTGCGGTTTATGGGTGCCCAGCCCGCCAAGGTATTGTGAGGTTTGCACATCATAAAATCAAGTATAATAAGATATTTATAGCTCACTTGACAAATTTTTCCTATATGGAGGAGAGAAACAAGAACAAAAAATGAAAAGGCATGGGCTCTTATGCAAGAGTCCACCTCCTACAAGTGCCGCAACCCAAACGGAATAAATATAAAGAAAGAGAGAAATTGGAAAAAATACATGTGTACGAGTCGACTTTAGTAATGGTTTTTCATGACATGTCAACAACAAATAATCATCCGCTGATTATATAATAATTATTAGCCATGCTCTAAGTGACACCTCTTGCTAGGGCGGTGGAGTTACGGGGACGCATGTTGGAAACTTAATGCGAGCCGTGGATCAATTATCTGTGGCCTCTGGTGCGGTGCCACGCGTGTGTGAGCGCATGCACCCGCTTTCTAATCGGAAAACCGTTGCTGATCAGGCATTATTTTCCACCTCTATGCTAAGACGATCCAAAAAAGAATTAAGCAACATAACAAAGCGATGCTCTCCGGCCAAATCAGACGTTCTGACTTAACCGGAACCGGTCGCATGGAAGACCGGCGAGCCAGAGCCAGAGCCAGATCGATGAGTGGAGGCACCACGCACAAACGAGTACGTACGGGCCAGGTCAAAAGGGACCAAACGGGTTAGGATTAGTGCGTAGGGCGCCACACACACACACACACACACACACACACACACACACACACACACACACACAGAGTGAGTTAATGCTTCGAGGGAGCCGTAGCAAATTAGTTTATCACCACCACCGCGGCACGCACGCACGCCCCGGCCGGCCGGCCGGGCCACGCACGGCGAGCTAGCCAGGGTCGCAGCTAGTCCCTTTCCGTTTGAACATAAAGTACTAGACGGAGCAACGACGCGGGAACATGTGTGCTACGCCCTCTCTAGCCTGGCTAGCTCTAACAAGAAGTAAACCCGGCCCCCTCCCTCGGCCGCGCGCGCGCCTATATAAGCAGCTAGGGTGCCCACACACCGAGGCCACGGCATGCATGCAACGGCAACGGTGCAACTGCAACACACACTACTCAGCTTAGCCGCCGGAGCTGAGCCACCGTTATAAATACCTCTCCTCCTTCACCCTCCTCGAACCATCGCAGCCACAGCCTTCCTTGATCGGTAGAGAGTTCCATGAGAGCATCGATGGGGAGATCACCGTCGTCGCCCGTGCTCTCCCTGGTGTGGGCTGCGGCCGCCCTGCTGCTGAATGGTAACTTGAGCTGGCCTTTCATCTTATGGCCGGTTAATTATCTCGAGCCTTCCATCTTACGTACTGGTCAACCGCCTTTGATTAACCCTTCTTCATCCTCCTTTCTCCACGCAGCTGCTCTCGTGGTGCAGTCGGTCCCTTACGACTACTCGTCAAGCTCCGAGGTACGTACGTACGTACGTGTATGTACACGTATGGTCACGTGCATGCAGCATGTATTTCTGGCCGGCCGGGTTTTCTGTTGTGTTGCGTCAGCTTGATGCCTTCCGCAGCTTATGATCGACCGATGTCGTTGCTCACAAGCTATGGGCATGCAGTGACACGTGTGCGCTAGCCTCATGCGCGTGCACTGGCCATCGGTGAGCACGGGGACAATCTCGTTGCCTCGTGGGATCGGTCTTTGCCGGCTGGCCGGCCGGAGTCCACTGATCCGGCCACTAGCGGGCGACGATCGAGACATGTGCATATTGCGTGCATGCGTTGGTACTACCTAGCTTAGCTAGGTCTCGCGCGCGCGCACACACACACATCTAGCTAGTGATCGATGATGCCAGCTTAGAAAGTCGCTCGTGACTAATGACTCCGCCCCATCGATCATCACCTTTTCTCCTCCTCCTCCTCCTCCTCCCATTTAGTAAATGTTCATCCGTCCATGTTGCTCAGACGGGCGATCAGATGGGGTGTGCATTGTGGAAACGGGCCAAACAAATCGCTAGCCAGGAAGGAAGAATTGGGAGTCGATTAAAAGCCGTGTGGAAACATGACGTGACGCCAAGAACGGGTCGATCGAGATGGCCGAAAGCCTCTACGGAGTCACGCCGAACTCATCGGCGCACCACCAATCGCGCGCCACAGACAAACAGAGCTCCATCGCTCCGGCGTGCCGAACCCGCACCACACGCCGGGTCGTCTTGACCCTTGCTGCGTTCTTCCAGCGTGCTAGTCTGTTTCCAGCCTAACATCCAGTACATTTCCATGCATCCTGGTGGCTCCGGCCCGGCAGCAGCGTCCGTCAACAAGCCTCTCTCTCTCTCTCTCTCTCTCTCTCTCTCTCTCTCTCTCTCTCTCTCTCTCTCTCTCTCTCCGTACCTAAACTCTAATGTGGGCGACAGGAATTCCAGCTGCAACAACTAAAAAACTGCACAGATCACACGCAGTAGCGCCATGCATGTTGGCAAGTTGCTGACTTGTTCACAAATGCACTCACAATCATCATAGTGATTTGTGAACGCAACTTTGTGATCAGAGTTGGGATACATGGTGATCATGGCCATGCTTTTCGGCCGAGGCCAAGCAGGGGAGGGCATGTGTACCCCAGTGTCCGCCACACACCGCGGCTGCACGCACACCCTCGTTCCACTCACTTCTCCATTGAAACCAACCCAGAAACACAAATCATGCGCTTACTCGGGCACTTAGCTAGCTTTTTGGGTTAACTTTTGCCGGTTGGTTGGTGAAGACAGTGTCATCAGCCCTCCTCCTCCTTCTGCATGTGCGAAATGCTCCATGCCAGGAACAGGAGCTCAACCAAAGTCAAGTGCGCCCGAACAAAGGGCCCAAGGCAATCACCCAGCGACTTATTTTACCCCTTGCTAAGTCTCATGTTAGGCGCTGTTAGATATGCGATCACCTGGACTTTTTCAGGCAAGTCAAACAATATTCTTCTAGGCAGCCAGCAGCCAGCCAGTGATAACTTACCAAACAAAAGCAACGTTGTGTAAAATAATCTGGCACGCGCGCGCTTGTCTGAACGCTCTGAATCCTCGCGGTTTGGCGACGTACGGTTACTATCAGCTGCAGTGGTTCTGAACGGTAACGGCCTTTTGGTGACTTTTCACCCAGACGTTGACATGTGCTCGGTTGGTAGTTTTGTCAGTTGCTTTCTACCGATTTTCTGATCTGGATTTTGGTACACTTTGACGTCATTTGTTATTGGGATCCCTTTGTTATTACTGCTGGTAACTTTTTGTTGAGCTGACCTATGTGTGATGGCGTGAATGCGCAGTGCTTGGCTGAGCCGCTGGAGGCTCACTACGGCGGCGGCGTGATCGTCAACTCGGACTTCAGCGCCGGCCTCCAGGACTGGTCGGCCTTCGGGTACGGCAGCGTCGCCGAGGGCGCGTCGCCGACGGGGAACAAGTACGCCGTGGCGGCGAACCGGACGCGGCCGTACCAGAGCGTCAGCCAGAAGGTGTACCTGCAGAACGACACGCACTACACCCTCTCAGGTCTGAATCTGATTGCCACTGCTGCTACGCACGCCTCTCTCCAACTTCAGAGTTTGTGGGGACTGTCGCTCACAAGGGCAGGACTTGTGGTTGCAGCTTGGTTGCAGGTCAGCGACCGGAGCGCCGACGTGATAGCCGTCGTGAAGACCGCCGACGACTTCATCCACGCCGGCGGGGTCGACGCCAAGTCCGGCTGCTGGTCCATCCTCAAGGGCGGCCTCACCGCCGCCGCCTCCGGCCCGGCCGAGCTCTACTTCGAGGTAAACACAGACCAGCAGCGTTTCTGTCTACCATGTTGTTGGAAACAAAATGAGTAGTAGGCACGATCGTTTACATGCCCTGCTTTTGGCGCGTACAGAGCAACTCGACGGTGGACGTCTGGGTGGACAACGTGTCGCTGCAGCCGTTCTCCAAGGAGGAGTGGAGCTCCCACCGGCACGCGGCCGTGAAGAAGGCCCGGAAGAGGACGGTGCGGCTGCGCGCCAGGGACGCCGCCGGCAACCCGGTGCCGGGCGCGCGGGTGCACGTCCGGCAGGTCCGGAGCGCCTTCCCGCTGGGGTCGGCGATGAGCAAGGAGATCATCACCAACGTCAAGTACCAGGAGTGGTTCGCCAAGCGGTTCACGGTGACCACCTTCGAGAACGAGATGAAGTGGTACAGCACGGAGTGGACGCAGGGGCATGAGGACTACACCGTCCCCGACGCGATGCTCCGGTTCGCGCGCAGCCACGGCATCGCCGTGCGCGGGCACAACGTCTTCTGGGACGACCCCAGGACGCAGCTCGGGTGGGTCAAGGCCCTGAGCTGCGACCAGCTCCGCGCCGCCGCCGCCAACCGGATGAGGTCCGTCATGTCGCGGTACGCCGGCAAGGTGATCGCGTGGGACGTGGTGAACGAGAACCTGCACTTCGACTTCTTCGAGGAGAAGTTCGGCGCCGGCGCGTCGGCGGCGTTCTACCAGAAGGCGCACGGCATGGACGGCGGCGCGCTCATGTCCATGAACGACTTCAACACGCTGGAGCAGCCGACGGACCCCAACGGCCTGCCCAGCAAGTACCTCAACAAGCTGTCGCAGATCAAGGACGCCTTCCCCGGCAACGGCATCGGCGTCCGGATGGCCATCGGCCTGGAGGGCCACTTCGGCGCCACGCCCAGCATCCCCTACGTCCGGGCGGCGCTGGACACGCTGTCGCAGGCCGGCGTGCCCATCTGGGTCACGGAGGTGGACGTGAAGGCGGGGCCGGACCAGGCGTACCACCTGGAGCAGGTGCTGAGGGAGGTGTACTCGCACCCGGCCGTGCACGGCATCGTGCTCTGGACGGCGTGGCACCCGACGGGCTGCTACGTCATGTGCCTCACTGACGACAACTTCAACAACCTCCCCGTCGGCGACACGGTCGACAAGCTCATCGCGGAGTGGAAGACGACCTCGCACGTCGGCGTGGCGGACGCCGACGGGCACTACGACGCGGAGCTCTTCCACGGGGACTACCAGGTCACCGTCACTCACCCGGCGGCGGCGGCCAACTCCACCGTCGTGCAGAGCCTCAGCGTTGACAGGGAGTCCGACAACGAGTACACCATACACGTCTAGCCTAGTACTAGTATCCATAGGCGTGTAGCTAGCGCCCATACGGTGATTTCAGATATGCCTGCCATTGATTGTTGTTGTTGATTTAGAGCATTGTTGTTGGGATTTCATAGGCGCCCGCCCATGAGATTGAATTCTCAGTCCTGGAGAGGCGGTGGATCATGTGTTCATTATTATCATTATCAATTGAATCAAGGAGAAGTTTGATTTGTTCTTCTTAATATACAAGTTTGCAAGTTATTTCTGCCATCTTCGATAGTAAAATGAAACAGAAGGCTGAACAATCAGTTACTAGCAATCAAACATTAATCAACAGAACTACTTCCTCCGTCCGGAATTATTTGAGGAGGTATAGATACATCTATTTCAGCGTAAGCAATTCCGGACGGAGGTAGTAGCATCCAGCAAACAAATACGCAATTAGACGCGCCTGTTTATACTCTTATAACTGAAAAAACAGTGTTACATCTCACATCCTCTTGTTCTGGACCCATTTCAGCGATTGTGACACACTAGCCAGCATTCATCCACGTAAACAAAAACTACAAAATCGCAATTGGGGACCTTTCACTCGATATGCTACCATCAGCACGTCTAGTCTTAAGCATTCAAGAAATTTCAAAACCTTACACAAAGGTTGCCCTCCAATGCTCTCGAAGCTATACATGATACAGGTGCTTAAATTGTTCAACCATAACTTTGCACTCGCTCAGCCGCCGAGGCGAAGTGGATCGCCTCCAAGAATTTTCGCAAGCACCTTATGTTCCTGACGAAGCAAAAAAATGATTATTTTTACATGAGCGCCCATCTAAGTAAAGATACTGTTACATGCTCATAGTATACAAACGACATATAAAGAGAAAAATGGAACTAAAAGCCTGGTTGATGTGGGCAACCGAGAACTGCTGGGCAGACATCTAGAGCTTGTAAATCACCAAATGCTAACCCCTCTGTTCACTATTATAAGATGTTCGAACTTTTTTCTAAATCGGGTGTATGTAGACAAGTTTTAGTGTGTTTGTTCACTCATTCAATCCGTATGTAGTCCATATATTGAAATACCCAAAACATCTTATAATAGTGGACGGAGAGAGTATATATCTAATTACCTTCACACATGCGAGACTGACTTCATACTATTTTTTTCTCCTTTTATGACAACTACTTGATAAAAGCCATACTCGACGAGTACCTTATTGCTCTACAATGTTCTCTCCCGTAGTAACATCAACATAAGTCTTAAGTTCAAACACACGAACTTGTAGTGGCGTAGAAAATATGAAGATTTTCATAGGGAAGTTAGTTATGCTTTTCCCGGTTGGTTCTAATTTGGAACATTCTTTTTATGCAAACACTATGGATGTGTTGGGGTGTTAAAAGATGGTATCGGAGCACATGTTGACCGCAAGACATGACCTTAGCGCATGGAATACGAAAAGCCATAGGAATCAAAAACTATTTTGATTCATAAGCTGGATGACCTTGTCAAAGTGACCCATAAGCCGGCAAACCGCCTCGCGGTATGCTATCATCCGTGGATCTCTTGCTTCAAAGTTCTTCGTAACCTAGGGAATCACCATGCACCTCCAGCCTACGGATGCCCATGGAGATGGCCAAATGCAAAACATGGAGGAGGGTCACGTATTCGACCACGTTGTTGAAGTCAGTTGAAGAGGATCTGTAACACATAGCGTATCTGGTCTAATGTTGGAGACATTGGGACGACGCCGGTGGTGCAAAAATTACCAATTTTATGACTGATTTAATCCAGAATAAATCATGATAATGACATATGCAATATTTAATCTTGTATTGATATTTAACCATGTAAGCACATACTAACCATACATCAGATATATCTACGTAAAGAACAGGTACGGCCAACATAGGAATAAACAGGAGAGGGAGGGATGAACGTATTATACCCTCCAGTTGGCCAGGTCAGTCGTGGCGGTGGCAACATGCTCGGTAGCCTTCTTCTTTCTGGCTTCGAAGTTCTGACACATGTCAAAGTTGGAGAGGTCGGGGACATAGTCGAAGTAGAGAACGAAGACGAACAGCAGCGAGCAGTCGCGTCAGAGACGCTCCCCAAGAACCTAATTGCCCTTCTCCTGGTGCAGGATCGCAAAGGGCGGGGTTCCAAAGGCCTGCTCTTTCGTACAATCGTGCACACGGTTGACGGGATGGGATCGCCGAAAGCAGCCGCAGCGAGCAAAATGACAGTGGGTTGTGCGCGAGGAGGTAGAGCAGATGCGATCTACTCCCTCCGTTCCAAAATAGATGACTCAACTTTGTATTAAAGTTAGTACAAAGTTGAGTCATCTATTTTGGAACGGAGGGAGTAGGTGACAACTAGAGTTCCGACGCCTCCTATATATAGGCGGTCGTGGTAGGGAGACGTGGGGCTAGAGTCGCTGGACCTACTCCCGAGTCAGCAACAACCCACGGTCCGACGTCTTAGATTCATAGCAAGTCCGAGAATGACTCGTAATTAACTAGTAATTAATTATTCGTTCCTGACCGGCAAAAATTAAGCGCACACATGACATTAGTTTGAGCTCGGCTCGGCTCGTTCACGACATCTGCTCGGGCGTGGTGAGGCGGGCGGCGGAGGAGCAACGCGGGAAGCATTCCTCTTCTCAAGCTCCAATAGCATGTAGAAGAGAATCCCTTATAAAGAGGTCACAACACTCCTCCACTCATGTGGGACTAAACTCACCTCATGAGTAGAGGGGTGTGGAGAGCCCCTTATAAGGGATATTCTTCTGCATGCTATTGGAGCTTCAGATGAGAAGGGGTTCCTGCGCGCTCCTCCGCCGCTGTCAGCCTCGCCACGCCTCGCATGCATGCGCGTCGGGTTTTGTGAATGAGACAAGCCAAGTTCAGACCTATGTCATGGTGCGCTTAATTTTTGCCATCAGGAACGGATAATTAATTGGCAATTAATTATGATTCACTAATGACGCGCTACAAATCCGAGGCGTCAAATCATGGGTTGTTGCCGACTTGGGCGTTGGTCCAGCCCCACGTCTTCCTACCACGACCGCCTATATATTGGAGGCGTCGACAACCCTAGCCATCACCCAGATCGGATCGCATCTGCTCTACCTCATCACGCACAACCCACAGTTGTTTCGTTTGCTGCTGCTGCTTTCGGCGATCCTATCCCGTCAACCGGGTGCATAGCTATACAAGAGAGAGTAGGCCTCTGGAACCAGTCATTTGCCATCCTCCGCCGGGAGAAGGGCGATTAGGTTTTTGGGAAGCGTCTCCGGCAAGATTGATCCCTGTTATTTGTCTTCGTCCTATACTTCCACTATGTCATCAACCTCTCCGACTTCGACTTGGGCGAGAACTCTAAAGCCGCAAAGAAGAATGTTGCCAAGGATGCCGCCGCCGCGGCAGCTTTTGACCTTGCCAACTGGAGGTATAATCCGTTCATCCCTCTGATATTTACTTATATGTTGGTTGCACTTGTTGTTTACCTAGATGCATTTGTTGTATTCTTAGAACGCGCTTACATCATTAAATATCATGACGAGATTAATACCGCATGTCATTAGCATGATTTATTTCTAGATTAATTTAATCAAAAAATTGCTAACTTCTCCAACAATCCAAAAACCAAAGGTTTGTAGGCAATTGTCGATTCATGGCTTTACTGCAACAATGAAACCAAACCGGATTACGAGTACACATTTTAAGCATGGGCAGACCAAAACTACCTTGTGCCTCACAACGATTAACGTCTTCTGGGTCGTTGACTTCTCTGATGAAGCTGGCCTCGGGCAACTTGGAAATCTCCTCACCATCGCGTGCCTCTTAGGCTTAGAAAATCTGCGCGGGGTTTGCTTTACTGGTTGGAATCTAGGTTAGCTATTTAGGGTGTGTGCAGTGAGTTCCATTGGGGTTCCGAGCATGTCGGATGATTGCCACGTGAAAATTTCCTAGCTCTCACGAAGGAACTCGCAGAGCGTGCTTTCTTATTTCGGATCCAGGTCGGCCCCGACCTCGTCATGCTAACAAAAGACGGCGCGCTCAGCTCGGCCTCAAACCAAAAGCTGGCAAGTCCATGGACCAGGTCAAGGGCGGAGCTTCAAGTCACTGGAAGTCGGCCCACTAGGCCGCACCGAGACCTCCTAGGTCGCTACACAACCCCGATCATCAATCCGGCCCATGGGCCCCCTATAAGGAAACAACATCCTTAGCATGCAAGACAAGCTCGGAACTCTGTGAGGACTCTCCAACCACCTTAGCCGACTAGGATTCATGTAACCATAGGCCTCAACATCCTTTATAAGCCGAGGTCGGGCTAGTCTTTAGGGCACCTTATCATCTTCCCTTGGTATACCTAAGATCCTTAGATCAACCTTGTACTATGTACAGTGTACACCCCATCAAATCAATACAAGAGCAAGAGTAGGGTTTACCTCCAAAGGGGAGGGCTCAACCCCGGGTAATTTCACTCGTTTCTCCATTGAGCTTTCTGGCTAGTCACGGCAGCCTACCGAGGGATCTACCGAATTTCACACCGACAAAGGGCATAGTGTTGTGGAGCGCCTACCATGCCAAGGGGTGCTACGTCATGTGTCTCACGGACAAAAACTTCAAGAACCTTCCTGTAGGGGATGTTGTTGACAAGCTCATCGCCGAGTGGAAGGTTGTGCCCAAGGACGCCAAGACCGATGACAATGGCGTCACTGAGACTGAGCTCTTCCACGGTGAATACAATACACTGAAGCACAAATTGCTCAAGGACCCCCTCGTGCATATGGTAGACCTCGACTCGAAGTCAGAGGCCACCATCAAGGCCAAGGAATAAACAACTGGCTGATGTGGCTAGAGGTACCAATTTTTATTTTTGCTATGTTGTTTTGTGAAGGGGAACCTTGGCGCAGTGGTAAAGCTGTTGCCTTCTGACCATGAGGTCACGGGTTCCAAGTCCTGGAAACAGCCTCTTACAGAAATGTAGGGAAAGGCTGCGTACAATAGACCCAAAGTGGTCGGACCCTTCCCCAGACCCTGCGCAAGCGGGAGCTACATGCACCGGGCTGCCCTTTATGTTGTTTTGTGATATATATTTTACACTACCTTGGGATGTTACAGTAAGACGGCCTTGTTCAGTAATCAATAATATGTTTTGGTTCTTGGTATTGCTTATGTTGCAGTAATCAGTAATATGTGTTGGTTTGGGGGCTTGGTATTGCTTATGTTGCTTGGTGACAGGTGAAATTTTTGTGAGGCATGCGTCATTTGCTACATCCAAATTAATTTTACTATATCATTTGAACATGTCAGTTGTCAGATGTTAATTTCTATTAGTTGAAATACATTTTGGTGTTTCTCTTTTAGAGAAGGAAGTAGATGGACACTTTTACTAACAATTCAAAACAGTGCAAACAAATTGAGGAACGTGTCAACAGCTTCCTCAGTGGGCCATCTGTGGTTATAGGGCCAAATAGTGCCAACTCCTAAGATGAAATATATAGACACGGACTAGCCATGACCCGATTTGGTCTCCACTACGCTCCGCCACTGGGAGTGTGGGTAATATTCTTTTGATATTCCAGAACAGCGAGCTTTCTTTTGTGAGAAAAAGTAGCTTCTATGAAAACAACAACAGAAGACTTACTCCCTCACTCTAGCACTGTGAATGCTAAACATCTGTGATCAGCATAAGCAATAAAGAATGGAGAAGACCAATAACAACAAAAGACCGCAATTCTCGGTAAGTGTTACCTTTGATTTGATAGCTGCCCACTAAGATAAACAGAGCTCATATTGTGGCTAAATATCCAAATCATCATCGGGGTCTTCATCCGAGTCAGGTCGCTCATCATCAGAATCACGAAGGTAATGAATTTCACCCTTCGGGTTTGCAGATTTAAGAGCTTCTGTTTCATCCATGAGAGCTGCCGTAGTTAAATTGGGATCTTGATGAGCCTCCGGGAGAGATCGCCGTCCATCGTATATACGGATTGGCTCGCCCTTTCCTGAAATTAAGGTAAGAGCAAGCGGCAATCAGTTACTGATTCTTCGTCAATTCAGCTCAGGTAGCCAAATGTGACATATAAAACTTAGGACAGACACTAACTATTGGTCAATAACTCCATTTTATGAGTACCTTGATGTTCGAAAGGAAGAACAACATTTGCCCTGTCACTGCGCTCCTTTTCTGACAACTCAAGATTGAACTGAACCTGTTTGCCAACATATCACAATTCATAACCAATATTTTTTACAGAAACCAAACCAAGTAATAAGGCAAATATGCTAATATTATTCAAATAGAGGTTGGGATGTATGAACAAACCTTAGGTAGTAGACTTTGGTTCACTTCCATACTTACAGAAGTAGCAGAAATAAATTTTACATCATATCCCTCGACACATAACTCCTCATACTGCATAGGTAGGGATAGTTTCAATCAAATATTATTCACAGTGTGATATATTTAGAATAACTTGAAGTTTTGCCCACCAAATGACCAAGAGCTTTACCAGATGCTTCACCCGTCCATTCCTTCGTTTCAGGCGCACATGGAACTTTGCTTTCGAATAGTTATGCTCAAGGAAAGACATGTCCCCCCTACGTTCTTCTCCATATACAGAATCTACAACTTCTGGCTCTACACAAGCAACCATGGTAGAAAGACATTCAAAAGCTCGGGAAAACTTGGTTTCATGGAGATCTGAATGCATTAGCCAGAAGATCGACGATATCTGATCTGAAATACAGAGGATAGTACACATTAATACTGTAAGCATCACATGAAGAATGGTACATCAACCTTTTAGACCATATGAATGCTTCATATTGATAGTACAGTCCATTTAATTGGTGTGTTGCTCAAAATATCCTCAAGTGTGGTCCTTTAGTTGATGTGCAATTGTGCAGCGTATATCCGTGTAGAACAAGATATATACAGCATGCATTTTGTACAATATATGCTGCATCATTAATGTAAATGCTGAATTTCAATTGCATCTACATTTTACCATGAGCACAAATGGGAAATATAAACGAAGAAATAATACCATGGCTTCGAAGATTACTAAGAAGGCCTGAAATTGATTGCACTGAAGCATGCCTTAACATAGAGCTGATCTGAAATATCATGAAGGACTTTGATGTTAAACATCAAAGAATTTAAATAATATTGTAGAAGTGTGATGAACTTTTTTCGACCACAAAGAATGCAAAGACAGGTTTGCTTTACACAATATAAACAGTGTCAAGTTATAATCGTAAAATGCAAATGGTAGAATACTTGTAGGTGACATGTTGGTGTTATCCAGATGGGGGTAAAGTGAGATATTGGTTTGATACCTTTGATTGATTGTTCCAGATGACCCAAAGCTACTGAAGTTCAATACAGAAACTGCTAACTAAAAGATTAAGGTGTACTGTTCAATTTTCGCACGAACTTCCGGAATTCGCATTTTAATGCAGCCAGTTCCATAAGCATCAAGAATACTAAATTATAGCAGAAGAACATATGTATGGTAATATGTGGTGCAAAGTATGCCAGAGTTGCAATTAACACAACACAACCCAGTTTCATCTTTAGGGAAAACATACTTGGTACTGTATTAAAATCTGCCCTAAGTAAGCTTTCCATAGAAGAAAAAAAGTTTCCATCAAGATACATACTGAATCAACAGCAACAGAAAAATAGGTCTTGCCTTCTCCTTCAAACCCTGATATGCAAGGCATACAGTGTGGCATTAGCTTCATGATCATAAATAAGGAAATTAACAAGTCAAAAAGGTTATATGGTGGATTTTACCTCTTCCAAGATCAATTATGGAGCACGACAACTTATCAACATCCTTCACACTTCTGAAAGTTGTTATGGTGTCTTTGTTTGTTGAGCACGGTGTTCCACTGTTCTCTTGTTGCTGCTGACTTCGAATATTTTGCTTCCACCCCAGTGGGTCTGAGTAGCAATCCAATATCCGAACACTGTTGGAACAATGCAAAAATTCTAAAACAGGGTATTGCACATTCATGTAAATTCTACCATCATGAACATTTAAACTATGACCTGCATTGCGCCAACTTTGGCCTACATTAAGGAGATGCTATGTGAGGTTCACAGTAGAACATTTTAACAGAAAATAATCTCTGATTTCACAGTCTAGCTCACACTTTAAAATGTCAACTCTACAAATTGTCTGTTATGCTAAAGCTCTGAATATCTTTTCCATTTTAAATTACTCTGCAAAGTCTTACCATCGACTCAGTGCATTTGAATCAAGGCCGTGCCGAAGCATGATATCCAGGTAAACTTCCGGGCTCCGATCGAACGCCACAACCACAAGTCCCCTGCACCACCACAATTTGCCAGCCAAACCAGCAGCTCGCGTCATTATCCAGACGAGGCCAAGCTAAAGCAGCATACCACAGAGAATCCCAGCAGTACCTGGCCTGCGCCTTCCCCGCGGCCGCGTTGGAGGCGACGGCCGCGGCGACGTGGAGCATGGCGCGCGCCGCGAGGGGGCAGCACTGGAGGGAGCCCTCCACGGCCAGCGCCGGCGCGTGCTCGCCGTCGAGGCGGCCGTCCCGGAGGCACCTCACCGCCGCGTCCGCCATCTCAGCTCCCCGTCGTAGTCGTCGTCGTCGCCGGCGGCGCTTCCCGACTCAAAACCTTAAAACCCTAGCGCGAGGGGATGGAGCTTTTGCAGAAGGGCCCCTCCCTCCTCGCGCCTCTTCGCGGAACAGCCCTCTAGCTCGGACTTCGCAGAGCTCCCGGAAGCCAGGAGCGGTACGGGCCCGCCTGTCAGGGAGACTCGGAGTGCCTTCCCTTTTCCATGTCGGATACGTTTGACTACTCCTCCCTGTTCTTAAGCCCAGCTTCTCCTGTTCCTCTGCTGTTTCCTGCGCGGCGGCGGCGGCGAGAGGAGGGAAGAAGAGGAGAGCGGGGAAGATGCAGGCGTGCGCTAGGGCGGCGGGGGAGGGGCTCCCGCTGGTTCGTGCCCCCGCCAGGCAGCCGCTGGCTCAGAGGTACAGTATCTCTCTTCGTCTCTGCGGTTCCTGTCCGTTTGCCCCCCCCCCCCCCCCCCCCCCCCCAATTGATGCCCCCGCTTGCCAAGAAATTTGCTAGACAGCTTGTTGTTCCCATGGTACTGAGTTCGTATTTCTACTTGCAGTTGTATCTCTGCAACCAAATAATTCATTTGAATTTAACATGATTGCTGGGACTTGCTATATAAATTATCTGTTGTTCTGCAAGCTATTTTTTTTAGCTTATTATATACTTGCGATAGTAGTATATTGTCTGTTATTCACTGAAATCCCTTTTATTTAGCACACTGTTAATTTGATTGAGCTGTTATGGAATCCTCATAAGGGCAAGTACTTGCTCATAATTGTCTTTTTTCAGCGCATTGGCAACATAAATTGTCTGTTGCTATTTTCGTTTGGCATTTGCTGCTGCTTACTGAAGTTCCTTTTCTGGAGCACATGAAAAATATTTGTTTTAATTTCATTGAGGTTTTGTGAAATCCTCATTCGGGTTAATAGCACTAACGCACTTTTTTCCAGCTTT
Source organism: Triticum urartu (assembly GCF_056163025.1). NCBI lineage: Eukaryota > Viridiplantae > Streptophyta > Magnoliopsida > Poales > Poaceae > Triticum > Triticum urartu. The sequence continues at coordinate 536,117,782 of NC_141876.1, forward strand.
GTTAAGGTCAGCAGACTACCTTCTTTGCATGAGACAAATCGTGTAGTCTCCTGCTCGGCGAGGGTGTCAGAAAATATTTCACACAAAATAGAAGCCAGCACGGATCATATTCTTCCAGCATCGCAAGATCATGTCGTGAAAGCAATTGAAGCAATTAATGGGGGACAAGTGATCGCGGTGCCCACCGATACAATATACGGGTTTGCTTGTGATGCATGGTTAGTGCTATCTTAATTTCTCTTTGCGCTAAGAAATTTAGTTTTTTTTTTGCCTTCTTTTAAACGTCGTTTTCATATTGATTCCAAATTAGAACTTGCCGCAGTGGTGCAGTGTGGTTGTATAGCACAGAAAATCCGAAATTGCTTTCAGTAATTACTCCTGAATCAAGTTATGATAGAGAACTAAGCGATAGCTTAGTGGTAGGGGCACTGTTCTGTGCTCCAAGCCAGCCAGGTTCGATCCCTGAGGGGAACGGATATCAACTGTGTTTCTCGTCTCCTCCTATAAAAATATGCCGAGGGGCTCCTCCCCCTCTGGTCTCGTTTAAATCAAGTTATGATAAATCTGTAGTCTTGTACCCATATCTAAATTACGCATGTGATGCAAACATCCAGAATAAATTTCAGAAACCTTCATTAGTTACTTTTGAACCTTGCTTTCACCAAGACTTAGACTTCCATTGCATCCTTCTAAGCTAAGACTTCCATTTTGGAGTTTCTGTCACTGAATTTCAGTTGGTTGGGTTCATCCATGATTCACTCTAAAAATTCTCGTCATGACAGTTCTGCAGAAGCAGTCAATCGGATATATGAAATCAAAGGACGCATACATACACGCCCTTTGGCAATCTGCGTTGCTGATGTCCCAGAAATATCACGGTTTGCCGTAGTGGATCACTTGCCCCATGGTTTGCTTCATAGTCTTCTTCCTGGGCCTGTCACTGTTGTTTTAAAGCGAGGTGGGGATACTACACTACATTTCAGTTTTCTCAAGCTTCTTTGTTAAACTGCATGAGGTGCTGAATATATTCTTTATTCATTACATAGGTGAGAACAGTATACTGGAGAGATCTCTTAATCCTGGTCTGGACAGCATTGGAGTACGTGTGCCAAAATTGGATTTCATACGATCCATTGCTCGTGGTGCTGGAAGTGCACTTGCGCTTACAAGCGCCAACTTAAGTGGTCGTCCTAGTAGCGTCAGTGTCAAAGATTTCGGGGATCTGTGGCCACACTGTTCATATGTCTTTGATGGTGGTATACTTCCTTCTGGACGTGCTGGTTCAACAATTGTTGACCTAATAACACCAGGAGTCTACAGGATATTGAGAGATGGAAGGTAAGCTCAAGAATAGCAATATCAATTGTTAATAGCTTTTGTTAAATTATTCACATCCAATTGAGGATGGTATTGTCTTAAGTACAGTATCCAAATTGACTTGAATCGCTGACATGGATACAATTGTGCAGTTCGAGGGAGGAAACAATGGCTGTGCTGGGAAAATTTGGCTTTGTTGAAGCTTCATAGCAGCTGGTGCCTTCATACTCATTTCCTGTTTAATTAGGTTGTAGCAGAGTATGTATGATGTTCTTTGTGATTTTACTCTTGTGTCACTGTAACTTTTTGGTTGAAGCATTGGTTTATTTTCCTTGTAACAATATCCACGACAATGCCCTTACAGACTTGCAATCTGCTGTAACCTTCAGTTGGTACAGTTCATTCAGATATACGTAGTAGATTACAGTGGCACTCGTATGCAAGCTACAGGAAAGTGATCTTGATTGAGAACCTGAGATGGATTATGTGTAGACAGTGAGGGACATGTTCACTAATTCGTGTAACATATTGTAATGATGCGATGTTTTAACAATATAACAGCAGAGTTGATGTTATTTGTTTGGAACGCAACATGTACTTCATTGAAGTTTCTTAGCCATAGTGGTAGGTTGATTGGTTAGCACTTGGCATCTAGGGCGTTCCAGACAAGAGAATTGCTCTAATATTTTTTGGTAGCTTTTGCCATGGAGTAAGTATGTGATGATTTGTTTCAGAACAATAGTTGACTACTTTTCCAACAGAAGTTTGAGATATGCAGCTATGTGTACAGATCGACCAAAGCCCATTGCCTGTAGTATTTAGGCCAGTACTCTGCGCCGGCGCACCGGCCCAAATTTAGACCGGTCTGCTGCCGAGCGTTGGATCTGCAAACACGAAAGGACGAGATTGTCGCGACCAAGTCATCTTCTTCCTTCCGTGCACACGCGAACAGAAAATAGATCTCCACCGGTAAGCCTCTTCGGTCCTTGGCTGCTGCGCTGCAGCTTGCCAGGGCCACGCGCCGCCGCAGCTCGCCGGGGCCGCTCACCGCATGCAGCTCCGTCGGGCCGGTCAAAAAAGGAAATATGTCCCTAGCTCCGTCGAGCCGGGTATGTCTCCCACCCCTGGTTGCAGCACCGCTGAGTGAGGGTTCCAGCATCGTCGCAGCCCACCGCCGTACATGCCACGCGCCCATCGCAGCACAGGTATGCAGCTCCGTCGCCGCTACTCGTCATTGTTGGCTAGCCGTTCTCCGTTGAAGCTTTTTCAGAAGCGCGTTGTAGCTTTTCTAGACGTTGGTTGCAGCTTTTTTCGTTGCCGGTTGTAGCAAAGTCGACCTCACCAGCTCCAGCAAAACGCCCCCGCTGATTGCAAACATGGCCGTATGGTGGTAGCATTTTGTGTCGCCAATTGTAGCAAAAGTGTACGCCGATAGTAGCAAAAATCCATCAACGGATGCAGCAAAAATCATCTCACCGCCATTATTGGTCGCAGCTCCACCGTGATGGATGTAGCAAAATCCATCGCCAGTAGTACCAAAATCCAACAACGGATGTAACAAAAAAAGCCAGCGCCGTAGTAGGTCGTAGCTCCACAGCTATGGATGTAGCAAATCCGGCGCCGGTAGTAGCAAACAGTGGCAACGGTTGCAACAAAAAACTTGGCCACATCCAGCAAAGTTCTTCTTGCCGGTTGCCTCGCTTAGTTTGCTTCTCCTTCGCCGCCGTTGACGTGGGGTTGTAACTTTTCTGCACACGGTTCCAGCACCATGAGCGGTGGGTTGTAGCTTTCCTGTGCTCCTCGTCGTCCCGTAGAGCAGAGTTGCAACATCTCGCCGGCCGGTGGTAGCACTTCGTCGCCGGTGACAGAGCTTACAATTGCGAGAGGCATGGAGGGCGGTTGCGGTCTGTGAAGAAGCAGAGCTGCGACGGCTGGGGGTTGCAGAAAGAGGAAAGGAGAAGAGTAGTTTCGCGCGCAGACCCACCCATGTACACTTGGCTCGCGTGGGACGGTTGTTTTCGTGGGCGCATGCGCCGGCATACGAACCGGCGGAAAGTTCCGCCGGACTGCCAGCTCGAAACGTTTTCCTAGTATTTACTAGTGATTTCCTTGTGAAATATGTGAAATACATGTTGCATATGTTGGCTGCTCTCGTCCTGGTCTTATGGTTTTATATTAAGTTGTATATGCTAGTATATCTGGGTGTATAGTGAGTATGCTAGCACTACAATACACGGTTTATTGCAGGAAATAAAATTGATGGTTACATCGTATCACCTTATTTTAAACTGATTAAAGTGTTGAGAATGGTCACGGACAATTTCTCCTTTGCTACAAGAATGCTTTCCAACAACTACGGGCCTCTTTGATTCTCAGGATTCTCAAAACACAGGAATAGGAAAAATGTAGGAATACAGTGTCATGTCTTCTTGTACCCTATGGGATTTGGAGAAGTGCTTGATAGCACAAGAAAAATAAAGGAATTCTACAAAGAAGTTTGAGTGGATGAAAAGTTTCCTCCAAAATGTAGTATAAATGAATCCTATGGAAAAATCCTAAGGATTTCAATCCTACAAATCAAACGATCATCACAGGAAAAAATCCTAAGGATCCAAATTCTGTAAAAATCCTATGTTTTTTCTTTGTATCAAAGGAGCCCTACGACGTCAGAATGACATTTTACCAATCTTGGCTGGGCCAAAATTGTAGTTTGTGAATACTGTAATAAAAGAAATTTATTCTACGGAACTACTAAGACTGGTCAATTTTACATTCAGCGCCGTATGTACAATCTTTAGGCGCTGGAGCTTGTAAGGCTGGACTTGGATTCTGGTGCTTTTAGCTCATGTCAGCTTATGGTTTGTGTTATGAAACAAATTCCTTCTTTATTATCAGCCTGACTTTATTATGTCAATTGTAGACACCGTTTTTAGAAGCTTTTTCATGTGGTACACTCTAAAAGTTTCTTTTTGTGTTGCAGTTTATATATATATCTGTGCATTGGGTATCACCAGTCCGAAGATTCCAGCTCACAATGCCGTCAACGAACTGTTAATTGCATCACCTTTGTATACATGTTTGCTCATGCCCAAAAATAGGAGTCAAAACTTTGTATGTGCTATATCGGATTGGTTCAGATGTGTTTTGTCATCCAACGCGGTTCTGTATTGGCCCGCTCAGCGGTCCGGATGCACTTTTTTTCCTCAAACCGGGGACCACCGTAGCGGGGGGGAGGGGGGGGGGGCTTTGCGGGTATCCGAACCGCTGCCACGTCCGCTTCTGACTGCCCTGCGTCCACTAATAACCCATCCCTCGCCCGCGCACGCTTCCTGTCCAGAACAGTCAGCGTCGGTGCCACATTCATGCCCGGCCACAGCGGACGTGATCTCTCACAGCTGCCGACATTGAAACGGCGTGCCGGCCGAGAGACCGCCACCTGCGCCGCTTCCCAGTGCATGCGACTGCTCAGCATTGAAACGACACCCCGTAGGTCTGTCGCCCTACATTAATGATATGCGGTTGCCGAGAAACCTACTCCGGCATCACCCGCCCGTCCGTCTTTCGCCCACCATTAACCTCACCATCATGGCCCATTGCCATCCGCCCGCTATGTACACTCTAGCCTTGGGCATAGCCGCAGTCATCCTCCTCCAGTCCCTTTCTCCTCCCTGCACCACGCTCGCCATGGCCTCCTCGCGCACCAAAGCCCTCTACAACATCCTCTCGTCGGAGCAGAAGAAGGAGATGGCCACCATCGATGACGGCTGGCAGGTGATACATCCATTTTACATCATGTTTTCCTACTGTTATTTATAATGTTTTTATGAAGAATAATGCTTTTTGGAGTATTTCTAATGTCTTTTCTCTCATAATATGCAAAGTTTACACAAAGAGGGAGAATGCCGGCACCTGGAATTCTAGACCTGAAAAAGCTACGTCAGAGTTACCTATTCTGCACATCTCCAAATGAGCTAAAAATTTACAAAGAATTGTTTTGCAATATATAAAAAAAATACTGGAGCAAATAACTACCGGAAGAGGCCCACCAGGCGGGCACAACCCACCTGGGCGCGCCAGGCCCCCCAAGCGCGCCCTAGTGGGTTGTGCTCTCCTCGGCCCACCTCCGGTGTCCATCTTTTGGCATATAGGTCATTTTGACCTAGAAAAAATCAGGAGAGGACTTTCGGGACAAAGTGTCGCCGTCTCGAGGCGGAACTTGAGAAGGAGCACTCTTGCCCTCCGGCGGAGAGATTCCGTCGGGGGAACTTCCCTCTCGAAGGGGAAAATCATCGTCATCATCATCACCAACAACCCTCTCATCTTTGGGAGGGCCATCTCCATCGACATCTTCAACAACACCATCTTCTCTCAAGCCCTAGTTCATCTCTTGTGTTCAATCTTTGTACCAAAACTTTAGATTGGTACTTGTGGGTGACTAGTAGTGTTGATTACATCTTGTAGTTGATTACTATATGGTTTATTTGGTGGAAGATCATATGTTCAGATCCATTATGCTATTTAATACCCCTCTGATCTTGAGCATGATTATCATTTGTAAGTAGTTACTTTTGTTCTTGAGGTCAAGGGAGAAGTCATGTTGCAAGTAATCATGTGAATTTAATATGTGTTTGATATTTCGATGATATGTATGTTGTGATTCCCTTAGTGGTGTCATGTGAACGTCGACTACATGGCACTTCATCATATTTGGGCCTAAGGGAATGCATTGTGGAGTTGTTATTAGATGATGGGTTGCTAGAGTGACAGAAGCTTAAAACCCTAGTTTATGCGCTACTTCGTAAGGGACCGATTTGGATCCAAAAGTTTAATGCTATGGTTAGATTTTATCTTAATACTTTTCGTAGTTGCAGATGCTTGCGAGGGGGTTAATCATAAGTAGGAGGTTTGTTCAAGTAAGAACAACACCTAAGCACCAGTCCACCCACATATCAAATTATCAAAATAGCGAATACGAATCAAACCAACATGATGAAAGTGACTAGATGAAATTCCCGTATACCCTCAAGAACGCTTTGCTTATCATAAGAGACTATTTTGGCCTATCATTTGCCACAAAAAGATTGGGCTACCTTGCTACACTTTATTTACCGTTACTGTTACTTGCTCGTTACAAACTATCTTGCTATCAAACTATCTGTTATCGACAATTTCAGTGCTTGCAGAGAATACCTTGCTGGAAACCACTTGTCATTTCCTTTCGCTCCTCGTTGGATTTGACACTCTTACTTATCGAAAGGACTACGATTGATCCCCTATACTTGTGGGTCATCAAGGCTTATTTCTGGCGCCGTTGCCGGGGAGTGAAGCGCTCTTGGTAAGTGGAAATTGGTGAGGAAACATTATTACTACGTGTTGAAATTTATTGTCACTTGTTACTATGGAGAATCATCCTTTGAGGGGTTTGTTCGAGGTATATTCACCTCGACCGGAACCACAATTAGTTACCCCTCAACCTACTGCACCTAGTGAAAATATTGGTTATGAAATTCCTTCGGTGTCGGGGATATACCCCGCGGTATGACCCGGCTGAAGTTGTAAACCGGCTGGGATTTGGTAAACCAGCGGAGAGTTAAGACAGACAGTTAAGACAGATGGCTAAGAAAGACGGTAAACCGGTGGGTGTTAAACCGGCAGAGTTAAGACAGATGGTAGCACCGGCAGGTGTTAAGTCAATCATAACCCGACAGACAATGTTAAACCGGCAGACGTTAAGAAGCCCAGGAAGGGAAGTCAAAATAGTTTAATTCTTAGTCCGAGATGGACTCTACATGTAACCCGCCCCTTTAACTTATATAAGAAGGGGCAGGGCTCCCCAAAGGGGGACGAGGAAGAAGAAACAATCTTAGGGCTAGACACAAAGAGGAGAGCCGGTTTACGGCGACTCCCTCATGATGATAATGAGATCTAACCTCAAACAGCATGTAGGGTTGTTACCGGATGATGTTTCCCGGGGCCCGAAGCTGTCTAAATCGCTGTCTTGTGTTGCGTCTCTCGATTCCGCTCAACCCCTCTCAAGCTACCACATAGATGCGTTGGCCTCACGACTAAGTACTGATACTGAGGACATCTGCCGTGACAATTCCACGACAGTTGGCGCCCACCGTGGGGCAAGCGCACGGTGGTGTTGAGCTCTTGGAGGAATCTTTCCTAGGGATCAAGGAGCTTGCAATTTTCCGGAGGAAGAACCAATGTGGAAGGATTTATATCAGTTTTGAGCTCATCGGTCCAGATTTATAGTCCGAGATTTAAAATTCAAGAAAAGTAAGGCTGCGACATATTTGTTTCTGTAAGTCGCCGAGATCGACAAGAGCGTTTCTGCAGTCATTGGTGAATTTTGCTACGGATTCAATAGCTGGGTCCGATTACCTTTAGACGGTTGCCGCAAAAATCAGTCTGGCCGAGTCATCAGGGTAAAGGTCAACTTGATTTCCTATGCAATCAATCCGCCGAAAGTTACCGGCGCGTCTACATCAGGGGATCAAATCATGGTTATTTTTTGTCCGACCCGCTGAGTTTCACAAGTTGCTGCTGCTGGGTCGCCGGTTCAAGCTATGAGGAAATCAGGCACGACTACTTGCTAAGGCTGATTGTAATGAAAATATCATAACTAGTATCATGCATGTTAAATAGGTAATTTTAATGATGTGGCATAGCATTAAATGAAGAAAGAGATGGTTGAGTATCATATCATGATACCGTATCATAATAAATGCAATACTATTATGTGTCATGGCAATAAATAAAGTCATCTATGATACTAATACATGATACTATGCATTAGGAGGTAGTATCACATACTAGTATCATATGCATGATACTAACTTATGATACTACTCATTACAAGCAGCCTAAAAGTAGCAGAGTACTAGTCATGGACACTATTTTTTCTACTACACGTGAGATTTACTCAAGACCGAGCAGAATACTAGTACATGCATGATTACAGAGATTTGATGGATAGATCGATTGTGATGCCGCGAGCTACTACCGAGTCATCCTGATTGAAAAAAAAAAGGTAGGAAGGCCACGACTCGGAGGAGGAAACAGAGGTGGGTCAACAAACCGGATTCTTCCACGATCCGCTCCTGTGCCGAGTCACAGCTGGACTCCGTCGCCACCGCGAACCGCTGCTTCCGCTGTTGCACCCGTCAGTCCGCCTAGCTGCGGCCGCTGCACAAAGCCAGCCGGCCTCAGTCCGGCCTGGTCTCCACCGGTTTACTCCGCCTCACTTACAAAGTTGCCGTTCCCGCCGTCGCGCCGATTCAATCGTCGACAGCCGCCGGGTCTCCTCGCCTCTGCTGCGAATCGCCGCGGCCGCCTATCGTCATGCTCCACTGCCTGCCGTCGCGCCGCTGAACCGCCGCGGCCACTTCTGCCGTAGTTGTGACCCGCTTCACTCTACCTCAAGCCTTTTTTGAGTCGCCGGTCATGCTCGAGTCGCTACTCCCCCGCCGTGGCTGACACTATTGCTACTCTTCCGCCGGTATCCCTGGCCTTGTTCGCCATGCTAAACCGCCATTGTGCTTTCCCAAATCGCCGCTGCCCAACTTCACTACCGCACCGAGTCAACACAAAAACCACCTCTCTGAGCCGACCCTGTTTTCTGCTTCTAAAGCCTCGCTGATGGATGTGAAGGCAAAAAGTGATTCATCCATTAATCCGTCAGCACGAGGAGATAGTACTAGGACGATGATCCATCAACACAAAAAGGAAAAGGAGTCAACAACACGCCCCGGAGGAGGACTCAGACTCCCGCCGGGTCAATGGCCGCCTCGCACCGATTCGAGTTATGACTGTGGGTCGTGTTTTCACTTTGAATCGCGGCAAACTGCCTTCAGCTTCTGCTGCCAGTCGCCGTGGCCTCGAGCCGCCGGCCCCAAATCGCCACCCCGGATAAGTCACCGCTGCATCTGTCAAGCCGGACCTGCCTCCGCCTCGAGCCGCTGTCACTTCTGTGAGCTGCAGTCTCACGTTGTTCGTACCACCTCGTCAACAGGCCGACCACCGCCGTCGTCCGTAAACCGTTTCGACGGCCGCATCCCGTCGGTTTAACCTGACGGCTTCGCCCGCCGTCCGAGGGTCGCGGCTGCCTTGCCTCCCTATGTCAGAGCCGTCGCCGGTCGAGGACCGCTGAAGTCACCGTCTGCGCCACGCCCTGTATAAAAACACTGCTGCCTTGGTAAACTCCTCGGCCTCGCCTGGCCCGTCTGCCTCAACTACCGTGGGTTCCGCGCCCCGCGTGCGGGCCTCCGCCGCTTTACCACGCCGGCGGGTCGTGTTCGTGCCCGGCCGTCAACGGCAAGCCGGACAAACCGCCCGTGAGCCGCCGCCTTGGATTTTGAGCCACCAACCTCTGCTGTTGAGCCACTGTCACAGTCGCCCCTGAGTCGCGTCGCACCGCCCCCAGACCGGAGCTCCGCTGCTTCGGCGAGCGGCCCTGCTAGGGCCTTGTCGTGCCACCTCCTACTGCCTGTGAGACATCCGTCGCCACCTCCGCTAGCTTCAGGTCGCCGCGGTCACAGCCGTGGTCTCCACCGTTGCAGTTGCCATCACATTGCTAAAAAACGAAGGCGCCCAGTATCTGCTTTAAGGTCGCCGCCGGTCTCGCCTTGGTTGCCTCGAGTCGCCGCAGCTCCGAGCGCGACCCGGACTGTTGCTGCCGCTCCTTCCGTCACTACGGGTCGTTTCCATGACTCGCCTCGCTCATGATCCGCCACTGCTGCCAGTTTATCGCGAAGAGCCAAGCAATAAAAACAGAAGTATTGGGAGATAAAACTCGATCATATATCATTGAGCATCAGTGCACGTACGTGGGAGTTTAAACAAAAATACGAGAGATGCTCATATCGGGCTTCAGTACTTTTCATGGGCGATTTGTGTATACCTGGCGCCACTCGGTACTATTCAGAAAGAGAAGTGGTCGCGGGGTGACACACCAAGTATTCTGTATCAGATTCGCTGAGCAAGACGAAGCCGGGCAAGCATCTGCACCATGCCTAGAGTTGAGTTTCGCCGGGACTTGCATTTTCCGCGTCAGAGCCATGCTGCCTCGAGCGCCCGCATACCTGACCCGCCGAGTCTCTTCGCTATCCGCCGGCTCAGCATGCGCCTCCCTCGGCAGCATGGCCCGTCCGCCTCTGCCTGGCCCGTCCTTGCTTTGCTCCGAACTGCTGCGCCGCCGGAGCTCCGTCCTCACCGCAGCGCCTTTAAACCGGTTCATTATGCCGCCGTGGTTGCTCTGCGGTTTCACGTGAGCCGCCGTCAACGCTCCGAGTCGCCGCCACTGGAGATCCTTCCCGTGCCTCTAACCCGCCCCCACGCAGGGCCCTTGTGACGAGCCACCGTTGTGAATGCTTCCAGGCTGCCCTGATCTTCGCCCCTCCGCCCGTTAACTCGCCTCGACGCTGCCAAATCGCCGTGCCTGCGGTCCTAAGCCGCCACAGTGCTTCACACCCCACCTGTTAGGCCGCCTTTCCATCACCGGCTCTGCTTGTGCAGCTCTGTGGGACGCAGCTTCGGTGCCTTTAAAGGCACCTGCTTTTAGATCATTGACGTGTGGGCCAGCCATCTATTGGGCCCATATGTTATAAACACAAAGATAGGTGTCTTAAGACACCGAAGCATCGTCCAGCTCTGTGATATGCTCTACGCTGCTTATCTCGTGAAAGGTAGAGGAGGAGTTAACCCGGTGGGTAAAGAGGAGTTGTGACAACATTTGGCAGGATCCTCGAGGGGGTCAACATAAAAATGTTTTGGATAAAGATATGGATCAAGGGGAATTCAGTAACCGTACTGAAAAAATTATCTATGGACAGATGATCCATCGTCAAAATAAAATCAGGTGCTATCCCTCTAATATATTTTATCAGTACATTTTAATTCCTCTAAGCACCATTACACTGCCTTATTGGTGTTTTTATATACAGGAAAAATTATTGTTATACTGCGGGTATAAAGCACGCACTGGCAACGTTATACAATGGCGTTTTCCTCTGTGTCACATTACCTGATGAACAGACAGCCAGGTCACGCATCCGCACCGGTTTACAATGCGGAGGACAACTAGCCCGTCTGCACCAGTTTATAATATTGCGGCCGACTCATCTGTCTGCTCCCACGACAGGCTCACCCATGGTTGATTTTCGCTTCACCATGGTGATCATTAAACTCCATGATGGATAACTACTGGCCTAACATATCAGGTGAAATCCATCCATTGTATTTTTATATTATACATTGCTTTCTTTAAAAGAGCAATTACTCCGGCTTGCACGGTTATTTAATGTAGGACCCTACACCGCCATGTTGGTGCAAATTTAAAGGCCGTCAGAAAAATTTCCGGCTTAAAAAGAAGGACTCCGGTTTAAAATCCGGCTCAAGGCAAGGCTGTCTACCACAAAGCTTTGAAGCTCTCAGCATCCGTGTCGGTGTCAAAACCGGCGGATCTCGGGTAGGGGGTCCCGAACTGTGCGTCTAAGGTGGATGGTAACAGGAGGCAGGGAACACGATGTTTTACCCAGGTTCGGGCCCTCTTGATGGAGGTAAAACCCTACGTCCTGCTTGATTAATATTGATGATATGTGTAGTACAAGAGTAGATCTACCACGAGATCGGAGAGGCTAAACCCTAGAAGCTAGCCTATGGTCTGATTGTATGTTGTATTTGTTGTGTCCTACGGACTAAAACCCTCCGGTTTATATAGACACCGGAGAGGGTTAGGGTTACACAAGGTCGGTTACAAAGGAGGAGATATCCATATCCGTATTGCCTAGCTTGCCTTCCACACCAAGTAGAGTCCCATCCGGACACGAGACGAAGTCTTCAATCTTGTATCTTCATAGTCCAATAGTCCGTCCAAAGGATATAATTCGGCTGTCCGGAGACCCCCTAATCCAGGACTCCCTCAGTAGCCCCTGAACCAGGCTTTCAATGACGATGAGTCCGGCGCGCAGTATTGTATTCGGCATTGCAAGGCGGGTTCCTCCTCCGAATACATCACAGAAGAATTTGAATACAAGGATAGTGTCCGACCCTGCAAATAAGTTCCACATACCACCGTAGAGAGAATAATATTTCCGCAAATCTAATTTGCTGACTTGTTTTGGCAACACGACATTATGCCATGGCCCGGTGATTATTCGAACCGTTTCCTTTAACTAGTCCCGCACATAACGCGAGGCAGTTTTTTGACACATCTTGTCAAGCAGAGATCGTGTCCCCTTATCACGGGATTCTCATCAATACGGGCGTGGGTAACCCAACCGCTCCATCGATTACGACGCTTGGGGGATAAGTGAGTTTTACCAGGCTAGTGGGGACGCTTAGTTTCGTCCGCCCATATAAAGGGATAAGGATTCACCTTTTCATCCACGCCTCTTCCTCCTTTGCTCATCCGTTTTCGCACACTCGAGCTCTAGCGCCCAAGTCCGCACTTCCCACCTCAACCTTCTCCAACCATGTCCGGAGCGAGAGGCAGGTGGATGGTCTCCTCCGTCACGGAGGGAGATCATCAAGAAGCTGAGGAGAGCCGGATACCTGCCCGACGACATCGCGCACCAGCTCCCAGATGAGGGGCAGCTCATCCCCACCCCCGGGCCCCATGAGAGGGTAGTGTTCCTTACCCATTTCCTCCGCGGACTGGGATTCCCTCTCCACCCATTCGTCCGGGGGCTCATGTTCTACTACGGCCTGGATTTCCACGATCTGGCCCCGAACTTCATCCTCAACATCTCGGTGTTTATCGTCGTGTGCGAGGCCTTCCTCCGCATCAAGCCCCACTTCAGCTTATGGCTGAAGACCTTCAATGTCAAGCCGAAGGTTGTGGGCGGCCGCCAGGCGGAGTGCGGAGGCGCCATGGTGGGCAAGATGCCCAACGTTACATGGCTCGAGGGCTCCTTTGTGGAAACCATAAAGGGGTGGCAATCAGGGTGGTTCTACATCACCGAGCCGCGTGACCCTGCATGGGCAGCGGCCCCCGAGTTCCGATCTGGCATCCCCACGCGGCTCACCTCCTGGAAAGAGAAGGGCCTGTCCTGAGGTAGTTCGGGAGAGCTGACCAGACTCCAAACATGTATTCAGAACCTGGTGAACAAGAAGCTCAAACTCGTCAATGTAGTCCAGGTCATGCTCCACCGCCGGATCCTCCCGTGCCAACAACGGGACTTCAACTTGTGGGAGTTCGACCCGGCACAGCACCGAACTCTGAACAGGCTCTTTGACACAACTCACGAAGATGCCTGGAGGGTGCTGTTCAAAAGCGCCGAGGTCCCCCCTCCCATTACCGAGGATCGCGGATTCGGCGCGAAGCGCCAAGCCAGTGCGGTAAGCTGCTTTACCTTTCACAGGATGCTTATTTATAGATTGACTCCATGCGGGATCTAAACTCCCGTACCTTTGACAGGACTGGCAGGAGACGGCCGGACAGATCGACTGTCCGGCTCCTTTACCCGAAGGCCCAACAGACGCTCTTCTGGCAAAGATGCTGACTCCGCTTCCTTATACGGTGCCGGAGAAGACCAAGAAGGCCAAGGGAACCCAAAAGAGTTCCCGACACCAAGCGTCGTCGGACTCACCGTCCGAGGACTCTACGGCGCAATCCTCCCCCGAAGACGAGGAGGCAGAAGAAGATGCTCCCCCTCCAGACAGGGGAGACAAGAAAAGGAAGGCCGCCCCAACTGGGGAGGCCGAAGGGTCCAAGAAGGGGAGAACTCTCCTTCCGGACTACTCTACCACCGCCGCCGATGGCGAAGACGAGTGGCTGCCCAGGGCCAAGCCCCTGGGGAAGTCACAAGTATTCGGATACCAGAGTAAGTCATAGTATTCCTTTGCCGCACTACTTCACCTAACACCAAAATATGATTATTCATGCCGCCCCAAGCTCGTATCGATGTATCATCGGACGGCTCCCTGTGCTCGTCGGACATGGATAGCGATCCAGTCCCGACCGCCACCTCCCCCTATCCTGTGGACGGCGCCGAGGTGCTGTCTCACGAGGCACCGGGTCGAGGGGAGATAGTCCCGGAGGCGCCTCAAGGCGGCCTCCCGGACTCTGGGAGTCGAGGGGACAAGGCCCCTGAGAGCTCCGAGTTCGGCCCTCAGCCGAACACCGCGCCGGAACCTCCAGTGGTTCTGGGCTCGGGCAGGCGGCCTCCTTCTAAGAGGGGTAAGACGCCTGTGCCGGTGACCTCTGTCCATCCAGAGGCGTCGGACAATCTGCTGGAAGCGCTTCGCAGCGCTTCCATCGACGAGGAGCACCGTACTATTATGAGTGCGGTGGTCCAGAAGGTTCAGTCCGCCAAGAGCGGATTGACTGAAGCCTGTGCCAGCCTTCTGACAGGCTTTGAGGTAAGTGTTTTAAAATATAGGAAAAATATTACCGCATAGACAATAGCCCTTGATGCTTTGTTCGGTGTTCACAAAGAAAAGCTGAACAGAGGATCAAATAATATCACAGGAGTCTAATTTAAGTATGTCAATATGCGTATGCAGGCTTCACTGCTGGCGTCTGCCGCACTGACTGCGGAGGTCGCCGTACTGAAGTAGGACCTCGAGGGGTCCAAGAAAGAGCTCGGCCTTGCCAAGAGGCAGCTCGAGGAGAACAAGGGTAAGTAATACCCTATCTATAGATATGTATATATAAAAGAAGACGCGATTGCAAAATGACAGGATCATCGTATATTTTCCAGGGGCCACGACCGAGGTGGCAACCCTGAAGCAAGCGCTAACCAAGGCCGAAGATAAAGCGGCCAAGGAGCGCACCGAGCGGGAAAAGCAAGAGGCTCGTGTGGGCGAGGTGCAGCAAGAGCTCCAGGCTCTCGTGACGAAGCACGAGGCGTTGGAGCTTGACTCAAAGACGCGAGAGTCTGAGCTTGCCGCGGCCCTCGAGAGCGCAAAAAGTGCCAAGGCTGAAGCCCAAAAGGCCCTCCAGGAGATCGACGCAATGAAGAAGATAGCGGCGGGTAAGGCATTCTATATGCAGAGCAAGCATGTAAAAGTAAATTACCGATTACTTACCCGAATTCGGAGCTCTCCAGGAGCATTCGCAGATTTGCCCCGCAGTGTGTCGGATGCCGCACAATTTTACCAGCCCGAGGAGGGAAGCTCAATGGAGAAGCTGTTCTGGTCTCAGTATACTGGGACCGAACACCCGATGCCTCTGAGTGACCAGCTAAAGCAGCTGGTCAAGCTGCACAAGGCGGCCGAACAGGCCATGAAGGGCCTTATAGTCCGGCTGTGGCCTGGCGACGCCCTTCCGAACAGCTACTTCGACCTGGTGAGGCGGCTGGTGGATACCTGCCCATGGCTGGAGGTCGTCAAGCGATCCGTCTGCATCGAAGGTGCACACCGGGCTTTCGCCCGTGTGAAGGTGCAGTGGGCCAAGCTAGACGTCGTGAAGCTGATCAAGGAAGGGCCGCCGCAGGGCAAGGAGCATCGCACCCTCGAAATTTATTATGAGGGTGTCCTGAAGGGTGCCCGTCTTGTAGCGGACAAATGTTCAAAGGATGTAATATTTGAGTAAACTTGCTCGTGTGATCCTATATGATGAAAACTTGTTTCATATGCGCTATGCAACGCTTGTGTGAATTTAAAATATTACCTTCTGTTTGACCGTTTATCCAATCTGAGAGATGGCTAGTCCTCGGCTTCTTCCCCCATGCCACGAGTGCTGGGGTGTTCGGGATAAACCTGAGCACTCTTGTTCCCATGTTTGGTTCTTTCGAGGGAGGTGCTCAGCACAACGAACAAGGCAACCGGACTAATAATGCTTTATCACTCTCACTTAGCCATAGAATTCTATAATTTTAAATTTTGGCGAAGCCCCTGGTATTCGGAAGGCCGAATTCGGGGCGCGATACACGCCTTTAAGCCGGACAGGGCCAGCCCCTCGCTCTAAGCGGCATAAGTCTTTAGGGACTCGAAAACCTCGCCGAACAGCGACCAGTCTCTCGCCTTATCATGACAGTCAGTTTTAGCTTTCTCTACTGAGGTGCTCAGCCCAGCAGAACCGGGGCACAATCGCAATAGTTCTCCTAGCGCTACCTTAGCCGATAGAGCGGAACGTAAGGTACCAAAACATAGGGGCCGGGTAAACCCAACATTTGACCAAAGACATGATTCGGAGCTGATGCATATAATGCTATAAGTTCGGGGTGCCACACTTGTGAAAGTGTTTGGACTTTTCACACCATATTGTGGGGTACGTAAGCCCCTGGTGTATTGGCCGTACCAAAGTGTACGGTTGCAATGCGTCATTATTGAACACACATACATATATAACAAGAATGCAATAATAGTCGTAATGTTATGCATTGTTTATTCAAAAAGGTGTCTTAAAGCAAAATGATACAGATGGTGCGATTAGCAAAGAGTGGGACTATGTCCCTTCCAAGGGCAAGATGAGGAATAGTATTAAATCAAATATTTCGCTCGTTATTGTAATCCACCTGGGAATTCCGTGGTGTGACGTAGCTTTCTGCCTCCTTGGTTGCTGCATCATGTGTTCGACAATAGTGCTGCCGGACGGGGTTTCTAGAGATTAAGGTCCTGAAAAAGAGAAAAATAACCAAACGGGAAGCCCCTAGTGCAGTTTAGGCCGCGTCTTGGGGCGTGTCGCAGTGTGCCCCCCTCCCCACCTGTGCCCATGGTATTTTTAATGCGTAATTATGTACGTGTGGCACGAGTTTCGCCGTGTGGCTGGGACTAGGGTGGGGGCCGCATTGCTACGCGAGCTCAGATCGCGCCAGGCGGTCTAGTTGCCGATTGCTCCGAGCGCGCTTGAAGGTGTCCGGGTCTTGAAACGCCGGACCGGTGGATTGCCTTGAGAGGCTGCTTTGCGCTTTTGCTGCGAGGGCCCCGGTGTGCTCCTCCGTTCGAAGAGAGCGCTCTGTGTTTCCATTGACTATAATAACCCCACGAGGTCCTGGCATCTTGAGCTTGAGGTATGCATAATGCGGTACCGCATTGAATCTCGCAAATGCGGTTCGCCCGAGCAGTGCATGAAAACCACTGTGGAATGGGACTATATCGAAGATTAACTATTCGCTTCAGAAGTTATCCAGGGATCCGAAGACCACTTCCAGTGTAATTGAGCCTGTGCAATGGGCCTCTACGCCTGGAATGACGCCCTTAAAGGTCGTTTTTGTGGGTTTGATCCTTGAGGGATCTATACCCATTTTGCGCACTGTGTCCTGATAAAGCAGGTTCAGGCTGGTGCCTCCATCCATAAGGACTCGAGTGAGGTGAAATCCGTCAATGATTGGGTCCAGAACTAGTGCGGCGAATCCGCCATGACGGATACTAGTGGGATGGTCCCTGCGATCGAAAGTGATCGGATAGGAGGACCATGGGTTGAACTTTGGGGCGACTGGCTCCAACGCATATACGTCCCTGAGCGCACGCTTCCGCTCCCTCTTGGGGATGTGGGTTGCGTATATCATGTTCACCGTCCGCACTTGTGGGGGAAACCTCTTCTGTCCTCCGGTGTGTGGCTGCCGGGGTTCCTCCTCGTCATCGCTATGTAGGCCCTTGTCCTTGTTTTCGGTAATTAACTTGCCGGCTTGCTTGAACACCCAACAATCCCTGTTGGCTTGATTGGCTGGCTTTTTTGGGGTGCCGTGTATTTGACACGAGCGATCGAGTATACGGTCCAAGCTAGACGGACCCGGCGTACTTTGTTTGAATGGCTTTTTCCGCTGATCGGGTTTAGAGCCTTTGAATCCGGCATTGACTGCCGTATCCTCGGTATTATCGCTGTTAATGCGGCGCTTATGTTTGTTGCGACGTGACCTGCTATTGCTGTCCTTGGTATCCGAAGTACCATGGTTTTTTGATATGTTATTACTGCGAGCTAGCCAGCTGTCTTCTCCCGCACAAAAGCGGGTCATGAGTGTCGTGGGGGCTGCCATAGATTTCGAATTTTCTTGACCAAGGTGCCGGGCTAGCCATTCGTCGCGGATGTTGTGTTTGAAAGCCGCTAGGGCCTCTGCATCCGGACAATCGACGATTTGATTTTTCTTTGTTAGGAACCGAGTCCAGAATTGCCTGGCCGATTCTTCTGGCTGCTGAATTATGTGGCTCAAGTCATCGGCATCTGGTGCCCACACATAAGTGCCCTGAAAGTTGTCGAGGAATGCGGCTTCCAGATCTTCCCAACAGCTAATGGACTCTGCTGGCAAGCGGTTAAGCCAATGCCGTGCTGGTCCCTTGAGCTTTAGTGGGAGGTATTTGATGGCGTGTAGGTCATCACCGCGGGCCATGTGGATGTGGAGGAGGAAATCCTCGATCCATACCGCGGGATCTGTTGTGCCGTCGTATGATTCAATATTTACAGGTTTGAAACCTTCTGGGATTTGATGATCCATTACTTCATCTGTGAAGCATAAGGGGTGTGCGGCACCTCTGTATTGGGCTATATCGCGACGCAGCTCGAATGGGTCTTGCCCGCTGTGTTCGGCCCGGCCGGATTTACTTTTACTGTATCCGGTGTAACGTTTATCGTCTCGCATAGTGGCGCGCCCCCGTGATCCTTAGATCGATCTTGCATGCTTTGCTTTGTCCTCCAATATGTCTAGCAGGTCTGGCGTATCTGTTGGGGAACGTAGCAGAAATTCAAAAATTTCCTACGTGTCACCAAGATCTATCTATGGAGAGACTAGCAACGAGGGGAAGGAGAGTGCATCTACATACCCTTGTAGATCGCTATGCGGAAGCGTTCAAGAGAACGGGGTTGAAGGAGTCGTACTCGTCGTGATCCAAGTCACCGATGATCCTAGCGCCGAACGGACGGCACCTCCACGTTCAACACACATACGGAGCAGCGACGTCTCCTCCTTCTTGATCCAGCAAGGGGGAAGGAGAGGTTGATGGAGATCCAACAACACGACGGCGTGGTGGTGGAAGTAGCGGGATTCCAACAGGGCTTCGCCAAGCGCTGCGGGAGGAGGGAGATGTGTCACGGGAGGGAGAGGGAGGCGCCAGGCCTTAGGTTGGATTGCCCTCCCTTTCCCCCACTATATATAGGGCCAAGGGAGAGGGGAAGGGCGCAGCCTTGCCCCTTCCTCCAAGGAAGGGTGCGGCCAAGGGGGGGGGGAAGGAGTCCATCCTCCCCAAGGCACCTCAGAGGTGCCTTCCCCTTTTAGGACTCTCCCCTTTCCCTCTCTCTTGGCGCATGGGCCTCTTGGGGCTGGTGCCCTTAGCCCATATAGGCCAAGGCGCACCCCCTACAGCCCATGTGGCCCCCCCGGGGCAGGTGGCCCCACCCGGTGGACCCCCGGGACCCTTCCGGTGGTCCCGATACAATACCGGTGACCCCGAAACTTATCCCGATGGCCGAAATAGCACTTCCTATATATAATTATTTACCTCTGGACCATTCCGGAACTCCTCGTGACATCCGGGATCTCATCCGGGACTCTGAAAAACATTCGGTAACCACATACAAACTTCCTTTATAACCCTAGCGTCATCGAACCTTAAGTGTGTAGACCCTACGGGTTCGGGAGACATGCAGACATGACCGAGACGTTCTCCAGTCAATAACCAACAGCGGGATCTGGATACCCATGTTGGCTCCCACATGTTCCATGATGATCTCATCGGGTGAAGCACGATGTCAAGGACTTAATCAATCCCGTATGCAATTCCCTTTGTCTAGCGGTACGATACTTGCCCGAGATTCGATCGTCGGTATCCCGATACCTTGTTCAATCTCGTTACCGGCAAGTCTCTTTACTCGTTTCGTAACACATCATCCCGTGATCAACTCCTTGATCACATTGTGCACATTATGATGATGTCCTACCGAGTGGGCCCAGAGATACCTCTCCGCTTACACGGAGTGACAAATCCCAGTCTCGATTCGTGCCAACCCAACAGACACTTTCGGAGATACCTGTAGTGCACCTTTATAGCCACCCAGTTACGTTGTGACGTTTGGCACACCCAAAGTATTCCTTCGGTATCCGGGAGTTGCACAATCTCATGGTCTAAGGAAATGATACTTGACATTAGAAAAGCTTTAGCATACGAACTACACAATCTTTGTGCTAGGCTTAGGATTGGGTCTTGTCCATCACATCATTCTCCTAATGATGTGATCCCGTTATCAACGACATCCAATGTCCATGGTCAGGAAACCGTAACCATCTATTGATCAACGAGCTAGTCAACTAGAGGCTTACTAGGGACATGGTGTTGTCTATGTATCCACACATGTATCTGAGTTTCCTATCAATACAATTATAGCATGGATAATAAACGATTATCATGAACAAGGAAATATAATAATAACTAATTTATTATTGCCTCTAGGGCATATTTCCAACAGTATCTCCCCATGCCTTTTTATTTGAATGGCGTCGGGGTGCAGGCTGAGTTTTTGGCTGGAATGCCTCTCTATCGCGGCCACGAGGTGGCCGATCAGCCGCGTCATACGCTTCTTCCTCTAGTCGGGGTAGCAACCTGCATTTTAGGTAACTCTTGGAGGGGCGCTCGAGTTTATATTCCTCGGCCGCGAGGACTTCAGTCCATCTGTCAGCTAGAATATCCTGATCAGCTTGAAGCTGCTGCTGCTTTTTCTTAAGGCTATTTGCCGTGGCTATAAGCCGGCGTTTGAAGCGCTCTTGTTCGACGGGATCCTCTGGCACAGCGAATTCGTCGTCGCCGAGGCTTGCCTCGTCTTCGGAGGGGGGCATGTAATTATCATCCTCCTCCTCTCCATCTGCCGCTCTCTCAGGAGGGCTGGCTCCTCCATCCTGCTGCTCTAAATCTTGCTGGAGGGGATTGTTGTTGTCTTCGGCACTACCCGGAGTATTATTATCTCCTGTGCCGGTATCACCACTTTGTTGGGGAACGTAGTAATTTCAAAAAAATTCCTACGCACACGCAATATCATGGTGATGCATAGCAACGAGAGGGGAGAGTGTTGTCCACGTACCCTCGTAGACCGAAAGCGGAAGCGTTATAACAACGCGGTTGATGTAGTCGTACGTCTTCACGGCCCGACCGATCAAGCACCGAAACTACGGCATCTCCGAGTACTAGCACATGTTCAGCTCGATGACGATCCCCGGACTCCGATCCAGCAGAATGTCGGGGAAGAGTTCCGTCAGCACGACGGCGTGGTGATGATCTTGATGTTCTACCGTCGCAGGGCTTCGCCTAAGCACCGCTACAATATTATCGAGGATTATGGTGGAGGGGGGCACCGCACACGGCTAAGAGATCAATTGATCAACTTGTTGTGTCTATGGGGTGCCCCTCTGCCCCCGTATATAAAGGAGCAAGGGGGGAGGCGGCCGGCCTAGGAGGAGGGCGCGCCAAGGGGGGAGTCCTACTCCCACCGGGAGTAGGACTCCTCCTTCCCTTGTTGGAGTAGGAGAGAAGGACAGAGAGGGAGAGGAACAAGGAAAAGGGGGCTGCACCCCTTGTCCAATTCGGACCAGAGGGGGGGGGGCGCCTCCTTCCTTTTAGCCTCTCTCCTCTATTCCCGTATGGCCCAATAAGGCCCATATACTCCCTGGCGAATTCCCGTAACTCTCCGGTACTCCAAAAAATACCCGAATCACTCGGAACCTTTACGATGTCCGAATATAGTCGTCCAATATATTGATCTTTACGTCTCGACCATTTCGAGACTCCTCGTCATGTCCCCGATCTCATCCAGGACTCTGAACTCCTTCGGTACATCAAAACTCATAATATAACTGTCATCGAAACCTTAAGCGTGCGGACCCTACGGGTTCGAGAACAATGTAGACATGACCGAGACACGTCTCCGGTCAATAACCAATAGCGGAACCTGGATGCTCATATTAGCTCCCACATATTCTACGAAGATCTTTATCGGAGTGACAAATCCTAATCCTAATCTTGAAATACGCCAGAGATACCTCTCCGACAATTGGAGTGACAAATCCTAATCTTGAAATACGCCAACTCAACAAGTACCTTCGGAGACACCTGTAGAGCACCTTTATAATCACCCAGTTACGTTGTGACATTTGGTAGCACACAAAGTGTTCCTTCGGTAAATGGGAGTTGCATAATCTCATAGTCATAGGAACATGTATAAGTTATGAAGAAAGCAATAGCAGCAAACCAAACGATCAAGTGCTATGCTAACGGAATGGGTCAAGTCAATCACATCATTCTCCTAATGATGTGATCCCGTTAATCAAATGACAACTCATGTCTATGGTTAGGAAACATAACCATCTTTGATCAACGAGCTAGTCAAGTAGAGGCATACTAGTGACACTCTGTTTGTCTATGTATTCACACATGTATTATGTTTCCGGTTAATACAATTCTAGCATGAATAATAAACATTTATCATGATATAAGGAAATAAATAATAACTTTATCATTGCCTCTAGGGCATATTTCCTTCAGTCTCCCACTTGCACTAGAGTCAATAATCTAGTTCACATCACCATGTGATTTAATGCCAATAGTTCACATCACCATGTGATTAACACCCATAGTTCACATCGACATGTGACCAACACCCAAAGGGTTTACTAGAGTCAATAATCTAGTTCACATCACTATGTGATTAACACCCAAAGAGTACTAAGGTGTGATCATGTTTTGCTTGTGAGAGAAGTTTAGTTAACGGGTCTGCCATATTCAGATCTGTACGTATTTTGCAAATTTCTATGTCAACAATGCTCTGCACAGAGCTACTCTAGCTAATTGCTCCCACTTTCAATATGTATCCAGATTGATACTTAGAGTCATCTGGATTAGTGTCAAAACTTGCATCGACGTAACCCTTTACGACGAACCTTTTGTCACCTCCATAATCGAGAAACATATCCTTATTCCACTAAGGATAATTTTGACCAATGTCCAGTGATCTACTCCTAGATCATTATTGTACTCCCTTGCCAAACTCAGGGCAGGGTATACAATAGGTCTGGTACACAACATGACATACTTTATAGAACCTATGGCTAAGGCATAGGGAATGACTTTCATTCTCTCTCTATCTTCTGTCGTGGTCGGGCTTTGAGTCTTACTCAATTTCACACCTTGTAACACAGGCAAGAACTCCTTCTTTGACTGTTCCATTTTGAACTACTTCAAAATCTTGTCAAGGTATGTACTCATTGAAAAACTTATCAAGCGTCTTGATCTATCTCTATAGATCTTGATGCTCAATATGTAAGCAGCTTCACCGAGGTCTTTCTTTGAAAAACTCCTTTCAAACACTCCTTTATGCTTTGCAGAATAATTCTACATTATTTCCGATCAACAATATGTCATACACATATACTTATCAGAAATGTTGTAGTGCTCCCACTCATTTTTTTGTAAATACAGGCTTCACCGCAAGTCTGTATAAAACTATATGCTTTGATTAACTTATCAAAGCATATATTGCAACTCCGAGATGCTTGCACCAGTCCATAGATGGATCGCTGGAGCTTGCATATTTTGTTAGTACCTTTAGGATTGACAAAACCTTCTGGTTGCATCATATACAACTCTTCTTTAATAAATCCATTAAGGAGTGCAATTTTGTTTATCCATTTGCCAGATTTCATAAAATGCGGCAATTGCTAACATGATTCGGACAGACTTAAGCATAGATACGAGTGAGAAACTCTCATCGTAGTCAACACCTTGAACTTGTCAAAAACCTTTTGCGACAATTCTAGCTTTGTAGATAGTAACACTACTATCAGCGTCTGTCTTCCTCTTGAAGATCCATTTAATCTCAATGAATCGCCGATCATTGGGCAAGTCAATCAAAGTCCATACTTTGTTCTCATACATGGATCTCATCTCAGATTTCATGGCCTCAAACCATTTCGCGGAATCTGGGCTCATCATCGCTTCCTCATAGTTCGCAAGTTCGTCATGGTCTAGTAACATGACTTCGAGAACAGGATTACCGTACCACTTTGGTGCAGATCTCACTCTGGTTTACTTACGAGGTTCGGTAGTAACTTGATCTGAAGTTACATGATCATCATCATTAGCTTCCTCACTAATTGGTGTAGTAGTCATAGGAACAGATTTCTGTGATGAACTACTTTCCAATAAGGGAGCAGGTACAGTTACCTCATCAAGTTCTACTTTCCTCCCACTCACTTCTTTCGATAGAAACTCCTTCTCTGGAAAGGATCCATTCTCAGTAACGAATATCTTGCCTTCAGATCTGTGATAGAAGGTGTACCCAACATTTTCTTTTGGGTATCCTATGAAGACACACTTCTCCGATTTGGGTTTGAGCTTATCAGGTTGAAACTTTTTCACATAAGCATTGCAACCTCAAACTTTAAGAACCGACAGCTTAGGTTTCTTGCCAAACCATAGTTCATACGGTGTCATCTCAACGGATTTAGATGGTGCCCTATTTAACGTGAATGCAGCTGTCTCTAATGCATAACCCCAAAACGATAGTGGTAATCGGTAAGAGACATCATAGATCGCACCATATCTAATAAAGCACGGTTACGACGTTCGGACACACCATTACACTGTGGTGTTCCAGGTGGCGTGAGTAGTGAAACTATTTCACATTGTTTTAACTGAAGGCCAAACTCGTAACTCAAATATTTTACTTCTGCGATCATATCGTAGAAACTTTTATTTTTGTTACGATGATTCTCCACTTCACTCTGAAATTCTTTGAACTTTTCAAATATTTCAGACTTGTGTTTCATCAAGTAGATATACTCATATCTGCTCAAATCATCTGTGAAGATCAGAAAATAATGATACCTACCGCGAGCCTCAATATTCATCGGACCACATATATCAGTATGTATGATTTCCAACAAATCTGTTGCTCGCTCCATTGTTCCGGAGAACGGAGTCTTAGTCATCTTGCCCATGAGGCATGGTTCGCAAGCATCAACTGATTCATAATCAAGTGATTCCAAAAACCCATTAGCATGGATTTTCTTCATGCGCTTTACACCAATATGACCTAAACGGCAGTGCCACAAATAAGTTGCACTATCATTATTAACTTTGCATCTTTTGGCTTCAATATTATGAAAATGTGTATCACCACGATCGAGATCCAACAAACCATTTTCATTGGGTGTATGACCATAGAAGGTTTTATTCATGTAAACAGAACAACAATTATTCTCTAGCTTACATGAATAACCGTATTGCAATAAACATGATCCAATCATATTTATGCTCAACGCAAACACCAAATAACATTTATTTAGGTTCAACACTAATCCCGAAAGTATAGGGAGTGTGCGATGATGATCTTATCAATCTTGGAACCACTTCCAACACACATCGTCACTTCACCCTTAACTAGTCTCTGTTTATTTTGCAACTCCCATTTCGAGTTACTACTCTTAGCAACTGAACCAGTATCAAATACCGAGGGGTTGCTATAAACACTAGTAAAGTACACATCAATAACATGTATATCAAATATAGCATTATTCAGTTTGCCATCCTTCTTATCCGCCAAATACTTGGGGTAGTTCCGCTTGCAGTGACCAGTTCCTTTGCAGTAGAAGCACTTAGTCTCAGGCTTAGGTACAGACTTGGGCTTCTTCAATTGAGTAGCAACTTTCTTGTCGTTCTTCTTGAAGTTCCCCTTCTTCCCTTTGCCCTTTTCTTGAAACTAGTGGTCTTGTCAACCATCAACACTTGATGCTTTTCTTGATTTCTACCTTTGTCGATTTCAGCATCACGAAGAGCTTGGGAATTGTTTTCGTCATCCCTTGCATACTATAGTTCATCACGAAGTTCTACTAACTTGGTGATGGTGACTAGAGAATTCTGTCAATCACTATTTTATCTAGAAGATTAACTTCCACTTGATTCAAGCGATTGTAGTACCCAGACAATCTGAGCACATGCTCACTGCTTGAGCTATTCTCCTCCATCTTTTAGCTATAGAACTTGTTGGAGACTTCATATCTCTCAACTCGGGTATTTGCTTGAAATATTAACTTCAACTCCTGGAACATCTCATATGGTCCATGACGTTCAAAACGTCTTTGAAGTCCCGATTCTAAGCCGTTTAAGCATGGTGCACTAAACTATCAAGTAGTCATCATATTGAGCTAGCCAAACGTTCATAACATCTGCATCTGCTCCTGCAATAGGTTTGTCACCTAGTGGTGCATCAAGGACATAATTCTTCTATGCAGCAATGAGGATAAACCTCAGATCATGGATCCAATCCGCGTCATTGCTACTAACACCTTTCAACTTAGTTTTCTCTAGGAACATATCAAAAATAAAACAGGGGAGCTAAACGCGAGCTATTGATCTACAACATAGATATGCTAATACTACCAGGACTAAGTTCATGATAAATTTAAGTTCAATTAATCATATTACTTAAGAACTCCCACTTAGAAAGACATCCCTCTAATCTTCTAAGTGATCATGTGAGCCAAATCAACTAAACCATAACCGATCATCACGTGAAATGGAGCAGTTTTCAATGGTGAACATCAATATGTTGATCATATCTACTATATGATTCACGCTCGACCTTTCGGTCTTAGTGTTCCGAGGCCATATCTGCATATGATAGGCTCGTCGAGTTTAACCTGAGTATTCTGTGTGTGCAAAAACTGGCTTGCACCCGTTGTAGATGGACGTAGAGCTTATCACACCCGATTATCACGTGGTGTCTGGGCACGACGAACTTTGGCAACGGTGCATACTCAGGGAGAACACTTTTATCTTGAAATTTAGTGAGATATCATCTTATAAAGCTACCGTCGAACTAAGCAAAATAAGATGCATAAAAGAGAAACATCACATGCAATCAAAATATGTGACATGATATGGCCATCATCATCTTGTGCCTTTGATCTCCATCTCCAAAGCATCGTCATGATTTCCTTCGTCACCGGCATGACACCATGATCTCCATCATCTTGATCTATATCAATGTGTCATCACATGGTCGTCTCGCCAACTATTGCTCTTGCAACTATTGCTATCGCATAGCGATAAAGTAAAGCAAGTATTTGGCGCTTGCATCTTATGCAATAGAGAGACAACCATAAGGCTTTTTCCAGTTGCCGATAACTTCAACAAAACATGATCGTCTCATACAACAACTTATATCACGTCTTGACCATATCACATCACAACATGCCCCGCAAAAAAAAGTTAGACGTCCTCTACTTTGTTGTTGCAAGTTTTACGTGGCTGCTACGGGCTTAGCAAGAACCGTTCTTACCTACGCATCAAAACCACAATGATAGTTTGTCAAGTTGGTGCTGTTTTAACCTTCGCAAGGACCGGGCATAGCCACACTCGGTTCAAATAAAGTTGGAGAAACTGACACCCGCCAGCCACCTATGTGCAAAGCACGTCGGTAGAACCAGTCTCGCGTAAGCGTACGCGTAATGTCGGTCCGGGCCGCTTCATCCAACAATACCGCCGAACCAAAGTATGACATGCTGGTAAGCAGTATCACTTATATCGCCCACAACTCACTTGTGTTCTACTCGTGCATATAATATCAACGCATAAAACCTAGGCTCGGATGCCACTGTTGGGGAACGTAGTAATTTCAAAAAAATTCCTACGCACATGCAAGATCATGGTGATGCATAGCAACGAGAGGGGAGAGTGTTGTCCACGTACCCTCGTAGATCGAAAGCGGAAGCGTTATAACAACGTGGTTGATGTAGTCGTAGGTCTTCACGACCCGACCGATCAAGCACCGAAACTACGGCACCTCCGAGTTCTAGCACACGTTCAGCTCGACGACGATCCCCGGACTCCGATCCAGCAGAATGTTGGGGAAGAGTTCCGTCAGCATGATGGCATGGTGACGATCTTGATGTTCTACTGTCGCAGGGCTTCGCCTAAGCACCACTACAATATTATCGAGGATTATGGTGGAGGGGGGCACCGCACACGACTAAGAGATCAATTGATCAACTTGTTGTGTCTATGGGGTGCCCCTCTGCCCCCGTATATAAAGGAGCAAGGGGGGAGGCGGCTGGCCTAGGAGGAGGGCGCACCAAGGGGGGAGTCCTACTCCCACCGGGAGTAGGACTCCTCCTTCCCTTGTTGGAGTAGGAGAGAAGGACAGAGAGGGAGAGGAATAAGGAAAAGGGGGCTGCACCCCTTGTCCAATTCGGACCAGAGGGGGGGGGCGCCTCCTTCCTTTTAGCCTCTCTCCTCTATTCCCGTATGGCCCAATAAGGCCCATATACTCCCCGGCGAATTCCCGTAACTCTCCGGTGCTCCGAAAAATACCCGAATCACTCGGAACCTTTCCGATGTCCGAATATAGTCATCCAATATATCGATCTTTACGTCTCGACCATTTCGAGACTCCTCGTCATGTCCCCGATCTCACCCGGGACTCCGAACTCCTTCGGTACATCAAAACTCATAAACTCATAATATAACTGTCATCGAAACCTTAAGCGTGCGGACCCTACGGGTTCGAGAACAATGTAGACATGACCAGGACACGTCTCCGGTCAATAACCAATAGCGGAACCTGGATACTCATATTGGCTCCCACATATTCTACGAAGATCTTTATCGGTCAAACCGCATAACAACATACGTTGTTCCCTTTGTCATCGGTATATTACTTGCCCGAGATTCGATCGTCGGTATCTCAATACCTAGTTCAATCTCGTTACCGGTAAGTCTCTTTACTCGTTCCGTAACACATCATTCCGCAACTAACTCATTAGTTGCAATGCTTGCAAGGCTTATAGTGATGTGCATTACCGAGTGGGCCCAGAGATACCTCTCCGACAATCGGAGTGACAAATCCTAATCTCGAAATACGCCAACCCAACAAGTACCTTCGGAGAAACCTGTAGAGCACCTTTATAATCACCCAGTTACGTTGTGACGTTTGGCAGCACACAAAGTGTTCCTCTGGTAAACGGGAGTTGCATAATCTCATAGTCACAGGAACATGTATAAGTTATGAAGAAAGCAATAGCAACAAACCAAACAATCAAGTGCTATGCTAACGGAATGGGTCAAGTCAATCACATCATTCTCCTAACGATGTGATCCCTTTAATCAAATGACAACTCATGTCTATGGTTAGGAAACATAACCATCTTTGATCAACGAGCTAGTCAAGTAGAGTCATACTAGTGACACTCTGTTTGTCTATGTATTCACACATGTATTATGTTTCCGGTTAATACAATTCTAGCATGAATAATAAACATTTATCATGATATAAGGAAATAAATAATAACTTTATCATTGCCTCTAGGGCATATTTCCTTCACACTTTTGCTTTGGCGGGACTTAGAGCAACGCCACCGACGCCGGCGCTTGGGTTGCTTCTTGGAGGGGTCATCCTCTGCTATCTTGTCGCCATTGCCTTCTTTGGGTGTATCCACCATGTATATATATCGTATGATGAGGTGGCTATCCAGTGCCCTGTGGGCAGTGGTTCCTCTTCGTCTCCCGCATCGTCGTCCATACCGTCGATGTCTTCAGAATCAAAGTCGAGCATGTCAGTTAAGTCATCGACAGTGGCTACTAAGTGGGTGGTGGGTGGGCCGTGAATTTCTTCGTCGTCCGCATCCCAGTCCTTCCGACATAGTTCAGCCAGGATCCTCCTGACAAGGAGAGATACCTTAATGAGTTCAGTATGTCGCCAAAGGGCGAGTGCTGAAAAATATCCGCGGAGGTAAACTCCATGATCGGCGCCCAATCGGATTCGATAGGAATGGGCGCAGGCGGTTCGGAGTCCATGGCCGGAGAAGGATCCGGCAATTTAACAACACGGCTCTCGTGCAAGGTAAGGTCGATGTTTGGCTCGATCGCCTCTAAGGGTAAGGCCTCCGTGGCGGGGTCTATCCACCCGTCCATGGACGACACAACTGGCTCCGAATTGAGGGTCGGAGCGGCTTCCTGTGCGATCTCCTGAACACTGTCCGATGGTAGAGCTAAATCGTACTCATCATGACCGCGTGACGCACAAGGCAGAGGCTCGAATCCATCGACGATCAAGTGTCCACGGATATCGGCCGTGTAGTTTAAGCTTCCAAACCTGACCTGGTGGCCAGGGGCGTAACTTTCAATCTGCTCCAGATGGCCAAGCGAATTGGCCCGTAGTGCAAAGCCGTCGAACACGAAGATCTGTGCGGGGAGAAAAGTCTCACCCTGGATTGCATCGCTATCGATGATAGTAGGAGCCATCAAGCCTAATGGCAACGACACAGAGGAACTCTCAATGAAAGCACCAATGTCGGTGTCAAAACCGGCGGATCTCGGGTAGGGGGTCCCGAACTGTGCGTCTATGGAGGATGGTAACAGGAGGCAGGGAACACGATGTTTTACCCAAGTTCGGGCCCTCTTGATGGAGGTAAAACCCTACGTCCTGCTTGATTAATATTGATGATATGGGTAGTACAAGAGTAGATCTACCACGAGAT
Source organism: Triticum urartu (assembly GCF_056163025.1). Classification (NCBI taxonomy): domain Eukaryota; kingdom Viridiplantae; phylum Streptophyta; class Magnoliopsida; order Poales; family Poaceae; genus Triticum; species Triticum urartu. The sequence continues at coordinate 536,148,501 of NC_141876.1, forward strand.
CGGAGAGGCTAAACCCTAGAAGCTAGCCTATGGTCTGATTGTATGTTGTAGTTGTTGTGTCCTACGGACTAAAACCCTCCAGTTTATATAGACACCGGAGAGGGTTAGGGTTACACAAGGTCGGTTACAAAGGAGGAGATACCATATCCGTATTGCCTAGCTTGCCTTCCACGCCAAGTAGAGTCCCATCCGGACACGAGACGAAGTCTTCAATCTTGTATCTTCATAGTACAACAGTCCGGCCAAAGGATATAATCCGACTGCCCGGAGACCCCCTTATCCAGGACTCCCTCAATCCGGTTTAACAATTTCCGGTTCAACAAAGAGTAAATCTCTCGCAAGTTCGAGTCTTCAAGAAAAATTAAAGGGACCAAAGAGAGTCTGCTGCACCGCACAACTCAAACATAGGTACCCCTTGAGCACAGCTCACAATATCATTTGGGGGCTTGGTCGTATTCGAAGCATAGCTACACCTCTTGATCCGGCTATCAAGCCAATGTTATCATAAGAGCAAAGCTCTGGTTATTTAGGTAATCCGGCTATCAAGCCAATATTATCATAAGGGGCCACAGAGAGTCTGCTGCACATCACATCTCAAACATGGGTATCCCTTGAGCACAGCTCAGAATATCACTTGGGGGCTATGTTCGAACCATAGTCACACCTCTTGATAGGCTTAAAGCCACCATGGAAATCACTTGGGGGCTCTGGTCATATCCGAACCACAGCTTATACCCTCTTGATCAGCATAAGGGCATCAGGGAAATCACTTGGGGGCTCTGGTCGTCTCCGAACCATAGCTACACCTCTTGATAGGCATAAGGCCACCAGGAAAATCACTTAGGGGCTATGGGTTCGAATCATAGTTACACCTCTTGATAAGCATAAGGGCACTAGGGAAATCACTTGGGGGCTTGGTCATATTCGAACCATAACTACACCTCTTGATCGGCGCAATGCCACAATTATGACTACATGGGGGCTTTGGTCGTATCTGAACCATAGCTTAAACCCTCTTGATCATACATATACATCATCATATATTACATCATACATTATCATTACATCATCATAGCATATATCATATGTGCATGGATATACCGGCTTATATGGCAGGAATCGGTTTTCCAACCAGGTCATATTTATTCAAAACTTTAGTAGCCAATACGGCTGGATTTTTTCTTATGGTTATCAATAACCAATATTATGACTGAGGTTTTCAAAGTCGCTTTAGCGCAATAACTATTATATTATCAATGGATATGATTTATTCTACAATTGAAGGAATAGTCCCGAGTCGCCGCAGGCTTACGACCCGGCACTTGGAGGCTACATTATTCAAGTTGGGATTACATCAAATACATAAGTCTCATGTCGCTGCAAGCATGCACCATGACACTTGGGGGCTAATGCAAAATCATTGTTGGCTCACTTATTTGAAGACCCGACCCATCACATCGTAATGAGCCGGCCCTTGGGGGCTACCAATTGCTCCTGTCAACAATTCAAGGTACACAAATTTTCATCTATTATTGAAGGATCCACTGCTCAGTTGGTAAAGCACAAAGCTCTCAACCTTGTGGACGTGGGTTCAAGCCCTATGATGGGGGTTACATCATATAATGTTATGGAAGAATATATCAAGTCCCATCTCAATATTATCTCATTGAGCCGGCCCTTGGGGGCTACACATTCTGCTCAAGTTTACATGATCATATTTACAAAGTCCCTGCTCATTATTGCATAATAACCCGACCCTTGGGGGCTACACCGGTTGAAGTTTTTATGATCTTAGGGCAATTTCAAGTCCCAGGTTGCTGCAAGCATGACAACCCGGCCCTTGGGGGCTACATATGTGGAATACTCAGTTCTGACTGGTGATTGAGATGAACAATCTGGATTTCTTCAAGCTTGTGACATTCATATTGAAGCAAGTCTTAAGCTGTTGCTATGCTACCTCCTTAAGACTTGGGGGCTACAAGTGATAGGCATATAAGAGGTATATTTTCAAGCTTGATGTTAACTACAATTATGACCCGGTGCTATCAATATTTGTAAACCGGCAATGATAAACTGGCAAGTTCAAGTCTTAAACCGGCAAAGTTCTACATTCTTAAACCGGCTGAAGATCAGATGAGTATTTCAAAGACCAATATTTTTGTTAAGCATTGGGAGCTGAGTCAAAGAAGTTATTCTTCACAATATTTCTCTATGACAAACCGATGTCAACAAATTGATTATAAAGCTGGTCTATTGACTCGGATTTTATAGAAGAAGGAAGTGACAAGGACTTAAGGATAATCAAGATCAGTTTAACATGGATAAATCCAAATTAAACTGGGGGCTAATGTCGGGGATATACCCGGCGGTATGACCCGGCTGGAGTTGTAAACCGGCTGGGACTTGGTAAACCGGCGGATGGTAAACCGACGGAGAGTTAAGACAGACAGTTAAGACAGATGGCTAAGAAAGACGGTAAACGGGTGAGTGTTAAACCGGCAGAGTTAAGACAGATGGTAGCACCGGCAGGTGTTAAGTTAATCATAACCCGGTAGACAATGTTAAACCGGTAGACAATGTTAAACCGGCAGACAATATTAAACTGGCAGACGTTAAGAAGCCCAGGAAGGGAAGTCAAAATAGTTTAAGTCTTAGTCCGAGATGGACTCTACATGTAACCCACCCCTTTAACTTATATAAGAAGGGGCAGGACTCCCCAAAGGGGGACGAGGAAGAAGAAACAATCTTAGGGCTAGACACAAAGAGGAGAGCCGGTTTACGGCGACTCCCTCATGATGATAATGAGATCTAACCTCAAACAACATGTAGGGTTGTTACCGGATGATGTTTCCTGGGGCCCGAAGCTGTCTAAATACCTATCTTGTGTTGCGTCTCTCGATTCCGCTCAACCCCTCTCAAGCTACCACATAGATGTGTTGGCCTCGCGACTAAGTCCTGATACTAAGGACATCTGCCGTGACAATTCCACGACATTTGGGTATGATAGAACAGTTGCTAGCTAATCCTTATGCAGGAGATGAAACTGAACATCCTGATATGCATTTGATATATGTGATGAGATTGTGGATTATTTAAGCTTGCAGGTTTATCCGGAGATGAAGCTAAGAAGAAGGTTTTCCCTTTATCTTTGAAGGTAAAAGCATTGACATGGTATAAGCCATGTGATGATATTGGATCCTGGAACTGAAACCGGTTGAAATTGGAATTTCACCAAAAAAAATATCCTATGCATCTAGTTCATCATGATCGGAATTATATATATATACACACACTTTTTTGCCTCGTGAAGGAGAAAGTATTGCTCTATGATGGCAGTTGGAACTACGTCGGTATTTCCCCGAAGAGGGAGGGATGATGTAGCACACCGACGGTAGAGTATTTCCCCAGTTATGAAACTAAGGTATTGAACCAGTAGGAGAACCAAGCAACACAACGTAAACAACCCATGCACACAAATAACAACACCTAGCTACCCGACGAGTTAAAGGGGTTGTCAATCCCTTTCGGGTTACGGCGCCAGAAATTGGCGTGTGACTGGAGAAAGTTGTAAATATTGATAGATCGAATGCCAAATAAAATAAATTGTAGCAAGATATTTTTGGATTTTTGGTTTAATAGATCTGAAAATAAAAGCAAGGAAAAAGTAGATCGCAAAGGCAAATATATGAGAAATAAGACCCGGGGGCGTAGGTTTCACTAGTGGCTTCTCTCGAGAAAAATAGCAAACGGTGGGTAAACAAATTACTGTTGCGCAATTGATAGAAGATCAACTAATTACGACGATATCCAGGCAATGATCATTACATAGGCATCACGTCCAAGATTAGTAGACCGACTCCTGCACGCATCTACTACTATTACTCCACACATCGACCGCTATCCAGCGTGCATCTAGTGTATTAAGTTCATGGAAAAATGGAGTAATGCAATAAGAACGATGACATGATGTAGACAAGATCTATTTATCTATATGGCGGTAGACATAGATCTCGTCTTTTTATCCTCAGTAGCAATGATACATACGTGTCGGTTCCCTTTCTGTCACTGGGATCATGCACCGTAAGATCAAACCCACTACCGGGCACCTCTTCCCATTGCAAGATAAATAGATCGAGTTGGCCAGACAAAACCCAAATATCAGAGAAGAAATACGAGGCTATAAGAGATCACGCATAAAAGAGATCACGCATAAAAGAGATCAAAGAAACTCAAATACTTTCATGGATATAAAAACATAGATCTGATCATAAACTCGAAGTTCATCGATCCCAACAAACACACTGCAAAAGAATTACATCATATGGATCTCCAAGAGACCATTGTATTGAGAATCAAGAGAGAGAGATGAAGCCATCTAGCTACTAACTACGGACCCAAAGGTCTACAAGGAACTACTCACGCATCATCGGAGAGGCACCAATGGAAGTGGTGATCCCCTCTGTGATGGTGTTTAGATTGCATCTGGTGTTTTTGGACTCTGCGGCGGCTGGATGAATATTTCGTCGACTCCCCTAGGCTTTTGTGAATATTTGGATATTTATAGAGCAAAGAGGCAATCTAGGGGGCACCCGAGGTGGGCACAACCCACCTGGGCGCCCCTGGCGCGCCCTGGTGGGTTGTGCCCCCCTCGGTGCACCCCCCAGGTGCAACTAGGGCCCATTGCCTTTCTTCTGGCCCATAAAAAATCATCGTAAAGTTTCATGCCATTTGGACTCCGTGTGATATTGATTTCCTGCGATGTAAAAAACAGGAACTGGCACCGGGCACTATGTCAATAGGTTAGTACCAAAAAATGATATAAAATGACTATAAAATGATTATAAAACATCCAATATTGATAATAAAATAGCATGGAACAATAAAAAATTATAGATACGTTGGAGACGTATCACTCTAGCTTGGGGGAGGCTTAAGTCAAGTTATATTCATGCCCCAATCATGAGCTCTTAAGAGAAATTATTATCCAGAATTTTTATGCTTGGCTTTCTCGTGATGAACAATCCATGCTCAATACTTATTGTACTGGTTCTTTTATGAAGAAAACTATTGAATTCAGGTGGGATCTTCCAGAAAGAATTAAACACAACTCTGAAGGTTGGGAACTCACGATGGTAAAGACTCAGGTATTAAGCTCAAGTTTGATTGTGTTAAATCTTTTATGAATACCGATGCTTTTCAAAAGTTTAGCACTAAATATGGACTTGACTCTAAGATAGTAGCCTCTTTCTGTGAATCTTTTGCTACTCATGTTGATCTCCCTAAGGAGAAGTGGTTTAAATATCACCCACCTATTAAAGAAGAAATTAAAGAACCGGTCATAGCTAATGATGAAACTATTATTTACAATGTTGATCCAGTTGTCCCTACTACTTATATTGAAAAACCACCTTTCCCTGTTAGGATAAAGGAACATGCTAAGGTTTCAACTGTGGTTCGCAAAAGTAATATCAGAGCACCTAAACCTGCTGAACAAATTAAAGTAGAACCTAGTGTTGCTATGGTTAAATATCTCTTGGCAAAAAATATTGACGAGCATGTTATTTACTTCTATGATGAAGCTACTAGAATTGCCAAACCTGATGAAAAAGATAAACATAGACCTGTTGTTGGCATGCCTGTTGTCTTGGTTAAAATAGGAGATCATTATTATCATGGTTTATGTGACTTAGGTTCTAGCGTGAGTGCTATTTCTTTTACCTTATATCAAGAAATTATGAATGACATAGCATCCGCTGAAATAGAAGACATAGATGTTACTATTAAACTTGCTAATAGAGACACTAACACACCACTTGGGATTGTTAGAGATGTTGAAGTCTTGTATGGGAAAAAAATATCCTACTGATTTTCTTGTTCTTGGTTCCACACAAGATGACACTTGTCCCATTATATTTGGTAGACCTTTCTTGAACACTAGCAATGCTACTATAGATTATCATAAACAAAGTGTCAGTGTTAGCTTCCGTGATGAGTCTCATGAATTTAATTTCTCAAAGTTTAGTAGACAACCTCATAAGAAAGAATTACCTAATAAGGATGAAATATTTGGTCTTGCTTCTATTGTTATGCCTCCTACTGATCCACTAGAACAATATTTGCTAGACCATGAAAATGATATGCATATGCATGAAAGAAATGAAATAGATAAAAATTTCTTTGAACAACGACCCCTGCTAAAACACAATTTTCCCATTGAAACTCTAGGAGGTCCTCCTCCACCTAAAGGTGATCCTGTGTTTGAATTAAAATAGTTCCCCGACACTTTGAAATATTCTTATCTTGATGAGAACAAGATATATCCTGCTACTATTAGTGCTAACCTTTTAGAACATGAAGAAGAAAGATTATTGAAAATTCCGAAGAAGCACCGAGCTACTATTGGGTATACTCTTGATGATCTTAAGGGCATTAGTCCCACTGTTTGTCAGCACAAAATTAATATGGAACCTGATGCTAAACCCGTTGTTGATCATAAACTACATTTGAATCCTAAGATGAAATAAGTGGTAAGAACTGAAATACTAAAACTTCTGGAAGCATGTATAATCTATCCCATGGCTGATAGTAGATGGATAAGTCTCGTTCATTGTGTCCCTAATAAAGGAGGTATTACTGTTGTTCCTAATGATAAAAATGAACTTATTCCACAAAGAATTGTTACTGGCTATAGAATGGTAATTGATTTTGGAAAATTGAATAAAGCTGCTAGAAAGGATCATTACCCTTTGCCTTTTATCGATCAAATGTTGGAAAGAGTATCTAAGCATACACACTTTTGTTTTCTTGATGGATATTCTGGTTTCTCTCAAATACCTATTTCACAACCCGATCAAGAGCACTTATGCTTATAGACGCATGCCTTTTGGTTTATATAATGCACCTGCTAACTTTCAAAGATGTATGACTACTATATTCTCTGATTTTTGTGAAAAGATTGTTGAGGTTTTCATGGATGGTTTTTCTGTTTATGGAACTTCTTTTGATGATTGCTTGAGCAACCTTGATCGAGTTTTGCAGAGATGGGAGCAAACTAATCTTGTCTTGAATTGGGAGAAGTACCACTTTATGGTTAATGAAGGTTTTGTCTTGGGGCATAAAATTTCTGAACAAGGTATTGAGGTGGATAAAGCTAAAGTCGATGCAATTGAGAAAATGCCATGTCCTAAGGATATCAAAGGTATTCGTAGTTTCCTTGGTCATGTTGGTTTCTATAGGAGGTTTATTAAAGACTTCTCTAAAATTTCTAGGCCTCTTAGAAATCTTTTACAAAAGGATGTTCCATTTATTTTTGATGATGATTGTGTAGAAGCCTTTGAAACACTTAAGAAAGCCTTAACTACTGCACCTATTGTTCAACCACCCAATTGGAACTTGCCCTTTGAAATTATGTGTGATGCTAGTGATTATGCTGTAGGTGCTGTTTTAGGACAAAGAGTTGATAAGAAATTGAATGTTTTTCATTATGCCAGCAAAACTCTAGACAGTGCCCAAAGAAATTATACTACTACTGAAAAAGAATTTTTAGCAGTCGTGTTTTCTTGTGATGAATTCAGATCCTACATTGTTGATTCCAAAGTAACTGTTCATACTGATCATGCTGCTATAAAATATCTTATGGAAAAGAAAGATGCTAAACCTAGACTCATCAGATGGGTTCTCTTGTTGCAAGAATTTGATTTACATATCATTGATAGAAAAGGAGCTGAGAACCCCGTAACTGATAACTTGTCTAGGTTAGAAAATATTCTTGATGACCCACTACCTATTGATGATAGCTTGCCTGATGAACAACTAGCTGCAATAAATGTTTCTCATAATACTCCTTGGTATGCTGACTATGCCAATTTTATTGTTGCTAAATATATACCACCTAGTTTCACATACCAACAAAAGAAAAAATCTTCTATGATTTAAGACATTACTTTTGGGATGACCCACATCTTTATAAAGAAGGAGTAGATGGTATTATTAGACGTTGTGTACCTGAGCATGAACAGGAAAAAATCCTACGGAAATGTCACTCCAAAGCTTATGGAGGGCATCATGAGGGAGATAGAACTGCTCATAAGGTATTGCAATCTGGTTTTTATTGGCCTACTCTCTTCAAGGATGCCCGTAAGTTTGTTTTTTCTTGTGATGAATGTCAAATAAATGCCTATGAATTATTCACTTGCTATTGAACCATTTGATGTTTGGGGTTTTGATTATTTGGGACCTTTTCCTTCCTCCATTGGGTATACACACATTTTGGTTGTTGTTGATTATGTCAGTAAGTGGGTAGAAGCTATTCCAACCAGTAGTGTTGATCATAACAGTTCCATTAAAATGCTTAAAGAAGTTATTTCCCAAGGGTTAGAGTCCCTAGATATTTAATGACTGGTGGTGGTTCACACTTTATTCATGGTGTTTTCCGTAAAATGCTTGCTAAATATGATGTTAACCATAGAATTGCATCACCTTATCATCCTCAATCCAGTGGTCAAGTTGACCTTAGCAATAGAGAAATAAAACTAATATTACAAAAAACTGTCAATAGGTCCCGAAAGAATTGGTCTAAGAAATTAGAAGATCCACTTTGGGATTACAGAACAACATATAAAAATCCTATGGGTATGTCTCCCTATAGAAATGGTTTATGGAAAAGCTTGTCATTTGCCTCTTGAGTTAGAACATAAAGCATATTGGGCAATTAAAGAACTCAAGTATGATTTTAAACTTGCCGGAGAAAAGAGGTTATTTGATATTAGCTCTTTAGATGAATGGAGAACCCAAGCTTATGAAAATGCCAAACTGTTTAAAGAAAAAGTTAAAAGATGGCATGACAAAAGAATCCAAAAGCAAGAATTCAAAGTTGGAGAATATATTATTTTGTACAACTCTCGTTTCCAATTATTTGCAGGAAAACTTCTCTCTAAATGGGAAGGACCGTTTGTAATTGAAGAGGTTTATCGCTCTGGAGCTATGAAAATCAATAATGTCGAAGGTACTAACCCGAAGGTTGTCAATGGACAAAGAATTAAGCACTATATCTCAGGTACGCCTATTAATGTTGAAAGGAATATTATCCAAACCATGACACCGGAGGACCACATAAAAGAAACCTTCCGGAACACTCCAGAATAGTGAAAAAGAGGAATTACGTGATACAGTAAGTAAACGGGCTCCGAAAAATCCGCAAAAATATTTTCTGTCAGTTTTGGGATATTACAAAAAATAGGAAAATAAGAAACAACCAAGAAGGCAATCAAGGAGGGCACAAGACACCAGGGCCTGGGCCCCCTGGCGCGCACAGGTGGGTTGTGCCCACCTCGGGAACCTTCCCGACTCCGTTTTCCTCCCGTTTGCTTGTTTCTAAGATAAAAAATATTTATACACCCCCCGAATGTATTTACCACCGTATCGCGGAAAAATCTTCTATTCTTGTTTCTTGTTGTTATTTCGATAGATCTGAAATATGTCGTCTCAAGATTCGGAGGAGGAGAGCCGTGTTTCTCACCAGCCTCTGGATCCAAATGTCTTTAAGAAGACATTCCCATATTTTTGGTTCTCAGATGAGGAGGAAGACACCGATTCAGAGGATATCCCTCCCCGTCGGTGTTCTCGGAACCAGGGTACCCAGACTTGCCTGCTGATACGTCTCCAACGTATCTATAATTTTTGATTGTTCCATGCTATTATATTATCAACCTTGGATGTTTTATATGCATTTATATGCTATTTTATATGATTTTTGGGACTAACCTATTAACCCAGAGCCCAGTGCCAGTTTCTGTTTTTTCCTTGTTTTAGAGTATCACAAAAAAGGAAAATCAAACGAAGTCCAATTGACCTGAAACTTCACAGAACTTATTTTTGGAAGGAAAGCAACCTGATGGACTTGGAGTGCATGCCAGGAAAGAAACGAGGGAGCCACGAGGTAGGGGGGTGCACCCACCCCCCTAGGGCGCGCCCTCCACCCTCGTGGGCCCCTCGGTGCCCCCCTGACGTACTTCTTTCGCCTATATATCTCCATATACCCTAAAACAATCAGGGAGCACAATAGATCGGTAGTTCCGCCGCCAGAAGCCTCCGTAGCCACCCAAAGCCAATCTAGACCCGTTCTGGCACCCTGCCGGAGGGGGAATCCTTCTCCGGTGGCCATCTTCATCATCCCGGTGCTGTCCATGACGAGGAGGGAGTAGTTCTCCCTCAGGGCTGAGGGTATGTACCAGTAGCTATGTGTTTGATCTCTCTCTCTCTCTCTCTCGTGATCTTGAGGTGATACGATCTTGATGTATCGCGAGCTTTGCTATTATACCCACGGATACTTGAGGTTCTATGTGTTGGTTGAATAGATGAATCTGAGATTGTGTGATGCATATCGTATAATCATACCCACGGATACTTGAGGTGACATTGGAGTATCTAGGTGACATTAGGGTTTTGGTTGATTTGTGTCTTAAGGTGTTATTCTAGTACGAACTCTAGGGCTGTTTGTGACACTTATAGGAATAGCCCAACAGATTGATTGGAAAGAATAACTTTGAGGTGGTTTCGTACCCTACCATAATCTCTTCGTTTGTTCTCTGCTATTGGTGACTTTGGAGTGACTCTTTGTTGCATGTTCAGGGATAGTTACGTGATCCAATTATGTTATTATTGTTGAGAGGACTTGCACTAGTGAAAGTATGAACCCTAGGCCTTGTTTCCTAGCATTGCAATACCGTTTACGCTCACTTTTATCATTATTTACCTTGCTGTTTTTATATTTTCAGATTACAAAAACTATTATCTACTATCCATATACCACTTGTATCACCATCTCTTCGCCGAACTAGTGCACCTATACAATTTAGCATTGTATTGGGTGTGTTGGGGACACTAGAGACTCTTTGTTATTTGGTTGCAGGGTTGCTTGAGAGAGACCATCTTCATCCTACGCCTCCTACGGATTGATAAATCTTAGGTCATCCACTTGAGGGAAATTTGCTACTATCCTACAAACCTCTGCACTTGGAGGCCCAACAACGTCTACAAGAAGAAGGTTGTGTAGTAGAAAACAAGCTCTTTTCTGGCGCCGTTGCCGGGGAGGTGAGTGCTTGAAGGTATATCTTTAGATCTTGCAATCGAGTCTTTTAGTTTCTTGTTTTATCACTATTTTAGTTTATAAAAGAAAATTACAAAAAAATGGAATTAAGTTTGCCTCATACGCTTCATCTTTTTAATATCTTTCGCGAGTATGATGGAAAGGAAAATTGTGCCAAAGTGTTAGAAGAAGAATGCATTAAAATGTTTGGCACTAAATCTTTGAATGATGAGCATGATTGCAATGTTGTTAGTATGAATTCCTTGAATATCCATGGTACTAATGATGATTGCACTAGTTATGATGAAAATGTCTCCTATAAACATGTCAATTTTTGTGGAGTGCATTGGGTTTGCAAGTACACACCAAATAGGGAAGATAGATATTGAAAGAGGCATAAGCACTTAGAAACTAAATTGTTGCAAGAAAGGCTAGATGATTGTGCTGAAAATTTAAATTTTCTTTGCCGTACTTGTGGACTTTGCAATGAAAGTGGTCACTTAGCTATCCGATGCAAATTGTTTCATGATCTAATCGTGTCCAAAAATTGTGATGAGTTGATTTCCCTTGCACATTATAATGAACTTAGCTTGCTTATGGGTTGCGAAGAAATGAAACATATAACTGCGCATCTTCCAGAATTTTCCCGTTATAAACTTCTTGGTTTTGATATAGAGGAAATTTATATGTATTGTGCGGTGAATTGCATTGAAAATCCTTATATTGCTAATTGCGTAAAGAAAAGAAAGCAAATAGAAGATGAAGAGAACACTAATGAAAGGGAAGAGACTTCCCAATATTCTCCTATTATTTCTTATGATGAATCAGGTAACGAGGAGGAGCCTTCTATTCAACCAATCTCATTACTAAGGAGCTCCAAAAAGAGGATTGAACCCACACATGATGTGGTGAAGAAGAAGAAAAGAAAAAGGAAGAGAGGTAAAAAGATATCTCTCCCAAATAGTGCTGCTCCAATTACTATTGTTCCTCATGAAAATATAATTAAGGAAGATATTTATACTTCTTATGATCTTGAAAATCTTTTTGGCACTTGCCTGGAAGAATATGATAATTGCTATACTATTGGTGCTATCCATACTATTAATGATGAGAGTGATTATGCTTATGATATGAAAAGACCCAAGCTTGGGGATGCTATGTTTGATGAAGATGATGTTTTTGAGAATATATTTGCTGCAATTAATGTTTGTCCCAAGCTTGGGGATCCTACGTTTAATGAAGATGATATTTTTAGTCTCCCAAGTTTTGATATGCAAATTTATAATGATGATAGCATGCCTCCTACCTATGATAATTATTGTGATGATACATATGCTATAAAAAGTAGTGATGATTATATTTATAAAACTTGTCATGATTATGATTACCCTTTTTCTGAACATTACTCTTTTAATGTGTAAACAATTTATAGTATTCGAGTTTCTTATGATACTTCCACTATGCCGAATGAGAAGAATCTTGCTTATGTGGAGAGTAGTAAATTTTCTATGCTTGTAGATCATGAAAAGAATTATTTAGGTGCTGGTTATATTCTTGAATTCATTCATGATGCTACTGAAAATTATTATGATGGAGGAACTTATGCTTGTAGGAATTGCAATAATATCAAGTTTCCTCTCTATGTGCTTAAAGTTTTGAAGTTATGCTTGTTTTGCCTTCATATGCTAGTTGATTATTGTTACCATAAATTGTTTGATCACAAAATTCCAATGCATAGGAAGTGGGTTAGACTTAAATGTGCTAGTCATATTCTTCATGATGCTCTCTTTATGTTACAATTCTTATCTTTTATGTGAGCATCATTGAAATCATCATGCCTAACTAGGGGCGTTAAGCGATAGCGCTTGTTGGAAGGCAACCCAACTTTATTTTTATTCCTTGCTTTTTGCTCCTGTTTAGTAATAAATAATTTATCTAGCCTCTGTTATGATTGAGTTTTTATGTTTTAATTAGTGTTTGTGCCAAGTAGAACCATTGGGAAGACTTGGGGAAAGTCTTGTTGATCTTGCTGTAAAAAACAGAAACTTTAGCGCTCACGAGAATTGATGCCATTTTTATTTGGAGAGTTCTATTTAGTTAATTATTTTTTCAGATGATTAATAGATAAACTCCTCAGGTCCATAAATTTATTTGAGAATTTTATGAGTTCTAGAAGTATACGTTTGATCCAGATTACTACAGACTGTTCTGTTTTTGACAGATTCTGTTTTCCGTGTGTTGTTTGCTTATTTTGATGAATCTATGGCTAGTAAAATAGTTTATAAACCATAGATAAGTTGGAATACAGTAGGTTTAACACCAATATAAATAAAGAATGAGTTCATTACAGTACCTTGAAGTGGTGTTTTCTTTTCTTTCGCTAACGGAGCTTACGAGTTTTCTGTTAAGTTTTGTGTTGTGAAGTTTTAAGTTTTGGGTAAAGATTCGATGGAATATGGAATAAGGAGTGGCAAGAGCCTAAGCTTGGGGATGCCCAAGGCACCCCAAGGTAATATTCAAGGACAACCAAGAGCCTAATCTTGGGGATGCCCCGGAAGGCATCCCCTCTTTCGTCTTCGTTCATCGGTAACTTTACTTGGAGCTATATTTTTATTCGCCACATGATATGTGTTTTGCTTGGAGCGTCATTTTATTTTATTTATTTTTACTTGATGTTTAAATAAAGTATCAAGGTCTGAAATTATTAAATGGGAGGGTCTTCACATAGTTGCATAATTATTCGACTACTCATTGGTCTTCACTTATATCTTTCGGAGTAGTTTGTCATTTGCTCTAGTGCTTCACTTATATATTTTTAGAGCACGGTGGTGGTTTTATTTTGTATAAATAGATGTTATCTCATGCTTCACTTATACTATTTTGAGAGTCTTTAGAACAGCATGGTAGTTTGCTTTGGTTACGAAACTAGTCCTAATATGATGGGCATCCAAGAGGGATATAATAAAAACTTTCATATAGAGTGCATTGAATACTAAGAGAAGTTTGATACTTGATAATTGTTTTGAGATATGAAGATGGTGATATTAGAGTCATGCTAGTTGAGTAGTTGTGAATTTGAGAAATACTTGTGTTGAAGTTTGTGATTCCCGTAGCATGCACGTATGGTGAACCGTTATGTGATGAAGTCGGAGCATGATTTATTTATTGATTGTCTTCCTTATGAGTGGCGGTCGGGGATGAGCGATGGTCTTTTCCTACCAATCTATCCCCCTAGGAGAATGCGCGTAGTACTTTGTTTCGATAACTAATAGATTTTTGCAATAAGTATGTGAGTTCTTTATGACTAATGTTGAGTCCATGGATTATACGCACTCTCACCTTTCCACCATTGCTAGCCTCTCTAGTACCGCGCAACTTTCGCCGGTACCATAAACCCACCATATATCTTCCTCAAAACATCCACCATACCTACCTATTATGGCGTTTCCATAGCCATTCCGAGATATATTGCCATGCAACTTTCCACCGTTCCGTTATTATGACACGCTTCATCATTGTCATATTGCTTTGCATGATCATGTAGTTGACATCATATTTGTGGCAAAGCCACCATTCATAATTCTTCCATATGTGTCACTCATGAGTCATTGCACATCCCGGTACACCGCCGGAGGCATTCATATAGAGTCATATTTTGTTCTAAGTATTGAGTTGTAATTCTTGAGTTGTAAGTAAATAAAAGTGTGATGATCATCATTATTAGAGCATTGTCCCAGTGAGGAAAGGATGATGGAGACCATGATTCCCCCACAAGTCAGGATGAGACTCCGGACGAAAATAAATAAAGAAAAGAGGCCATAAAAAAAGAGAAAGGCCCAAATAAAAAAAATAAAAAATGAGAGAAAAAGAGAGAAGGGGCTTGTGCTTCAAATTACCACACTTGTGCTTCAAATTAGCACACTTGTGCTTCAAATTAGCACACTTTTACCACACTTGTGCTTCAAATTAGCACCATGATCTTCATGATAGAGAGTCTCCTATGTTGTCACTTTCATATACTAGTGGGAATCTTTCATTATAGAACTTGGCTTGTATATTCCAATGATGGGCTTCCTAAAAATGCCCTAGGTCTTCATGAGCAAGCAAGTTGGATGCAGACCCACTAGTTTCTTTTGTTGAGCCTTCATACACTTATAGCTCTAGTGCATCCGTTGCATGGCAATCCCTACTCACTCACATTGATATCTATTGATGGGCATGTCCATAGCCCATTGATACGCCTAGTTGATGTGAGACTATCTTCTCCTTTTTGTCTTCTCCACAACCACCATTCTATTCCACCTATAGTGCTATGTCCATGGCTCACGCTCATATATTGCGTGAAGATTGTAAAGGTTTGAGAACACCAAAAGTATGAAACAATTGCTTGGCTTGTCATCAGGGTTGTGCATGATTTAAATACTTTGTATGATGAAGATAGAGCATAGCTAGACTATATGATTTTGTAGGGATAGCTTTCTTTGGCCATGCTATTTTGAGAAGACATGATTACTTGGTTAGTATGCTTGAAGTATTATTATTTTATGTCAATATTAAAATTTTGTCTTGAATCTTATGGATTTGAATATTCTTGCCACAATAAAGAGAAATACATGATGAATATGTTAGGTAGCATTCCACATCAAAAATTCTGTTTTTATCATTTACCTACTCGAGGACGAGCAGGAATTAAGCTTGGGGATGCTGATACGTCTCCAACGTATCTATAATTTTTGATTGTTCCGTGCTATTATATTATCAACCTTGGATGTTTTATATGCATTTATATGCTATTTTATATGATTTTTGGGACTAACCTATTAACCCAGAGCCCAGTGCCAGTTTCTGTTTTTTCCTTGTTTTAGAGTATCGTAGAAAAGGAAAATCAAACGGAGTCCAATTGACCTGAAACTTCATAGAACTTATTTTTGGAAGGAAAGCAACCTGATGGACTTGGAGTGCATGCCAGGAAAGAAACGAGGGAGCCACGAGGTAGGGGGGTGCGCCCACCCCCCTAGGGCGGGCCCTCCACCCTCATGGGCCCCTCGTTGCCCCCCTGACGTACTTCTTCCGCCTATATATCTCCATATACCCTAAAACGATCGGGGAGCACAATAGATCGGGAGTTCCGCCGCCAGAAGCCTCCGTAGCCACCGAAAGCCAATCTAGACCCATTCCGGCACCCTGCCGGAGGGGGAATCCTTCTCCGGTGGCCATCTTCATCATCCCGGTGCTGTCCATGACGAGGAGGGAGTAGTTCTCCCTCGGGGCTGAGGGTATGTACCAGTAGCTATGTGTTTGATCTCTCTCTCTCTCTCTCTCGTGATCTTGAGGTGATACGATCTTGATGTATCGCGAGCTTTGCTATTATAGTCGGATCTTATGATGTTTTCTCCCCCCTCTACTCTCTTGTAATGGATTGAGTTTTCCCTTTGAAGTTATCTTATTGGATTGAGTCTTTAAAGATTTGAGAACACTTGATGTATGTCTTGCCGTGCGTATCTGTGGTGACAATGGGATACCACGTGATTCACTTGATGTATGTTTTGGTGATCAACTTGCGGGTTCCGCCCATGAACCTATGCATAGGGGTTGGCACACGTTTTCGTCGTGATTCTCCGGTAGAAACTTTGGGGCACTCTTTGAGGTTCTATGCGTTGGTTGAATAGATGAATCTGAGATTGTGTGATGCATATCGTATAATCATACCCACGGATACTTGAGGTGACATTGGAGTATCTAGGTGAGATTAGGGTTTTGGTTGATTTGTATCTTAAGGTGTTATTCTAGTACGAACTCTAGGGCTGTTTGTGACACTTATAGGAATAGCCCAACGGATTGATTGGAAAGAATAACTTTGAGGTGGTTTCGTACCCAACCATAATCTCTTCGTTTGTTCTCCGCTATTAGTGACTTTGGAGTGACTCTTTGTTGCATGTTGAGGGATAGTTATGTGATCCAATTATGTTATTATTGTTGAGAGGACTTGCACTAGTGAAAGTATGAACCCTAGGCCTTGTTTCCTAGCATTGCAATACCGTTTACGCTCACTTTTATCATTAGTTACCTTGCTGTTTTTATATTTTCAAATTACAAAAACTATTATCTATCATCCATATACCACTTGTATCACCATTTCTTCGCCGAACTAGTGCACCTATACAATTTACCATTGTATTGGGTGTGTTGGGGACACAAGAGACTCTTTGTTATTTGGTTGCAGGGTTGCTTGAGAGAGACCATCTTCATCCTACGCCTCCTACGGATTGATAAACCTTAGGTCATCCACTTGAGGGAAATTTGCTACTGTCCTACAAACCTCTGCACTTGGAGGCCCAACAACGTCTACAAGAAGAAGGTTGTGTAGTAGAAATCACCTGCCTGCAGCCCATGGTGTGGCTTGCTCGACGGTCTGGTACGACCCACCTACAAGACTGCCAAGACAAGACCCTCGCGAGGGCCCCCTGGACTCGCGAGGTAGATGACACCAAGGCCTCCGGAGGGAGCGGCCCCCCAGGCTGTCTCCTGAGGAGCGGAGATTTCTATGCAGGTACTAGCCTCACGAGGCTACGATGACGCAAGCGACTAAGACCAAGCGGGCGCCAGCAGGCGCAGAGGGGGCAATTTCCTATTTGGTGCTAAGGAGGTAAGTACAGGCGTGGGTTCCCAAGGAATCTACCAAAGGTTTCCATTCTGGTGCTACAAGACCAAGACCGTGGGTTCGGCAAGACGGATGTCATCGCCGAGCCCATCATTGCGTCACGACCAGAAGCTTTGCAGGCAAAGACCACCTACTTGTCCCCTTTCAAATTGGCCACTGTGGGAACCCTTCCCGCCTATGTTTTGGGGGGGGGGGGGAAGAGGACCAAGGCATTATAAATATAGGTCAGCCACCACCGTAGAAGGGGATCCCGGACCTGATCGATCAGATCCATTTTCCACCCTCACCACTAGAGCCCTCACGAGGCAGCTCATCCAATGTACTAGTTCATCCTCAAACCTCCTCGTGAGTCCAGTCCACCACAAAGCAGGAGTAGGTTTTTACACCGCAAGGTGGCCCGAACCTAGGTAAACTACCGTGTTCATATTCTTCCCCGCTCACACGAGTTCGGCGAGGCTACGCTGTAGGGCGATGAGTTGGTAGGCTCCGGAGGTTGAGTTCTTAGCACACGCCCCAGAGTTTGAACCTTTGTGGGTCCGCGGGGCCCTGAATCTGACATTTGGCGCACCGGGTAGGGGTGTGTCGAAGTCCTTCTTTCACCTCCATTTTGCTTCCGCTCCGTCACTCCCATGGCCAACGCGCGCCTTGCCCACGTCGAGCGTCGGGTCGCTTGCGTCGCCCAGACAACACCTGTGGGAAACGACGCTCCTCATCGTTCTGCCTCTCCCGCGGCCAACGCTGCCACTGATCTTGCGGCTTGCGAGCAGCAGGACTCGTTGTTGTCGCCTTCTGTGCGGTGTGATGGACGTACCGCCACTCCGTCGCCTACTCCCACCACGGTGTCGTCCTCTCATGCTCACCGTGGGCCGGCGAATGTGCAGGCTGCGCTGCTCATGGCACGCAAGCTCCTGCATTATCGCCCCGCCAATGACCTCTACGATGACTGGCCCGACCACATTGCGGAGCTCGTCAATGCCGCCTGCGAGGCCCTACGCCGTCCTGCTCGTCCCTTCCCCCGCCATCCCAGGCGGTGACATGGCCCACAGTGTGCCTCCTCCACCTCCACAGCACGAAGCTGACACAAAGCCCAAGCGCGACGCACCCCCGCGTGACCCACGACGCGTGGCACCAGCGAGGGATGAAGCAAGCTGCCAGGTGGTGCATCATCCGCAATCTGACGCGCGCACTCCCAGCGCCTCAACGGTAGTCCCAGGACCCCGTGCCGTCGGAGCTTGTGGCGCATGGGCGCCAAGACCGAGCTCCTCCCGTGCGCGCTCCGCCCCCGAGCGCAGTGGCTGCGGCGCCTTCACCCCAGAACTACGCCGCGTCTTCTGGCCCGACAAGTTCAAGCCAGATTTGCCTCCATGCTACAACGACACCCCCGACCCTGCGGAGTTCCTTCAACTCTACACGCTGAGCATCGAAGCGGTGAGCGGTGATGAGAAGGTTATGGCGAACTAGTTCCCCATGGCCCTCAAGGATGGCGCGCCTGGCTCCTGAACCTCCCGGAGGGGTCGATTTCCTCCTGGGGCAAGCTTCGCGAGCGTTTCATCACAAACTTCCAGGGCACTCGCGACCATGCGCCTGCAGTGAGTGACCTACGGTGCGTGAAGCAGCAGCCGGGCGAGACTCTGCACAAGTACATACAGCGCTTCACCAATTTTCACCTCAAGATCCCGAAGGCGTTGGACGAGGCCATCATCTCAGCATTCACTGATGGCGTCCGTGATGTCAAGATGAAGGAGGAACTCGCCATCCACAAAGACCAGTGCTCAGCCCTGGAGATGTTCAACTTGGTGAACAAGTGCGCAAGGGTTGAGGAAGGCCGCCTCTCCCTCCTGGAGCTCCCTGAGGCCAATCCTGAAGACAAGAAGGCCAAGGCCAAGGAGGCAAAGCGCAAGGGTCCCGCTATGCTCGCGAACGAGCCTGAGATGAAGCGCGACTGCGACCACGATGATCCTCCGAGGGGCAATCGCCCGTTCTGTGTCTTCCACAATGTTCACAAGCACAACATCAACGACTACCAGGAGCTCAGGGTGATCCATGATGGGCGCCTTGGTCGTCACCCCGAGCATGGTGACCTACGGCCGCAGGGGAGGCCATGGCGGAGGCCGCTGGGACAATCGCGACCCTTGTCAGGACTGGCGCGATCAGCCTCGCGAGGACCGTTGGCAGGATCAGCCTTGTGATGGTCCTTGGCGAGACCAGCCCCGCGAGGACCGCCCTCGGCGAAATGCTGGCCTCCCTCCGCTGCCACCGCCACTATGGATAAATGATGACATTCAGCAGGATGATGGGGCTGGGGGCTTTCAGGAGCCTCGAGCGATTGCCTGCATCCTGGGTGGTGCTCAGGCCCCCGCCTCACATCGCATCTTCAAGCAGTTCTCTCGCGAGGTGAACGTGGCCCTCCCAAAGCTTGAGGCAACGCGCCCCCTCAGGTGGTCCAAGCATGCCGTCACCTTCAACTCCAAGGATCAGCTCAAGTGCTCCGCCGCTGCCAGAACGCTCCTGATGCTCTGCACACCAACCATCAACAACGTTCTTGTCACCAAGATCCTCATCGACGGTGGCGTGGGGCTCAATATTATCTCCGTCGAGCTGATCGAGACGCTCCAAGTGCCTTACGACCAGCTCCTGCCCACCAAGCCTTTATCAGGGGTGACCGATGGCTCCACCGCCTCCTGGGGCAAGTATGTCTCCCAGTCACCTTTGGCAAGCGCGACAACTACCACACCGAGCTCATTGACTTCGACATCGCTCACATCGGCCTTCCATACAATGCCATCCTAGGGTACCCAGCCCTGGCCAACTTCATGGCAGCAACTCACCATGGTTACAACGTCCTCAAGATGCCAGGGTGTGGCTGCATCATCACGGCCGTTGCGACGGAAAGGATGCGGTGTGCTCCCTTGAGCGCACCTACCAGGTTGCGGCGGTTGAGAACTCCGACAATGAAGGTGCCATCCCGCCTCTTGAGGCCATCCCCAAAAAGAAGAAGCAACTCCTCCTCAAGAGCCATCAGGGGGCTGGGGCGCCTACTGAGGGTGCCTCGGGCCCAGCGCCCGCTGCTGGGGCGCCCCTTCCTCCCGCATAGGAAGGCGCGCCTGGCGTCCCCCTCAGGACGGGCTCGAGGGCTTCCATCTGGAGAGCCTCCGACCTGACCAGCGCGACGAGGGAGGTGTTCGGGCACCACTTGGAGGCGTGCTTCAACGCGCGCCCCCGTGAGAAAGGAGCAAGGCACGAGGTGCCAGGCGCAAGGGAATTCATCACCAAAGCAATCGAGGAACTTCAGGAGGCGCGAGCCATGCATGGCGAGCGCCGCCCCGCACCACAGGGCACAACCCCGCCCCCGACATGGGTGGCGAGTTGCACGTCTGCGTCAACATCCCAGGCCTCAATAGGGCCGCTGCTCAGGAGCTCTTCTGGACGTCCCGCGTCGGCAGGAGTGGGGGCTACCCCTGCAACTACATCTGCGTGTCGTTCATCTTGTTGAACGCAGGCACCACATACCAGCGCCTCACACAGCGTGCTATGGCGTCTTACAAGGCCAGGTGCATGGCAGTTACATCTCAGGAGGTCTCGGACCCTCGTGAGCCCCCTGGACCTCACAAGCCTTCTGGGCCCGAGGAGCCGGCCGACTCTTGAGGAACGATCTCCACGGCGTGTGTCTTCAGCTACTTCGATGCTTCTATGACACCAGTGTCAAGTGACTTTTTGGTTTGCTCAGTTCAGGGCGCCCCTCGGGCTACATTATCTTCAAGCTGTCAGGGCTCGTCCCTGCAACTTGTATCGTTTTGCGCATGTATCAAAGCTGCCTCTTCCTTTATGAATTTTCTAAGTATTCCAACCTACATGTCCGGTGCTTAGTCACCATGAATGTCCTTGTGCCCTCACAACCCTGCCCGCGATCGCCTCATGATTAAGGACTCGCACGACGTCTGTGCTCGGGTCCGTCACTGCCGCGTTGTCAAATCCAAGTGACTGACCTTTGTCCCGTGGGCCATCTCCCATGCGCATGATAACCCACAAGTATAGGGGATCAATTGTAGCCTCTTTCGATAAGTAAGAGTGTCGAACCCAACGAGGAGCTAAAGGTAGAACAAATATTCCCTCAAGTTCTATCGACCACTGATACAACTCTACGCATGCTTGACATTTGCTTTACCGGAAACAAGTATGAAACTATTTTGCAAGGATAAAACTATGAGTACTTTGCGAGAATAAAACTACGAATAAATTGCAAGCTAATAAAAGTGGAAAGCTTTTGTCAATAAGAAAGTCATTTGTCCCTAGGCAACCGACAACAAGTACCGGTAATCATTCTTGTAATTTTATATGAGGGAGAGGCATGAGCTAACATACTTTCTCTACTTGGATCATATGAACTTATGATTGGAACTCTAGCAAGCATCCGCAACTACTAAAGATCATTAAGGTCGTGAAACCCAACCATAGCATTAAGTATCAAGTCCTCTTTACTCCCATATGCCATAGCCTACCTATCCGTGCTTAAGTTTCTGTCACTCTCGCAACACTGACAATAAGCAAACCATGAACATATTGCAACACCCTACAGCGAGGGCCCCTCACGTTTGTGCGAGACGGAGGGCACCGTAGGACAGCACCATAAATAAAATATACAATCATACCAACCAAGATCACGATTAACCCACATGACAAAACGGATCTACTCAAACATCATAGGATAACCATAGATCATTGGGAAATAATATATGGAGTTGAGCACCATGTTTAAGTAGAGATTACAGCGGGGAGAAGAGGTGTTACATCGCTGTAAAGAGAGGGAGAAAGTTGGTGTTGACGGTAGCAAGATTGTTGATGTAGATCGTCGCCCCGATCGTCGTCCCGATCGTTGCTCCGATGGCACTCCAGCGCCACCGGAAGCGAGGGGGAGAGAGCCCCCCTCCTTCTTCTTCTTCTTCCTTGGCATCCTCCCTAGGTGGGAGAAGGGTTTCCCCTCTGGTCCTTGGTCTCCATGGCATGGGAGGAGCGAGAGCCCCTCCGAGATTGGATCTCCCTCTCTGTTCTCTTCTATTTCGCGTTCCCTAGATCTGGCCGAAAACCGTTTCTTATATTCCTAGAGATCCCTAACTCCGATTGCGCTGAGATTTTAACACGATTTTTTTTCCGGATATAAGCTTCCTTGCACCCGAAGTATAGCTCCAACCGACGTACGAGGTGGGTACAACCCACGGTCAGTTCTATATCTGGCGTTTCTCGTAGTAGGGGTCCTAAGCTAGGTGTCTTGGAGCGATGGTAACATGGACACATGTTTTACCCAGGTTCGGGCCCTCTTGATGGAGGTAAAACCCTACGTCCTGCTTTTGATTGTATTCATATGGGTGTAGTACAGAGTACATGTGTCTACCACGAGACTGATCTAATGAATATGAGATTGTCTATTGACTAGCCTGGCCCCGGTTTATATAACACACCAGAGGCCTAGGGTTTAGGAGAGTCCTAGTCTTGGGCGCCAAGTCTTGTGGGATCTCTCTTGTATGCGACATGGGCCGTCCGAACTGGCCCAATAGTGAACCGCCATGGGGGTCCTCGACCCGATCCAGCTGGTCGGGAGACGATGTGGTGAGTACCCCTAGTCCAGGACACCGTCAGTAGCCCCCTGAACCAGTCTTTAAGTTGGGGACGCTCCTCGATTCTTCTGAACTATTCTTCATCTTCGGTCGCCGGTCTTGAAAACTGGTTCAACAAATCTTCTCATCTTCGATCTTGAGGATCGCCGAAGTGCATCTAAAGAGTTTACACGTTGGGTATCCGAGGACCCCTTTTAAGTTTCCGGCCTTTATCAATGCCTTGTTATTTTTATGCCACACCTCGGGTTTGAAGTTGTTCCCGGGCGGCAGTGTCCTCTTGCGTCCGAGCTCCAACGCCGGACTGCATTCGAGGTATCTTTTGCAGCCGAGCACCAACGCCAGACAGCTTCCGAGCTCTGACACCGGAATGTATCCGAGCTCCAACGCCGGACTATGTCCAAGCTCCAACGCCAGACTGTATTCGAGCTCCAATGCCGAACTATATCCGAGGTGTCACAGATCACCTTGTTTAAAAAAAGTTGAAGGTGTTTAGCCAAGCTTAATGCCGGAAATGCCCTCTATGGAGCCAGCCACTGGCGCCCGAGCTTTATGCCGGACTGCTTCCGAGGTGGTGCACCACCCTGACTGCGGGCTTATTTTTTGTCAATACTTTTGATTGGTGCAATTTGTTCTCTGCCGAGATATATAGCTAGTAGCCCTCAAGGTGTGTATCGGTCTAAAACCCGAGATGCACCTGAAGGATAACATAAGACCGCTGATCCCAGTAGCCCATGAGACTCAGGTTGATTCGCAAAATCGGCCTGAGGATCAACTCCTAGCTCACCAGAATACTCCAGGCCACAAAAAGCGGTGTGCAAAGTCCTCGAGACTCAGGTTGGGTGCGGCCGACCAACCCGAGGATCATAATCTCCTCGAAAACTATATTGCACTTAAATTTTCTGCATTGGATTGCCAATGCAGTAGCCCCCCTGAGAATTGGGTTGGGCAACATGGCCGACCCTAGGATCGTACCTCCTCAGGAACTAGTTCAACTATCATGTATGTTTTGACAATACCGAGATGGGGTTCGGGAGAAAAATATGTTGAACTGTAGTTTTTAGAAAAGAGTTTCACGCCGAACACCTCAACCAAGAGAATGTCCTGTTTCCTGAAAGGAAAACATAAAATAGGTGAAAAGATGTTATAAGCTCAAAGGCCAAAAACATTCGTAAAAAACTTTACGTCTAGATTGAATCAAGTTGTTTTGGTGCCAATAAGAATTTCGTCTTAAAATTGTACTTCCGTCGTGCTTTGACATGACAAATCCGATCTCTAGACTTCAAGTGGGTCAGCCTTCGGCTTCAACCTCCCTATCCCGAAGGCGGAGTGTTTCTCAGGCTAGTTTAGCAAACTAAATGCGAGCGACTTTAGAGAGAAAACAGGCTACCCGGCTATTGATCATACACCTGAGTCGATAAAGGAGTGGTAGAAAAAGATTTTGCAACGAATAAGAAGAAAACATCTATTATAAAATTGCTCATATTAATTTAAGAGCCCCCTAGTGACTTGGGTAAAAGAATTTTATCTATAATGAGTTTATGTACCGAAGTACTTATATCATATCTGTGTTCACCCGAACTTTAAACGCGTCTTAACTGACCGTCGACTTCTCCCTCTTCGGCCAAGGGCCGAAAAGTGTTATGTACTCCACCTGTCGAGAATATCGACGGTGTTTTTGATAACCAGGCAATCAGGCCATAAGGCTGTAACAAACAAAGCGCGCTCAAGGAACTTATGCTATATTACTGACAAAGTGTAAGAAGCATCTTCGAAGAAAATAGTAGCTCCATCGATACCTTTTTCGGTTGCTCATTGTTACTATGAGACTTGTGCAATAGATTTTTTGTATTCATGAGTTCCGTTGTGTGCCGACCATGATTGAAAACAATAAGAGCGCTAGCTTTCGGCTTCACCCAGTCTGAGGTCTGAGCTCGGATGACCCAATCGAGACAATCACAGAGGTGCTCCCTTTACTCCCTAGCTGAACAATCGGGAACGTAGGGGTAAACACAGGAGCAAGGCAACCCATCTTGTGGAACACTTAAGTCAATATGGTGCATATTGTGGCGTAATACACGAACAAGGAACGAAGCCATACAAGTATAATCATATGCAAGAGGAAAGGCTTCATGAAGGAAGCCCCCAAGTAAGTGGGGTATTTGAATTTGTGTGTCACAAATAAAGTTTTGACATGGAAGTTTTTCATAGACAACTCTTTGCCAAAAAAGTATAATGCTTGGTCGAACCGAACAAAATTTAAGATTGGAAGTTTTTGAGCATGAAAGCGACTTAGCTGGTTAATGTGCTCGATGTTGATGATGAGGTCCGGACTTATAGCGGGACGAAGACATAGTCCCCGGCCTGGCCGAGGTCCCAGCCCCCAAGCTGGTTCCGAAGTGTCTGAGAAAAGAGCTCGGCTTGACGAAGTGGTGAAGCCCCCAGTCTAGCCGAGGTGATGGCGGATGACGCCGGAGTCTTCGACTGAGTAGTTTGATGAAGCGAACGGCGCGGGGTTGCCAACTCAGGGCAGCGCACCAAAGCGACGACACAATTATGTCGATGGATGCTGGACGACGACGTCGGCACGCCAAGGTGACAGCGCGGCCCGGTCTGAACCAATCGTATGTACTCATAAAATAGTGCAGGCCAGTGTCACATCCTAGCTAGTTCATGCATTAGAGTGTTGCATCATGTTTACTTATCTAGAAAGTTGAAATGGGGATGACAGAACCCCCAGCACCCCCCTAAAAACAACTAGGGCTTACTAAAATCATTTTCAATGAACCTGAAATGCCCTTCTAAAAAGTCCACCCTTTTTGTCTTGGGTTAGAACCTCTGACAAAATGGGTTCGCAATTTTCTAGGTCATCTTAAGATCATTGAATTAAATCATATGTAACTTGCATTTGGGCATTTAAATGCTAGTACATATTTTAAATGTTCAAATAATCCCAAACTGAAATGTTCCATGTTGGATATGTTCCATACAGTGAGCATGTGCAGTTTGGTGATTTTTGGAGATGCCTAAGTATTTTTAGAAATGCCACAAACTTGCAAAAATAATAGAAAACAGAAAATAAAAGAAAAACAACTTACCTGGCCGCAACCCACCACCCAGCCCACCTGGCGGCGCAGCACTGTGCTGGCCCGTGCCAGCCAGCTGCTTCTTCCCCGCCAGGCAGGCAGGGAGGTGACGCCGACGTGCGCGAGCTCGCCACGGCACCACCTGCTTGCCGCCCGCGCCCATGGACACCTGGGCGAGCCCCACGTCGTCGCCCCGACCACGTGGACACATCCATTCTCCCCTTGCCTCTCTCCCTCGCCCCTCCTCACCATGGCTGACGCTGCCGCAGCCGCACCGCCGATGTAGACGCGCCCACCATCGTCCCCGCGCCGCGCCACCGTGTCTAGACAGGTTCGACCTCGCCCGAACTCCGGCAGCCGCACAGCTCGTTGCCGACGTTGTTTCCGGCGACCCCGAGCCCAACCACCACCACCACTCGACACGGCTCACACCCCGCATCACGTAGACGTGCTCCGCTGTCGTTTTGGTCGCCGGAGCACGAAACCCGCATCGCCCCACCGCGTCTGGCCTCGCCGACGGCTAAACGCTGGCGAGTTTGACCCCGCTGACCCAGTTTGACCTTGGGTGGGCCTAGTTTGACCCCCCAGGGTCACTGACGTGTGGGCCATGCCCCCGTTTAGTTTAGTGTTAGATTAATTAACACTAACCAATTTAGTTAATGGGTTGACTCACTGACATGTGGGCCCAGGCCCTAATTAACCTAGATTAGTGCTAACCTAACACTAACTAACTCTGTTAGTTAGTTGTTACACTGACATGTGGGTCCCAGCCATCAGGTTTGACCCGGGCTGGCGCCTTTGACCTGCTGACGTCACCCTGACGCAATGCTGATGCCGTAATTTAATTACTGGAATTATTCTTATACAGGAAATTCCAGAAAATACTATAAACTTCAAAAAATCATAGAAATTAATCTGTAACTCCAAATGCAAAGATTTATATATGAATTTTGATCAGAAAAATTCAACCTTTCCATCTGTACTGGTTTCATGCATGTCAGAACACTTTAACCTTGCTATTTAGATGAAACAAGTTAATGCACTAATATCACCTCTTATTTTGGGTCAGCATTTGAATCCTTGATTCAAATAAACTCAAACCAATCTGTCCTGAGTTGCATTAGCCAAAACACACTCATTTTGCCATGTCATTGCATGCATCATATTGTTGCATATTGCCAAGTCGTGATTGTGTTTCGATGTGTTCTTCGTGGTAGGTTCTGCCTCTGAGGATATTCACGAGTACCCAACTGAAGGGCAGTATTCCACTACCACTCTATCAGGCAAGCAACCCCATTGATCATTTCGATACAAACCCATCTTCTCGCTTCTGCTCTCGTTTACTGCATTAAGACAACACGTTTCAAACTGCTGTGTGTTGCGGTAGTTGAACCCACTTCCTCTGCATGACCTGTCATTGCCACAGTAACTAGATGAAACCCACTAGCATGTGTAGGAGTTGATTGAGCCATGTTTGTGTTTCCTACCATGCTATGCTTGCTATGCTTAGAGTCGTGTCAGGTCTGGCTCATCGGGGTGATGAACTAGAGTGAATGGTTGTGTCGGTAATGAGAGTGAAGTGTTGAACATGATTTGGTAAAGGTATCGATGAGAGGCCATGTAGGAGTACATGGTGGGTTGTTTCATTGAGGCCGTCCTTAAGAACTGAGATCTGTATGCGTGATTTAAGATTCAGCTACTACCACACATTGGGCCCTGAAATATGACCCCGCTCGACTTACTGACCCCTCTCGTCCTCTGTCCAGGAGTTGCAAGTAGTTTCTGGTGTTTGTAGTTGCTGGAGGCCGTGCACAGTGCTGACCTTAGGGGTGGGCTGTGATGCGGTAGGCTCGTGGCCCGGTGTACTGAGTCGCCCGTTTGGTGTCTCGGGAACCCTGCACACATCGTTTGGGGCCGTTGAGGACACCCCGGCCGGATTTCCTTGCGGATGGAACCCGAATAGGCGATAAACCTAGACTAGAGACTTGTGTGGTTAGTCAGGTCGTGGTCTACACCCACATCGGCTTTCGCTTGAAGTTTGCCGAGCACATGTCGTGTGCAGACGCTAAGTGGTGGAAACATGTGTGACGAAGTACACCCCTGCAGGGTATAAAACTATTCAAATAGCCGCGTTCGCAGTAAAGGACTACTTGGTCGCTTATGCAGTTCATAGACAAGTTAATGGTTACTACTAAAAGACTCAAGATAAGTGTGAGTACCGTGGTTGGCCCTCTCGTAGGATGACGAGGGAGGATCCACGGTGGAGTATTGTGATGGTGATTAGTGGACTCGTGTGTGAAAACTATTTTACAAGTGGTGTCTCGTAGGATAGCTTAGCCAAGAGTCAAAGCTGGCTTGCTGCAATAACTCCACTACCTTCTTGAGAATGTGCATGTATAGTAGGATCTGTTGTAAGACTTGCTGAGTACCTTTGTACTCATGTTGCTTTAATTACTGTTTTCAGATGACAAAACCGCCCCCTCCGACGGGTTTTATGTAGATCTCGACGTTGATGAGTGACTTGCCACCCAGGTGGTGGTTCCGAGCCATGAAGGGCTGATACGTCTCCAACGTATCTATAATTTTTGATTGCTCCATGCTATATTATCTACTATTTTGGACATTATTGGGCTTTATTATACACTTTTATATTATTTTTGGGACTAACCTACTAACCGGAGGCCCAACCCAGAATTTCTGTTTTTTTTGCCTATTTTAGGGTTTTGAAGAAAAGGAATATCAAATGGAGTCCAAACGGAATGAAACATTCAGGAACGTGATTTTCTCACCGAACATGATCCAGGAGACTTGGATCCTACGTCAAGCAACCAACAGGGAAGCCACGAGGTAGGGGGGTGCGCCTACCCCCCCAGGCGCGCCCTCCACCCTTGTGCCCCCCTGCTGCTCCATCGACGTACTTCTTCCTCCTATATATACCTATGTACCCCCAAACGACCAGAGACGGAGCCAAAACCCTAATTCCACCGCCGTAACTTTCTGCATCCACGAGATCCAATCTTGGGGCCTGTTCCGGAGCTCCACTGGAGGGGGCATCGATCACGAAGGGCTTCTACATCAACACCATAGCCTCTCCGATGAAGTGTGAGTAGTTTACCTCAGACCTACGGGTCCATAGTTATTAGCTAGATGGCTTCTTCTCTCTTTTTGGATCTCAATACAAAGTCCCCCCCTCTCTTGTGGAGATCTATTCGATGTAATCTTCTTTTGCAGTGTGTTTGTTGAGACCGATGAATTGTAGGTTTATGATCAAGCTTATCTATGAAAAATATTTGAATCTTCTCTGAATTATTTTATGTATGATTGGTTATCTTTGCAAGTCTCTTCGAATTATCAGTTTGGTTTGGCCTACTAGATTGATCTTTCTTGCAATGGGAGAAGTGCTTAGCTTTGGGTTCAATCTTGCAGTGTCCTTTCCCAGTACAGTAGGGGCAGCAAGGCACATATTGTATTGTTGCCATCAAGGATAACAAGATGTTTTTTTTATCATATTGCATGAATTTAT
The DNA here is from genome assembly GCF_056163025.1 of Triticum urartu. Lineage (NCBI taxonomy): Eukaryota > Viridiplantae > Streptophyta > Magnoliopsida > Poales > Poaceae > Triticum > Triticum urartu. Next base: position 536,178,466 of record NC_141876.1, read on the forward strand.
CCCTCTACATCATGTCATCTTGCTTAAAGCGTTACTCTGTTCTCTTGAACTTAATACTCTAGATGCATGCTGGATAGCGGTCGATGTGTGGAGTAATAGTAGTAGATGCAGGCAGGGGTCGGTCTACTTGTCTTGGACGTGATGCCTATATACATGATCATACCTAGATATTCTCATAACTATGCTCAGTTCTGTCAATTGCTCAACAGTAATTTGTTCACCCACCGTAAAATACTTATGCTCTTGAGAGAAGCCACTAGTGAAACCTATGGCCCCCGGGTCTATCTTCCATCATATTAATCTTCCAATACTTAGTTAGTTTCATTGACTTTTATTTTACTTTGCATCTTTATCATAAAAATACCAAAAATATTATCTTATCATATGTATCAGATCTCACTCTCGTAAGTGACCGTGTAGGGATTGACAACCCCTTATCGCGTTGGTTGCGATGATTTATTTGTTTTGTGCAGGTGCGAGGGACTCGCGCGTAGCCTCCTACTGGATTGATACCTTGGTTCTAAAAAACTAAGGGAAATACTTACGCTACTTTGCTGCACCACCCTTTCCTCTTCAAGGGAAAACCAACGCAAGTGCTCAAGAGGTAGCAAGAAGGATTTCTGGCGCCGTTGCCGGGGAGGTCTACGCAAAAGTCAACATACCAAGTACCCATCACAAACCCTTATCTCCCGCATTACATTATTTTCCATTTGCCTCTCGTTTTCCTCTCCCCTACTTCACCCTTGCCGTTTTATTCGCCCTCTCTCTCTCTATCATCCCTCCCCTTCTCTATTTGCCTCTTTTTGCCCGTTTCTTGTTTGCTTGTGTGTTGTATTGCTTGCTTGTCACGATGGCTCAAGATAACACTAAATTGTGTGACTTTACCAATACCAACAACAATGATTTTATTAGCACTCCGATTGCTCCTCTTACCGATGCTGAATCTTGTGAAATTAATGCTGCCTTGCTGAATCTTGTCATGAAAGATCCATTTTTCGGCCTTCCTAGTGAAGATGCCACTACCCATCTAAATAGCTTCGTTGATTTGTGTGATAGGCAAAAGAAGAAAGATGTGGACAATGATATTGTTAAATTGAAGCTATTTCCTTTTTCTCTTAGAGATCGTGCTAAAGCTTGGTTTTCGTCTTTGCCTAAAAATAGTATTGACTCTTGCAATAAGTGCAAAGATGCTTTTATCTCTAAGTATTTTCCTCCCGCTAAGATCATCTCTCTTAGAAACGATATTATGAATTTTAAGCAACTTGATCATGAACATGCTGCACAAGCTTGGGAGAGGATGAAATTAATGATAAGTAATTGCCCAACACATGGTTTAAATTTGTGGATGATTATACAAATTTTTTATGCCGGATTGAATTTTGCTTCTAGAAATCTTTTAGATTCGGCCACGGGAGGCACTTTTATGGAAATCACTTTAGGATAAGCTACTAAAATCCTAGATAATATTATGGTTAATTATTCTCAATGGCACACTGAAAGATCTACTAATAAGAAAGTGCATGCGATAGAAGAAATTAATGTTTTGAGTGGAAAGATGGATGAACTTATGAAATTATTTGCTAATAAAAGTGTTTCTTCTGATCCTAATGATATGCCTTTGTCTACTTTGATTGAGAATAATAATGAATCTATGGATGTGAATTTTGTTGGTAGGAACAATTTTGGTAACAACACGTATAGAGGAAACTTTAATCCTAGGCCTTAGCCTAGTAATTCCTCAATAATTATGGTAATTCCTACAACAATTCTTATGGAAATTATAATAAGATGCCCTCTGATTTTCAATCTAATATTAAAGAATTTATTACTTCGCAAAAGAATTTCAATGCTTTGATTGAAGAAAAATTGCTTAAGATTGATGAGTTGGCTAGAAACATTGATATAATTTCTCTTGATGTTGATTCTTTGAAACTTAAATCTATTCCACCTAAGCATGATATCAATGAGCCTCTCAAAGCCATGAGAATTTCCATTGATGTTGGGGATATTACTGCTGGGCGTAAACCGGCCTATCTGGGCCGGGTCAACTTCATCAGTAGTTCAAGAGTGCTAAAGCCCAAGAAGGCAGATGAGGGCCTAAGGCCCGTAGACGGTTCAAGACTTGTAGCTGTAAACCGGTATTTGTATATAAGCTTGTATTGTAAGTTAGGAATAAGGAGAGACCAACCCGGATACGAATATCGACCGGTGTTGGAACTCTGTGAACCGACGGGCGTCACCCGTGTATATAAGGGGACGACCCAGCGGCGGTTCAAGGACGACAGACAACAACTCGAGACATAGGCGAAGCTTGTTTGCTCCCTAGTCATCGAAACTCCATCAATTCCATCACAACTAGACGTAGGCTTTTACCTTCATCGAAGGGGCTGAACTAGTATAAACTCTCTTGCGTCCCTGTGTCCGCTTTAATCCCTTCAAGCTAACCCATCGCGATGGCTCCACAACTAAGTCCTTTCTCTAGGACATCTGCCGTGACAAAACCACGACAGTTGGCGCCCACCGTGGGGCTATCGCACGATGGTTTCAGGTTCTTGGAGGGCCGCTTTAAAGGACTCGAGGGCTACACTGTAGGCCGGATGACTAAGAGTTGTCGTGGCAAGCTCTACATCGACGACGCAGGCTGGGCCCCCGAGGCCGGCTCAGTTGAGTACGGGTACTGGGTCCCCTTTGGTGGCATTCACGTTTTCATTGGCAAGATCGGTGAACCGGGCCCTGAGTTGGACATCTGCACCGACCTCGTCGAGGCGGCTCAGCGTGCGCGATCCGCCCGGGTTAAACCGGCCATGAAGCGTGCCTTCGTGGGAGTCATCCATGGAGGAAGTTATGAGGATGGATCAGAATCTCGCGGCGAGACCGTCGTTTGTTCTGATGACGAGTCATCGACCGGAGAAACCGAATCTCTTTATCAGCTACAAGACGGCCGGATTGGGGGCTGTTCCGATGGCGACAGTATTCCGGACCCCTTTGATCTGCCCAACCGGGTTGGAATATTCATGGCTGGAACACAAGTAGCGCTTCATTCTTCGACCGCTGCGGCAACAACCTCCGGTTCAGCAGCGGCGACGGCTGCCGGGGCAGGAGGCCCTGTGCGCCCGCCGGCTCAAGTTCTATCAGAGCTATTTGATGCATTGGTTGTGCTTATGGCGGAAGCTAATCCGGCGGATCAGGACGTCCACAACGCGGAGATTGCAAAGATAAAGGAACAGATCACCCAGGCCAAGGCGGATCTGGCAGCTGAGGACACCAGGATGGCCACAGAGCGGGCCGCTTTAGACGCACAGGCCTACAGGCTCATGTTGGACCAAAGCGCGTCGCAGGAAGTCATGAGGAGGAAGCACCGATCCCGTTTGCCTCCGGTTTTCGAGGCCAGAGACCTTTTCAACACCCCAGGAGCAAGAACCAGCAATTCGCTGGAGGGAAACTGGGCGGAAGCTCCTGGGACCGGTGCTCCGGTTCAGCCTCGTCAGATGGACCCGCCTCGTCAAAACACCATTATACCTCAGACTGTTTTAACACCTCCGGGTCACTACTCCAACCCGATGGACATTCTCGTTGCCGCTGCTGCACGGCTGGAGGACATTCCAATTGAAGGTGACTCGCCGCAGGCAGTAGAGACGCGACGGGTCAAGGAGCTTCTGAGGACAGCTTTGGTCCAACAGGAAGCGTACTCATACAGCCGCGACCGGATCCACTCGACCCCCCGTCCAAGCCGGATCTATAGCAGACATATGGATGAACCAGCAGTGTCGAGTAATGAACGACGTGGAGCACCCCGTGGCAACAACCCGGTGGGTGGTGCTGATAACGCTCAGGAAGTGGTGGACCGGGCCCGAGCGCGCAGGGAGGCCGAGTTAGCCGCACAGCATCAGGCTCGGCAGCTCGCGCCGGTTCGTCCAACTATCTCGATCGAACCTGGTGTTACTTCTAGTTCTTTGGGGGTGGCTTGCCTTATCCCTGCTTTACGCAATGTGCGCCTGCCCAAGGATTTCAAAGGCCCGCGCAAGGTACCAAATTACACAGCGGATCAACCTCCAGAGACATGGGTGGAGAGCTATGAGATGGCCATGGAGATGCTTGATGTGGATGACGCGGCGTGTGCGAAATACTTCACCATGATGCTTGAAGGAACGGCCCGTACTTGGTTAAAAAGCTTGCCGGCTAATTCTATCAGTTCATGGGCCCAATTACGAGCCCGGTTTATCAGCAATTTCAAGGATACATGTAAACAGCCAATGTCGATAGTGGACTTAGCTGCCTGCGTCCAGGAGGAAGGAGAATCAATGACTCATTGGGTGCGCCAGGTTTCACAAGTGTTGCACTCATCAGACCGTATCAACGCTGACACCGCAGTATTAATCCTAGAAGGCAACTGCCGGTTTGGGCCCCTAAAGCTGAAGTTGGGACGGATGAAGCGTAATTGCACTGACATGGGGACCCTCATGGCCGCTTTGGTGAAATATGCTGATTCTGATAGTACCAAGGATCCCGAATCTGATGATGACAAGACAGGGAAGGGAAAGAGGAACAACAACTCCAAAGGTCAGCAGCATCACTAGACAGGCAATGGTGGTGGAGGCAAGCGTAAAGCGGATGGTAACATGGACTTTGTGGCTAATACCAACACGCAGGACAATGGCCAGCGACGCAAGGTTAAACCGAAAAATCGCAATGGGGCACCCAACCCTAACCCGGACCGCCTAAACTATCTGCTAAGCCAGCCCTGTCCAAGACATGGGACGAAGGAGGCGCCAGCAAACCACCTTTGGAAGGATCGCTTCATTATGCAGGAGTTCAAGAATTCTAATGCTTTCTGGTATGATCACGGCTCCGGCGGTGGCTCAGGATCCGGGCCGGGTTACGGTGGAGGAAATTCCGGTTCAGGATTTAATGGTAATCCGGGCGGACATAATGGTCGAAATAGTCACAACAACCAGGGTGGTTACAACCAACAGCAGCAACAGTCAGGTTACCAGAGCAACCCAAATCAGTTGAGTAGTGGGCAGTACCATGTCTTCACCACTAGCTTGGACAAGCGATACTGGAAGGTTCAGAGGCGGGCGGTCAACTCTGTTGAACCGGCCATACCCCGTTATCTACGTTGGTCTGAATAGCCAATCATATGGAGCAGAGAGGATCACCCTCCCTAGGTTGATAATCCGGGTCAGTTGGCTCTGGTGGTGGCGCCTCAGGTGGGAGGTTACAAGTTCACCAAGGTGCTCATGGATGGAGGGAGCAGCATTAATATCTTGTACTATGAGATCTTCCGTCGTATGGGACTAACAGATAAAAATCTCAAACCGTCTAATACGGTGTTCCATGGTGTAGTACTTGGCAGATCAGCATATCCTGTTGGTAAGATAGCTCTGGAAGTGGCCTTTGGGGATGATCATGATTCCAGGTCGGAGACATTGACGTTTGAAGTGGTAAAAATCCAAAGTCCATATCACGCCCTGTTTGGGCGACCGGCCTACGCCAAGTTTATGGCACGGCCCTGTTATGTGTATTTGCAGCTCAAGATGCCGGGTCACAAGGGGACAATAACGGTTCACGGAAGCCGCAAAATCGCTTTGGAGTGCGAGGAAGGAGATGCGGCCTATGCAGAGTCGGTTTGTGCCACCGAGGAGCTGAAGTATTATAAGGACAATGTTGATCCGGCGGACATGACTCCATTAAAGAAGCCAACTACGGAGCATGATCCGGCCCTTAAGTTCAAATCGGCAGCAGAAACTAAGCTTGTTGACTTTGTACCTGGCGATTCGTCCAAGTAGTTCAGCATCAGTGCTAATTTGGATCCGAAATAGGAAAGCACGCTCATCGAGTTCAACCGTGAGAATCGGGACATTTTTGCATGGAAGCCCTCTGACATGCCAGGTGTACCGAGGCAACTCGCTGAGCACACCCTTAATGTGGATCCTAAATACAAACTGGTGAAATAGTTCCTCCGCCGGTTTAACAAAGAAAGACGCAAGGCAATTGGAGAAGAGGTAGCCAGGCTCTTAGCAGCTGGCTTTATTGTTGAAGTTTTTCACCCTGAGTGGCTTGCCAATCCGGTGCTGGTCCTTAAGAAAAACGGCACCTGGCGCATGTGTGTGGATTACACAGATCTTAATAAAGCTTGTCCAGCAGATCATTTTGCCCTCCCCCGTATTGATCAAATTATTGATGCTACGGCGGGTTGTGAGCGTTTAAGTTTTTTGGATGCATATTCTAGCTATCATCAGATCAAAATGGCAGTTAAGGACCAGGAGAAGACGACATTCATAACTCCCTTTGGAGCTTTCTGCTATGTGTCTATGCCCTTTGGGCTTAAGAGTGCCCAGGCAATTTATCAACGTTGTGTGCAAAATTGTCTACACAAACAGATTGGTCGTAATGTACATGCTTATGTGGATGATATCGTGGTTAAATCCAGGGAGAAGGAGACTCTGATTGGTGATTTGAAGGAAACCTTTGATAACCTGAGGACATACAAGATGATGCTTAATCCGGACAAGTGCGTCTTTGGTGTACCGGCGGGCAAGTTATTGGGCTTTCTGGTGTCCAATAGGGGAATTGAGGCTAATCCGGAGAAGTTCACAGCCATCACCTCCCTGGCTAAACCGAAGTGTATCAATGATGTTCAACGCCTGGCAGGCCGGATTGCCGCGTTAAGCCGGTTTATCAGTTGTCTTGGTGAGAAGGCAATCCCTTTGTATCAGATGTTGAAGAAGACGGATCAGTTTGTCTGGAGTTCTGCTGCTGATGAAGCATTTGAGGACTTAAAGCGGCAATTGGCCAATCCGCCTATGCTCGCTGCTCCCATTGACAAGGAGCCGTTACTGCTATATGTTGCTGCTAATGCTCGGGCGGTCAGCGTGGCTATTGTGGTGGAGCGAAAGGAGGCAGGTAAGGAGCATCCGGTTCAACGTCCAGTCTATTATATCAGCGAGGTACTCATTGAGTCCAAGCAAAGGTATCCGCATTGGCAGAAGCTGGTGTATGGAGTTTTTATGGCAACCCGGAAGATTAAACAATACTTCCAAGGGCATCCAATTACGGTGGTCAGTTCTGCTCCTTTGGGGGATATCATCCAGAACCGGGAAGCAACTGGCCGGATTGCCAAGTGGGCTATAGAGCTTGGGCCGCACGATTTGAAGTATGTGCCTCGGACGGCGGTTAAGTCTCAAGCACTTGTTGATTTTATCAATGATTGGACGGAAATGCAAGAACCTGAAGAAAAGCCGGATCACACATATTGGACCATCCATTTTGACAGATCCAGGCAATTGGAAGGCTTGGGGGCTGGAGTCATATTAACTTCCCCACGAGGTGATAAGTTTTGTTACGTTCTCCGTTTAATGTTCGCTTGTACTAACAATGCAGCTGAGTATGAAGCCTTGCTCCATGGTCTTCGGATGGCTAAGGAGTTGAATCTAAGTCGAGTTAAGTGTTTCGGTGACTCGGACCTCGTGGCTCAGCAAGTGTCCGGCACTTGGGACTCCAAGGACCCACTCATGGCAGCATATCGTTGTGAGGTGGATATTGTTGCAGGTCATTTTAAAGGCTATCAGGTGGACCACGTGGACTGGAGGAAAAGTGAAGCGGCGGACGCTTTAAGCCGGCTGGGCTCTCAGCGCAAACCGGTCCCGCCCAATGTTTTTCTGGATGTGCTGCACAACCCGTCGGTCAAGATCCCTGGTGAAGCGGATTTGGCTATTCCTGATCCAAAGGCTCAATTGGTGGCGGCTCTTCATGTTATTCTGGATTGGACGCTTCCTTACCTAGCGTACAAGAACCGGGGCGAGTTACCAGAGGATGAGACTCTGGCCCGACAGATAATCCGGCGATCCAAGTCCATGACTATTATCAACGGCGAGTTGCATCATTGCAGTGTGTCAGGAGCATTTCAACGCTGTGTGTCTCCTGAAGAAGGCCGTGAAATTCTGCGTGAGATCCACGAAGGAGATTGTGGTCACCACGCCGGTTCAAAGTCTCTGGTGGCTAAAGCGTTTTGCCACGGCTTCTATTGGTTAACTGCTCATGCTGATGCGGAGGATCTGGTCAGACGATGTGATGGTTGCCAAAAGTTTTCAAGACGTGCTCATCTACCGGCTCAAGAATTGAGAATGATTCCAATTGCTTGGCCGTTTGCGACTTGGGGGCTGGATATGGTTGGGCCTTTCAAAAGGTCCAAAGATAAGAAGACCCACCTCCTGGTGGCGGTTGACAAGTTTACAAAGTGGGTGGAAGCAGAACCTGTTAGCAAGTGTGATGCGGCCACGGCGGTTCAGTTCATTAAAAAAGTGATTTTCCGGTTTGGCTTTCCACACAGTATCATCACAGATAATGGTACCAATTTGTCCAAAGGTGCCATGAAGGAGTTCTGCGAACGGGAGCACATCCGGCTCGACGTTTCATCAGTGGCACACCCGCAGTCCAATGGTCAAGCAGAAAGAGCTAATCAAGAGATCTTGAGAGGCATCAAGCCCCGGCTCATGGTTCCTTTGCAGAGAACGCCGGGTTGTTGGGTAGAAGAATTACCATCTGTGCTATGGAGCATCAATACGACACCTAACAGGTCAACAGGATACACACCGTTCTTCATGGTTTATGGAGCGGAGGCGGTTCTCCCCAGTAATATCCGTCATGATTCACCTCGTGTGACGGCTTATGTTGAGGCGGACAACGAGACAGCACGACAAGATGCTTTGGACCGGTTGGATGAAGAGCGTGACATAGCAGCCGCCCAATCGGCGATTTACCAACAGGATCTTCGTCGTTATCACAGTCGCCGAGTCAGAACCAGAACCTTTTAGGAAGGAGATTTGGTGCTTCGGCTCATCCAAGATCAGACTGATATGCATAAGCTATCCCCACCTTGGGAGGGGCCTTTCGTGGTCAGCAAGAATCTGCACAACGGGTCATACTATCTGATCGATATTCGAGAGCATAAGGACTCACGTACATCAGAGGAGGAGACCAACAGGCCGTGGAACATAGCTCATCTTCGGCCTTACTATACCTGAGCCATTGGCTCTACTTATGTACATATTACGACGATGTATTTATTATGACTAAATATAATAAACCGGAACCTCAGCTAAAGCGGGGTATCTGTTCTTTTACATCATGTGTGGTTACACGGAGTTGTTCTAAAGCGGCCTCCGGTTTACCCCTTGAGTTAGCTTTTTAAAAGCATCATGTTATATCACTTGGGGGTTTGGTCGTGTCCTAACCAATACCATACCTCTTGATAGGCGAGAGCCACCAGATCACTTGGGGACTTGGTCACGTCTGAACCAGTCATGCCTCTTGATTGGCCTAAGGCCACAGAATCACTTGGGGGCTTGGTCGAACCCGAACCATTGCCATGCCACTTGATCGGCATGAATGGCACAGTTTCATTTGGGGACCTGGCTGACTAGAACCATAGTTACACCTAACGGGAGCTTGGTCATGTTCGGCCATGGTAACGCCATCTGGTCAGCTCAAATAAACCTTTTTTGCAAACGGTTTTGTCATTGCGTTTGCTTCACACTTTTCTTTGCAAGATACTTCTTTCTTTTTATTGCGTTTTTTAAACCGACAAAGTTTTCAACCGGTTCATACTGTCAATTTACGGAACACGGTTCACTTCAATCCGGAGACTATTTGCCCGGTTTGATCTTTTTTGTTAACATCCTCTTATGGAGTAACACGGTGTTTATTATAACCCGGTACGGTTTACATGGTAAACCGGCGTCATATATATATGGGAGCTGCTATCTCCTCCAACAGTATGGGTTTATAAAACTCCGCTTCAAGATTGGCCGAGCCAACTTCACGCTCAACGATGGCAGGTATTATGTATCTCAAAAATTTGGTCATATACTTAAATTTTTTTGGATGTTTTGATTTCATGTATGCAGACATCATATTCCGCCTGACGGTACAACCGCGGCGGCACTTGAAGATTTTTTATTGCAGAAAGTACTTTGGCAAGTTCATCACCCAAAGGAAGAGCAAATTATGCACGAAGGCATATCAACATCAAAAGTATCAGCTAGTCTATTACAAGGCAACACGGTGCCCACAATAAGATCATTGTTTTTTGCAAAGGAGAAGCAGTTTTAAACCGGCTTCCGGTTCAAACTTGGTCACCAGCCTGGCTTGATAGTTGTGGGTCATCCTGTGCCGCTTCAGCTTCAGTTTCTCTACCCAGCGGCTGAAAATCAACAGTTGTCCAGTCGATTCCCATTAATGCTTGAAAAACAGCTTCATCATGGATCAGCAATGACGGGTCAATATCGGGAGCGTAAGTATGCTTACGGATTGGAGGGATAAGATTTTCCGATTCATGAATTGGTGCAGCTATTCGCTTGTTCTGATTGTCATATTGGGCTTGATAATGAGACAAGTCTGCTTCTTCAGCCAATTGACAAGCTAGCGGACGCACCTCCCGGTTTATTGCTCGCAGATCCGCTTCACCAAACTCTGACCCGTCTTCCTTCAAGCTGGGATAGCCCTGAGCCGCTTCAATAGGATCAAAATCCGGCACCCAGGCTTTTGCCCGGATCAAGGCATTGATCGCACCGGTTCGAGCAGCAGATTTCTTCAGCTCTTCAACCCGGGCAGGAAGCACCGATAGTTTCATCAGAGTGTCTTGAATTAAAGTGGGTGCCAGTTTGTTGTGGGATGCGGTACAGATGATCCGCTGTGCGCCAGTGTACATTTGTTCGACCAACGTATAGGCGGCTTTCAACTTCTTCCGCAAATCTGACCCCAAGTGACCAATGCGTGTCCCTGAAATATCATAAAGGGTTAAACCGACAGCTCTGTAAGAAGGCCGAGTCAATTCAGAAGTCAAATTGGCTAACCAAAGATAGCAGTGGTCATGGCATGCACGTGCCGCTTTATGCTGATCAGTTCATCCGCCACCGGTTTTAGTGCAGCCTCGGCATCCTCTGCTCGTTTGATTAAAGTGGACTTTTTAGTGGCACAATCCGCCCGCTTCTTCTTGAAGCTCTCCTTAAGCTGTTCCATGGCGCTTAAAGCGCTGGCTAAGTCCTCTTTTGCTTTGGAGGTTTCAGCTTGTTGGGTTTTCAAGTTTTCTTGGAGATCGGCGACTTGGCTTTCTTTCGTTTTCAGCTCAGCCTGGATGCAGACAGTTATATGCTTCAGCAAAAACGGTACAAGGATTGAAGTACCAACTACATAACAAGTTATGCACTTGGCACTTGGGGGCTAATGCATATTCGATCTTCATCTTTCAATTACTTACAAAGTCCCAAGATCAATACAAGTATTCAACTTGGCACTTGGGGGCTAATGGCTATTTGCTCATATATATTCTGATGCGGTAATCTCAATTACTTAAGTACCGGTTTAACTACGCTAAGTTGAACCGGCCCTTGGGGGCTACATCAGCGAATTTCAAAGCATTAAGATTTATATTAGTAAGTCCCGGTTTGAAAGAAGATTACAAACCGACCCTTGGGGGCTAGGAGAGTCAGCAAGAATTGAAGCATACAAGCAGGAAAGAGCATATGGAAGTTACCTCATATTTATCTTTCATCATATTAACCAGACTGGCTTCATAGTCACGACTGGTATACAGCCGGTTCAGGTAGCCGGAATGGATATCTTGGGCGTTCAGAGCAGCGTAAGTCGCCAGATCAGCATTCCACTTGCCTTTTCCAAAGGCAGCAAATTCTTCCTTGGCAGAATGTTTGGACAAAGCGACAGGATTGCTTGGCTCGGTATGGCCAGTGCCAGTAATGACAACCTCATCATCCTTGGTATCGCCGGTTTGCACTGGGGCTGTTGGCTTGTCAGTTGGCTTTGCTGGACCGGTGGATTTCTCAATCTGGATGGAGCTTGTGGGTTGATTGACAGGACTTGAGGCATCAATAGGTCTCTCTTCAGCAATAAGATCGTCGTCTTGGTGCGGTGGATCATTGGGTATATCCTCAGGAATATCCGCTTCAAGATCTGGTGTCTTGCCCGGTTCAAGGACATCATCTTCTTCGGCCGCTTTGTCCAGGCGAGCCTTCTTGCTTGGCCTAGGTTTGGCCCTGAAAGGAATAACAAAATCAAATACAGCATATGTTCCAAGGCGATGTGCTGCAAATATTATGATAAGTATAGCTTACCCAAGCACCGTTTTGAGTGGTGGCAGCTGAGTAGCCGATGACTCGCCAGAAGATGAGTGGGAAGTAACCTGGTAATCGGAGTCAGATGGATTAAGAGGTTGACGAAAGCAGCCCGCTTTAGGACAAGCACCGACAAGCAAATTAGAGACCTCTGAACGGTGTTTCCGAACCGGACTGTTCGGTAAACCGGCGGAGGTAACTACCTGGCTGCTGTGCCGGGTTGTGCGACGAGCTTCATGCTGTTGGGTCTTCATAAGAAATTTGGGATCCAAATAAGCAAGAGGATGAGAAAATTTAACTTTCCGGTTTGACTGGCGGATTTTTAGGGAAGGCAAAGGTTCTGAATCGGAAGAGAGAATAATTACCTCTGCAGCATCAGCGTGGCTGGCTTCGGCATCATCCTGACAAATATCATCATCAATAAGACGGATGAAAAATAAGCCAAGTGAGTCAAGCTCTACCTCAAGGTCCGGATTATCCACATGATCATCAGGGGCCGGATTAGAGGATGCAGTGGTTCTTTTCCTGTGGGCAGTCTTCTTCACAGCTTTAGTCTTTTGTCGGGTTGCTCTTTCCGGTTTGTCTGGTTTTTCTAGTTTCTCCCGCGGTAGTTTCTTGCTCCAAAACGGATCATTGCCCTGATTACACAGACACTGATATTAAACAATGACCAGGTATATCAATAACAGATTCAGCAAAAAGAAAAATCAAAGTCTTACAGCTGGCGGTTTGTTGGTGGCACAGAAGGGAAGCAGGCCGTTTTTAGCACAGATGTGTTCCGGTTCATTCAGCATCTTATTCACAGCCTCTGTGATTTCTTCATCAGTGAGCTGGATTTTGGAATGTCGCAGTGGGTCATCAACACTGCCAGTATACTCGCACATCAAACCGGAGTGCTGACTAAGGGGCAGTATGCTCCATGATATCCAACAGCGAGCGAGATCAACCCCTGTTAAACCGTTGGCCATAAAGGCTCTGAGCTTCGACAGTTGAGGAGCATATTTGCTTCTCTCCTGGGCAGTCAATCTTTGCGGAAATGGGTGTGTATTGCTGAGCCGCTCTGGACGAAAGCCAGACAAGGGATTCTCACCAGCAGGGGAGGTGTCTTTGCAATAGAACCATGTCTGATTCCACTCTTTGGGGTGGCTGTGCAGTTTGGCGTGAGGGTATGTGACCTCTTTCCTTTTCTGGATCGCCACGCCACCCAACTCCGTATTGGAGCCGTCAGTAAACTCAGTACGGCGGTTTAGATGGAAAAGGTCTCTGAACAATTCCACTGTGGGCTCCTCTTGAAAGAATGCCTCACAGAGCACTTGGAAGTGACACATATTTGTAACAGAGCTGGGGCCAGTGTCTTGTGGATGGAGTTGGAAATCGGCTAAAACATCCCGGTAAAATTTAGAACCGGGCGGCTTAAAGCCCCGAGCTAAGTGATCTATGAAAACAACGACCTCTCCTTCTTGAGGTGTGGGAGGGCATTCTTTGCCAGGAGCCCTCCAATGGATGGTATCTTTGCTGCCTAAAGCGCCGATCAGGACTAAATCGTCCAGCTGAGCCTCTGTGACACGAGAAGGAACCCAATTGCACTCATATACTTGCTTGGCCATGATGAAATCTACAAGGTAGAAAATCCCGGTTCAAAAATGCATTGATCAAGGTACATTGGTATGTGCAATGTTAACCCGGAGACAGATCTATCTGAACCGGAGTTTTATGAAGCAAGAACATCTAGCGGTTCAACAAGGGGACTAATGGTATATACCGGTTTGGCAATTTTTCTACAAGGTTAAACCGCCTGATCTAAGCATTGAAACAGCTGAGATTGCGGATGGATAAGTATGCAGAAACAGATTTCACAAGATTTCTCTACAGCGTTGGATCTGAAGCAAGTTAAGAAAAGAGATAAATATTTAGAGGTTCAAGAGGAGCAGTACCGAATCAATGAGCAAAACATACATATAGATCTATGGTTTTGAGATGCGTAAGTGAAGGCGAAGGTTAAACAACTACCATTGCACAGAATAAAGATTTGCGGATTGATCTAAAGATCTATCGTATGAGTAAGAGGCAGACGATGAACACTGAAGAACTGGGAAACCCTAGAGCAGATCTGTGGGGGAAAGGATAGAAGATTTACCGGAGCTGAGGAAGACGCGGAAGGTTGCCGCGATGCTCTGGTGCGCCCAGGTTGATGCAGCGGCCAAGGTTGAGGCAAAGGTCGACGGTGGCGGCGGAGCTCTGAAGCTGGGCGATGCGAGGAAGACGAAGCAGAAGGGGCCGAAGGGAAAGAGAAAGGAAATGACCCTTCGGTCCTATTTATAAGGCAAAAGGACATGTTTCAGGCGCGACAATCAAGGGGCCACGAAACGGAGCTGTCGCCTCGATTTCTACAGATCTATTAAACAAAGAAGCATAATGGATAGCTTCGTTATGACAGGTGACGTCACTCCGGTTTATAGCAATCAGAGAAGATGACATCATGGCGGTTTACCAACTTATGAGAAGATGTTGAAGATGAAGCTTTTGTTAAAGGATTGACATGAACCCGTTCAAATCAATCTGGGGCCTAATGTCGGGGATATTACTGCTGGGTGTAAACCGGCCTATCTGGGCCGGGTCAACTTCATCAGTAGTTCAGGAGTGCTAAAGCCCAAGAAGGCAGATGGGGGCCTAAGGCCCGTAGACGGTTCAAGACTTGTACCTGTAAACCGGTATTTGTATATAAGCTTGTATTGTAAGTTATGAATAAGGAGAGACCAACCCGGATACGAATATCGACCGGTGTTGGGACTCTGTGAACCGACGGGCGTCACCCGTGTATATAAGGGGACGACCCGGCGGCGGTTCAAGGACGATAGACAACAACTCGAGACATAGGCAAAGCTTGTTTGCTCCCTAGTCATCGAAACTCCATCAATTCCATCACAACTAGACGTAGGCTTTTACCTTCATCGAAGGGGCCGAACTAGTATAAACTCTCTTGCGTCCCTGTGTCCGCTTTAACCCCTTCAAGCTAACCCATCGCGATGGCTCCACGACTAAGTCCTTTCTCTAGGAGATCTGCCGTGACAAAACCACGACAATTGATGAGTGCAAAGAAAGAACCGCTAGGATGCGTGCTAAGAAAGATTCCTTTATAAAAGCGTGTTCTTCTAGTTACCATGATAATAAAGATGAAGATATAAAAGTTATTGATGTGTCCCCTATTAAATCTCTGTTTTACAATATGAATCTTGATAATGATGGGACTGAATATGATCCACCTTTACCTAGAAGGCGTTCCAAAAATTCGGAGTTTTTAGATCTTGATGCTAAAATTGATAAAAGTGGGATTGAAGAGATCAAAACTCTAGATGTTAATGAACCTACTATTTTGGATTTCGAGGAATTTAATTATAATAGCTGCTCTTTGATAGATTGTATTTCCTTGTTGCAATCCATGCTAAATTCTCCTCATGCTTATAGCCAAAATAAAGCTTTTACCAAACATATCGTTGATGCTTTGATGCAATCTTATGAAGAAAAATTTGAGTTGGAAGTTTCTATCCCTAGAAAACTTTATGATGAGTGGGAACCAACTATAAAAATTAAATTAAAGATCATGAATGCTATGCTTTGTGTGATTTGGGTGCTAGTGTTTCCACGATTCCAAAGACTTTGTGTGATTTGTTAGGTTTCCGTGATTTTGATGATTGCTCTTTAAACATGCACCTTGCGGATTCCACTATTAAGAAACCTATGGGAAGAATTAATGATATTCTTATTGTTGCAAATACGAATTATGTGCCCATAGATTTTATCGCTCTTGATATAGATTGCAATCCTTCATGTCCTATTATTCTTGGTAGACCTTTCCTTAGAACGATTGGTGCAATTATTGACATGAAGGAAGGAAATATTAGATTCCAATTTCCATTAAGGAAAGGCATGGAACACTTTCCTAGAAAGAAAATTAAATTACCTTATGAATCTATTATGAGAGCCACTTATGGATTGCCTACCAAAGATGGCAATACCTAGATCTATCCTTGCTTTTTATGCCTAGCTAGGGGCGTTAAACGATAGCGCATGTTGGGAGGCAACCCAACTTTATTTTTATTCCTTGATTTTTTTCTCATGTTTAGTAATAAATAATTTATCTAGCCTCAGTTTTGGTTGTGTTTTTTGTGTTTAATTAGTGTTTGTGCCAAGTAGAACCGTTGGGAAGACTTGGGGAAAGTCTTGTTAATCTTGCTGTAAAAACAGAAACTTTAGCGCTCACGAGAACTGCTACCATTTTTATTTGGAAAGTGATATTTAGTTAATTGTTTTTAATATGATTAATAGATAAATTACTCATGTCCAGCAATTTATTTTAGAATTTTTGGGGTTCCAGATCTTGTGCTAGCTACAGATTACTACAGGCTGTTCTGTTTTTGACAGATTCTGTTTTTCGTGTGTTATTTGCTTATTTTGATGAATCTATTGTTGGGGAACGTAGCAGAAATTCAAAATTTTCCTACGTGTCACCAAGATCTATCTATGGAGAGACTAGCAACGAGGGGAAGGAGAGTGCATCTACATACCCTTGTAGATCGCTAAGCGGAAGCGTTCAAGTGAACGGGGTTGATGGAGTCGTACTCGTCGTGATCCAAATCACCGGAGATCCTAGTGCCGAACGGACGGCACCTCCGCGTTCAACACACGTACAGCCCGGTGACGTCTCCCACGCCTTGATCCAGCAAGGAGAGAGGGAGAGGTTGAGGAAGACTCCATCCAACAGCAGCACAATGGCGTGGTGGTGGTGGAGGAGCGTGGCAATCCTGCAGGGCTTCGCCAAGCACCACGGGAGAGGAGAAGGACTTAGGAGAAGGGAGGGGCTGCACCAAAGGCAAAGGTGTGTGTCAAGAGGCCCTCCTACCCTCACTATATATAGGGAGCCCAAGGGGGGGGTGCGCCAGCCCTAGGAGATCCAATCTCCTATGGGGCGGCGGCCAGGGGAGGTTTCCCTCCCCCCCAAGGCACCTAGGAGGTGCCTTCCCTCCTTGGGACTCTTCCTTAGGGTTCCCCTTTCACCCTAGGCGCATGGGCCATAAGGGAAGTGGCGCCCTAGCCCACTTTGGGCTGGATCCCTTCCCACTTCAGCCCATGGGACCCTCCGGGATAGGTGGCCCCACCCGGTGGGCCCCCGGGACCCTTCCGGTGGTCCCAGTACAATACCGATGACCCCGAAACTTGTCCTGATGGCCGAAATAGGACTTCCTATATATAAATATTTACCTCCGGACCATTCCGGAACTCCTCGTGACGTCCAGGATCTCATCCGGGACTCCGAACAACATTCGGTAACCACATACAAGCTTCCTTTATAACCCTAGCGTCATCGAACCTTAAGTGTGTAGACCCTACGGGTTCGGGAGACATGCAGACATGACCGAGACGTTCTCCGGTCAATAACCAACAGCGGGATCTGGATACCCATGTTGGCTCCCACATGTTCCACGATGATCTTATCGGATGAACCACGATGTCAAGGACTTAATCAATCCCGTATACAATTCCCTTTGTCTATCGGTACGATACTTGCCCGAGATTCGATCATCGGTATCCCGATACCTTGTTCAATCTCGTTACCGGCAAGTCTCTTTACTCGTTCCGTAACACATCATCCCGTGATCAACTCCTTGGTCACATTGTGCACATTATGATGATGTCCTACCGAGTGGGCCCAGAGATACCTCTCCGCTTACACGGAGTGACAAATCCCAGTCTCGATTCGTGCCAACCCAACAGACACTTTCGGAGATACCTGTAATGTACCTTTATAGCCACCCAGTTACGTTGTGACGTTTGGCACACCCAAAGCACTCCTACGGTATCCGGGAGTTGCACAATCTCATGGTCTAAGGAAATGATACTTGACATTAGAAAAGCTTTAGCATACGAACTATACGATCTTTGTGCTAGGCTTAGGATTGGGTCTTGTCCATCACATCATTCTTCTAATGATGTGATCCCGTTGTCAACGACATCCAATGTCCATGGTCAGGAAACCGTAACCATCTATTGATCAACGAGCTAGTCAACTAGAGGCTTACTAGGGACATGGTGTTGTCTATGTATCCACACATGTATCTGAGTTTCCTATCAATACAATTATAGCATGGATAATAAACGATTATCATGAACAAGGAAATATAATAATAACTAATTTATTATTGCCTCTAGGGCATATTTCCAACAGTCTCCCACTTGCACTAGAGTCAATAATCTAGTTCACATCGCCATGTGATTAACACTCACAGGTCACATCTTCATGTGACCAACATCCAAAGAGTTTACTAGAGTCAATAATCTAGTTCACATCACTATGTGATTAACACTCAATGAGTTCTAGGTTTGATCATGTTGCTTGTGAGAGAGGTTTTAGTCAACGGGTGTGAACCTTTCAGATCCGTGTGTGCTTTACAAATCTTTATGTCATCTCCTAGATGTAGCTACCACGTTCTATTTGGAGCTATTCCAAATAAATGTTCTACTTGGAGCTATTCTAAATTGTTGCTCCATTATACGTATCCGGTATCTCTACTTAGAGCTATCCGGATAGGTGTTAAGCTTGCATCGACGTAACCCTTTACGACGAACTCTTTTACCACCTCCATAATCGAGAAAATTCCTTAGTCCACTAGTTACTAAGGATAACTTTGACCGCTGTCCTGTGATCCATTCTTGGATCACTCTTGTACCCCTTGACTGACTCATGGCAAGGCACACTTCAGGTGCGGTACACAACATAGCATACTGTAGAGCCTACGTCTTAAGCATAGGGGATGACCTTCGTCCTTTCTCTCTATTCTGCCATGGTCGAGCTTTAAGTCTTAACTTCATACCTTACAACTCAGGCAGGAACTCCTTCTTTGACTGATCCATCTTGAACACCTTCAAGATCATGTCAAGGTATGTGCTCATTTGAAAGTACCATTAAGCGTTTTGATCTATCCTTATAGATCTTGATGCTCAATGTTCAAGTAGCTTAATCCAGGCTTTCATTGAAAACACTTTCCAAATAACCCTATATGCTTTCTAGAAATTCTACGTCATTTCTGATCAACAATATGTCAACAACATATATTTATCAGAAATTCTATAGTGCTCCCACTCACTTCTTTGGAAATACAAGTTTCTCATAAACTTTGTATACACCCAAAATCTTTGATCATCTCATCAAAGCATACATTCCAACTCCGAGATGCTTACTCCGGTCCTTAGAAGGATTGCTGGAGCTTTGCATACTTATTAGCATCTTTCAGGATTGACAAAACCTTCCGGTTGTATCACATACAACCTTTCCTCAGAAAAATCGTCGAGGAAAGAATGTTTTGACATCCTATCTGCAACATTTCATAAATAATGCAGTAATCGCTAATATAATTCCAACAGACTCTTAGCATTGCTACGAGTGAGAAAGTCTCACCGTAGTCAACTCCTTGAACTTGTCGGAAAACATCTTAACGACAAGTCGAGCTTTCTTAATGGTGACATTTACCATCATTGTCCGTCTTCCTTTTAAAATCCATCTGTACTCAATAGCATTACGACCATCGAGCCGTTCTGCCAAAGTCTACACTTTGTTTTCATACATGGATGCTCTCTCGGATTTTATGGCCTCGAGCCATTTATCGGAATCCAGGCCCACCATCGCTTCTCCATAGCTCGTAGGTTCATTGTTGTCTAGCAACATGACTTCCAAGACAGGATTACGTACCACTCTGAAGTAGTACGCATCCTTGTCATCCCACGAGGTTTGGTAGTGACTTGATCTGAAGTTTCATGATCACTATCATAAGCTTCCACTTCAATTGGTGTAGGTGCCACAGGAACAGCTTCCTGTGCCCTGCCACACACTAGTTGAAGAGATGGTTCAATAACCTCATCAAGTCTCCACCATCCTCCCACTCAATTCTTTCGAGAGAAACTTTTCCTCGAGAAAGGACCCGATTCTAGAAACAGTCCCTTATTGCTTTCGAATCTGAGACAGGAGGTATACCCAACTGTTTTGGGTGTCCTATGAAGATGCATTTATCCGCTTTGGGTTCGAGCTTATCAGCCTGAAACTTTTTCACATAAGCGTCGCAGCCCCAAACTTTTAAGTAATGACAGCTTGGGTTTCTTTAAACCATAGTTCATACGGTGTCATCTCATCGGAATTACGTGGTGCCCCTTTTAAAGTGAATGTGGTTGTCTCTAATGCCTAACCCATAAACTATCGTGGTAATTCGATAAGAGACATCATGGTATGCATCATATCCAATAGGGTGCAGTTATGATGTTCGGACACACCATCACACTATGGTGTTCCAAGCTGTATTAGTTGTGAAACAATTTCCACAATGTCTTAATTCTGTGCCAAACTCGTAATTCAGATATTCATCTCTATGATCATATCATAGATATTTTATCCTCTTGTCACGACGATCTTTCAACTTCACCCTGAAATTACTTGAACCTTTCAATAATTCAGACTCATGATTCATCAAGTAAATATACTCAACATCTACTCAAATCATCTGTGAAGTAGGAACATAACGATATCCACTACATGCCTCAGCACTCATTGGATTGCACACATCAAAATGTATTACTTCCAACAAGTTGCTTTCTAGTTCCATTTTACTGAAAACGAGGCTTTCAGTCATCTTGCCCATGTGGTATGTTTTGCATGTCTCAAGTGATTCAAAATCAAGTGAGTCCAAACGGTCCATTTGCATGGAGTTTCTTCATGCATATACACCAACAGACATGGTTCGCATGTCTCAAACTTTTCAAAAATGAGTGAGTCCAAAGATCCATCAACATGGAGCTTCTTCATGCGTTTTATACCGATATGACTTACGTGGCTGTGCCACAAGTAGGTGGTACTATCATTACTATCTTTTGGCATGAACATGTGTATCACTACGATCGAGATTCAATAAACCATTCATTTTAGGTGTAAGACCATTGAAGGTATTATTCAAATAAACAGAGTAACCATTATTCTCCTTAAATGAATAACCGTATTGCGATAGACATAATCCAATCATGTCTATGCTCAACACAAACACCAATCTCGATGGTAGAAGGAGCGTACGATATTTGATTATATCAACATTGGAAATACTTCCAACACATATCGTCATCTCACATTTATTCCGCAGCCTTTTATTTCGAGTTACTAACACTTAGCAACCGAACCGGTATCTAATACCCTGGTGCTACTAGGAGTACTAGTAAAGTACACATCAACACAATGTATATCCAATATACTTTTATCGACCTTGCCAGCCTTCTCATCTACCAAGTATCTAGGGTAATTCTGCTCCAGTGGCTGTTCCCCTTATTACAGAAGCACTTAGTCTCGGGTTTGGGTTCAACCTTGGGTTTCTTCACTAGAGCAGCAGCTGATTTGCCTTTTCATGAAGTATCCCTTCTTGCCCTTGCCCTTCTTAAAACTAGTGGTTTCACTAACCATCAACAATTGATGCTCCTTCTTGATTTCTACTTTCGCGGCGTCAAACATTGCGAGTATTTCAAGGATCATCATATATGTCCCTGATATATTATAGTTCACCACGAAGCTCTAGCAGCTTGGTGGTAATGACTTCGGAGAAACATCACTATCTCATCTGGAAGATCAACTCCCACTCGATTCAAGCGATTGCTGTACTCAGACAATCTGAGCACAAGCTCAACAATTGAGCTTTTCTCCTTAGTTTGCAGGCTAAGAAAATCGTCGGAGGTCTTATACCTCTTGACGTGGGCACGAGCCTGAAATCCCAATTTCAGTCCTTGGAACATCTCATATGTTCTGCGATGTTTCAAAAACGTCTTTGGTGCCTCAACTCTAAACCGTTTAACTGAACTATCACGTAGTTATCAAAATGTGTATGTCAGATGTTCGCAACATCCACAGACAACGTTCGAGGTTCAGCACACTGAGCGATGCATTAAGGACATAAGCCTTCTATGAAGCAATGAGGACAATCCTCAGTTTACGGACCTAGTCCGCATAATTACTACTATCAACTTTCAACTAAATTTTCTCTAGGAACATATCTAAACAGTAGAACTATAGCATGAGCTACGACATAATTTGCAAAATCCTTTTGACTATGTTCAGGATAATTAAGTTCATCTTATGAACTCCCACTTAGATAGACATCCCTCTAGTTATCTAAGTGATTACATGATCCGAGTCAACTAGGCCGTGTCCGATCATCACGTGAGACGGACTAGTCAACATCGGTGAACATCTTCATGTTGATCGTATCTACCATACGACTCATGCTCGACCTTTCGGTCTTCTGTGTTCCGAGGCCATGTCTGTACATGCTAGGCTCGTCAAGTCAACCTAAGTGTTTGCATGTGTTCCGAGGCCATGTCTGTACATGCTAGGCTCGTCAACACCCGTTGTATTCGAACGTAAGAATCTATACACCCGATCATCACGTGGTGCTTCGAAACAACGAACTGTCGCAACGGTGCACAGTTAGGGGGAACACTTTCTTGAAATTTTAATGAGAGATCATCTTATTTACTACCGTCGTTCTAAGCAAATAAGATGTATAAACATGATAAACATCACATGCAATCAAATAATAGTGACATGATATGGCCAATATCATATAGCTCCTTTGATCTCCATCTTGGGGCTCCATGATCATCATCGTCACCGGCATGACACCATGATCTCCATCATCATGATCTCCATCATCGTGTCTCCATGAAGTTGTCACATCATCTATTACTTCTACTTCTACAGCTAAGGGTTAGCAATAAAGTAAAGTAATTACATGACGTTTAAGTTGACACGCAGGTCATAAATAAATTAAGACAACTCCTATGGCTCCTGCCGGTTGTCATACTCATCGACATGCAAGTCGTGATTCCTATTACAAGAACATGATCAATCTCATACATCACATATATCATTCATCACATCCTTTGGCCATATCACATCACATAGCATACCCTGCAAAAACAAGTTAGACGTCCTCTAATTGTTGTTTGCATGTTTTACGTGGCTGCTATGGGTTTCTAGCAAGAACGTTTCTTACCTACGCAAAAACCACAACGTGATATGCCAATTTCTATTTATCCTTCATAAGGACCCTTTTCATCGAATCTGATCCGACTAAAGTGGGAGAGATAGACACCCGCCAGCCACCTAATGCAACTAGTGCATGTCAGTCGGTGGAACCGGTCTCACGTAAGCATACGTGTAAGGTTGGTCCGGGCCGCTTCATCCCACGATGCCGCCGAATCAAGATAAGACTAGTAACGGCAAGCATATTGAACAAAATCAACGCCCACAACTACTTTGTGTTCTACTCGTGCATAGAAACTACGCAATAGACCTAGCTCATGATGCCACTGTTGGGGAACGTAGCAGAAATTCAAAATTTTCCTACGTGTCACCAAGATCTATCTATGGAGAGACTAGCAACGAGGGGAAGGAGAGTGCATCTACATACCCTTGTAGATCGCTAAGCGGAAGCGTTCAAGTGAACGGGGTTGATGGAGTCGTACTCGTCGTGATCCAAATCACCGGAGATCCTAGTGCCGAACGGACGGCACCTCCGCGTTCAACACACGTACAGCCCGGCGACGTCTCCCACGCCTTGATCCAGCAAGGAGAGAGGGAGAGGTTGAGGAAGACTCCATCCAACAGCAGCACAATGGCGTGGTGGTGGTGGAGGAGCGTGGCAATCCTGCAGGGCTTCGCCAAGCACCACGGGAGAGGAGAAGGACTTAGGAAAAGGGAGGGGCTGCACCAAAGGCAAAGGTGTGTGTCAAGAGGCCCTCCTACCCTCACTATATATAGGGAGCCCAAGGGGGGGGTGCGCCAGCCCTAGGAGATCCAATCTCCTAGGGGGCGGCGGCCAGGGGAGGTTTCCCTCCCCCCCAAGGCACCTAGGAGGTGCCTTCCCTCCTTGGGACTCTTCCTTAGGGTTCCCCTTTCACCCTAGGCGCATGGGCCATAAGGGAAGTGGCGCCCCAGCCCACTTTGGGCTGGATCCCTTCCCACTTTGGGCTGGATCCCTTCCCACTTCAGCCCATGGGACCCTCCGGGATAGGTGGCCCCACTCGGTGGGCCCCCGGGACCCTTCCGGTGGTCCCGGTACAATACCGATGATCCCGAAACTTGTCCCGATGGCCGAAATAGGACTTCCTATATATAAATCTTTACCTCCGGACCATTCCAGAACTCCTCGTGACGTCCGGGATCTCATCCGGGACTCCGAACAACATTCGGTAACCACATACAAGCTTCCTTTATAACCCTAGCGTCATCGAACCTTAAGTGTGTAGACCCTACGGGTTTGGGAGACATGCAGACATGACCGAGACGTTCTCTGGTCAATAACCAACAGCGGGATCTGGATACCCATGTTGGCTCCCACATGTTCCACGATGATCTTATCGGATGAACCACGATGTCAAGGACTTAATCAATCCCGTATACAATTCCCTTTGTCTATCGGTACGATACTTGCCCGAGATTCGATCGTCGATATCCCGATACCTTGTTCAATCTCGTTACCGGCAAGTCTCTTTACTCGTTCCGTAACACATCATCCCGTGATCAACTCCTTGGTCACATTGTGCACATTATGATGATGTCCTACCGAGTGGGCCCAGAGATACCCTCCGCTTACACGGAGTGACAAATCCCAGTCTCGATTCGTGCCAACCCAACAGACACTTTCGGAGATACCTGTAATGTACCTTTATAGCCACCCAGTTACGTTGTGACGTTTGGCACACCCAAAGCACTCCTACGGTATCCGGGAGTTGCACAATCTCATGGTCTAAGGAAATGATACTTGACATTAGAAAAGCTTTAGCATACGAACTATACGATCTTTGTGCTAGGCTTAGGATTGGGTCTTGTCCATCACATCATTCTTCTAATGATGTGATCCCGTTGTCAACGACATCCAATGTCCATGGTCAGGAAACCGTAACCATCTATTGATCAACGAGCTAGTCAACTAGAGGCTTACTAGGGACATGGTGTTGTCTATGTATCCACACATGTATCTGAGTTTCCTATCAATACAATTATAGCATGGATAATAAACGATTATCATGAACAAGGAAATATAATAATAACTAATTTATTATTGCCTCTAGGGCATATTTCCAACATCTATGGCTAGTAAAATAATTTATAAATCATATAGAAGTTGGAATACAGTAGGTTTAACACCAATATAAATAAAGAATGAGTTCATTACAGTACCTTGAAGTGGTCTTTTGTTTTCTTTCGCTAACAGAGCTCATGAGATTTTCTACTTTAAGTTTTGTGTTGTGAAGTTTTCAAGTTTTGGGTAAAGATTTGATGGATTATGGAACAAGGAGTGGCAAGAGCCTAAGCTTGGGGATGCCCATGGCACCGCCAAGATAATATAAGGACACCTAAAAGCCAAAGCTTGGGGATGCCCCGGAAGGCATCCCCTCTTTCCTCTACTTCTATCGGTAACTTCACTTGGAGCTATATTTTTATTCACCACATGATATGTGTTTTGCTTGGAGTGTCTTGTATGATTTGAGTCTTTATTTGTTAGTTTACCACAATCATCCTTTCTGTACACACCTTTTGAGAGAGACACACATGATTTAGAAATTATTAGAATACTCTATGTGCTTCACTTATATCTTTTGAGTTATATAGTTTTGCTGTAGTACTTCACTTATATCTTTTAGAGCACGGTGGTGGATTTGTTTTATAGAAACTATTGATCTCTCATGATTCACTTAGATTATTTTGAGAGTCTTATATATCATGGTAATTTGCTTAAATAATCCTTATATGCTAGGCATACAAGATTAATAATAAAATTCTCTTATGAGTGTGTTGAATACTAAGAGAAGTTTGGTGCTTCATAATTGTTTTGAGATATGGAGATGGTGATATTAGATTCATGCTAGTTAAGTAGTTATGAATTTGAGAAATAATTGTGTTAAAGTTTGTGATTCCCGTAGCATGCACGTATGATGAACCGTTATGTGATGAAGTCAGAGCATGATTTATATATTGATTGTCTTCCTTATGGGTGGCGGTCGGGGACGAGCGATGGTCTTTTCCTACCAATCTATCCCCCTAGGAGCATGCGCCTAATACTTTGCTTTGATAACTTGTAGATTTTTGCAATAAGTATGTGAGTTCTTTATGACTAATGTTGAGTCCATGGATTATACGCACTCCCACCCTTCCATCATGGCTAGCCTCTCTAATATCGCGCACCTTTCACCGGTATCATACACCCACCATATACATTCCTCAAAACAGCCACCATACCTACCTATCATGGCATTTCCATAGCCATTCTGAGATATATTGCCATGCAACTTTCCACCATTCCGTTTATCATGACACACTTCATCATTTTCATATTGCTTTGCATGATCATGTAGTTGACATCGTATTTGCGGCGAAGCCACTGTTCATAATTCTTTCATACATGTCACTCATGAGTCATTGCATATCCCGGTACACCGCCAGAGGCATTCACATAGAGTCATATTTTGTTCTAAGTACGAGTTGTAATTCTTGAGTTGTAAGAAAATAAAAGTGTGATGATCATCATTATTAGAGCATTGTCCCAAGTGAGGAAAGGATGATAGAGACTATGATTCCCCCACAAGTCGGGATGAGACTCCGGATGAAAAAAAGAGGCCATAAAAAAAGAGAAAAGGCCCAAATAAAAAAAATATGAGAGAAAAAGAGAGAAGGGACAATGCTACTATCCTTTTACCACACTTGTGCTTCAAAGTAGCACCATGATCTTCATGATAGAGAGTCTCCTTTGTTATCACTTTCATATACTAGTGGGAAATTTTCATTGTAGAACTTGGCTTGTATATTCCAATGATGGGCTTCCTCAAAATGCCCTAGGTCTTCGTGAGCAAGCAAGTTGGATGCACACCCACTTAGTTTCTTTTTGAGCTTTCATATACTTATAGCTCTAGTGCATCCGTTGCATGGCAATCCCTACCCACTCACATTGATATCTATTGATGGGCATCTCCATAGCCCGTTGATATGCCTAGTCGATGTGAGACTATCTTCTCCTTTTTGTCTTATCCACAACCACCATTCTATTCCACCTATAGTGCTATGTCCATGGCTCACGCTCATGTATTGCGTGAAGATTGAAAAAGTTTGAGAACATTAAAAGTATGAAACAATTGCTTGGCTTGTCATCGGGTTGTGCATGATTTGAATACTTTATGTGGTGAAGATGGAGCATAGCTAGACTATATGATTTTGTAGGGATAACTTTCTTTGGCCATGTTATTTTGAGAATACATAATTGCTTAGTTAGTATGCTTGAAGTATTATTGTAACACCCACGATGCGGCTATATCTCCGACGTGTCGGAGTACGACTTAGAGGCATAACCACATAGTAGGCATGTCGCAAGAGGGGTAATCTTTACACATCCCATGTACTGAATAAGAAAGGGATAAAGAGTTGGCTTACAATCGCCACTTCACACAATACATAAATATAGCATTACATCATCCAGAATACAATCAAGGTCCGACTATGGAACCAAATAAAGAAAGACAACCCCTAATGCTAGATCCCCGATCGCCCCAACTGGGCTCCTCTACTGATCGACTGGAAACGAAACAACAGAACAAACATGATATTCATCGAGCTCCTCCTTGAGCTCAGTTGCGTCACCTGCACGGTTATCATCGGCACCTGCAACTGTTTGGAAGTATCTGTGAGTCACGAGGACTCAGCAATCTCACACCCGCGAGATCAAGACTATTTAAGCTTATGGGTAGGAAAAGGTAGTGAGGTGGAGCTGCAGCAAGCACTAGCATATATGGTGGCTAACATACGCAAATAAGAGCGAGAAGAGAAGCAAAGCAGCGGTCGTGAACTAGAAGTGATCAAGAAGTGATCCTGAAACTACTTACGCACAAACATAACACGAGACCGTGTTCTCTACCCGGACTTCGACAAAAAGAGACCATCACGGCTACACACGCGGTTGATTCATTTCAATTAAGTTAAGTGTCAAGTTTTCTACAACCGGATATTAACAAATTCCCATCTGCCCATAACCGCGGGCACGACTTTCAAAAGTTCAAAACCCTGCAGGGGTGTCCCAACTTAGCCCATCACAAGCTCTCACGGTCAACGAAGGATATTCCTTCTCCCAGGAAGACCCGATCAGGCTCGGAATCCTGGTTACAAGACATTTCGACAATGGTAAAAAAAGACCAGCAAAGCCACCCGATATGCCGACAAATCCCGATAGGAGTCACACGTATCTCGTTCTCAGGGCACACCGGATGGGCAAGACGTCGGGTTGGCATAGACCCTGCTTGCCCAGGGGGCGCCGGACATCGCCCAGTTTGGACCAACACTCAGAGGAGCATTGGCCCGGGGGTTTAAAATAAGGATGACCCTTGAGTCTGCAGAACCCAAGGGAAAAAGGCTTAGGTGGCAAATGATAAAACCAAGGTTGGGCCTTGCTGGAGGAGTTTTATTCAAGGAGAACTGTCAAGGGGTTCCCATTATAACCCAATCACATAAGGAACGCAAAATCAAGGAACATAACACCGGTATGACGGAAACTAGGGCGGCAAGAGTGGAACAAAACACCAGGCATAAGGCCGAGCCTTCCACCCTTTACCAGGTATATAGGTTCATTAAAGTAAACAAGATATAATAATGATATCCCAACAATATCCATGTTCCAACAAGGAACAAACTCCATCTTCACCTGCAACTAGCAACGCTATAAGAGGGGCTGAGCAAAGCGGTAACATAGCCAAACAACGGTTTGCTAGGAAAGGTGGGTTAGAGGCTTGACATGGCAATATGGGAGGCATGATATAGCAAGTGGTAGGTATCGCGGCATAGCAAAAGAGCGAGCAACTAGCAAGCAAAGATAGAAGTGATTTCGAGGGTATGGTCATCTTGCCTGCAAAGTTCTCCGAGTTGACGTAAGCTTGATCCTCGTAAGCGTACTCAATGGGTTCCTCGATCACGTAACCATCTCCCGGCTCTACCCAAAGCAAGAACACAAGCAAAGGAAACGACAATCAACCATGGTGCAATGCGCAAGCAACATGATGCAAAACATGGCATGATATGCGGGATGTGATATGCAATGCATATGCGTGCTCCGGAAGGAAATGAACCAGGCTTGAAATTGGCAATACAAGAGTTTCGCTGGAAAGATGAGATGATTTCGGTCGAAACCGATATAAAGATCACCGGAATCGGATGCACGGTTTGAAAATGGCAAGCAAAACAAGAATGACACAATTCTGCGATTAACAGCACAATGCCATCTAGAGTGCAACAAGAAACTAAGCTACTGCACTCCAACATAGCAACAAAGCATATGACAGTGATCTACTCAAGATGCTTGACAAAACATGAACATTGAGCTACGGCTAAATCACACAAGAGCAGGTTCAAACAAGCATGGCAAAAGTGCAAAAGATATCAGCATCACAGACTTAGTGAAAATACTAACATGCCAGGAATTAACATCAGTGAGCAATGTTTAGAGCAAGATATCAACATGCTACAGGGACATAACATAGCAATACAAGGCATGGCATGGATATACTCAACGCATAGAAAAAAAATCCCTTACTGACCATATGCCAAAAGGGCATAGAAAATATGATGGCACCAATGTAAACATAGCAAGTTTCATTAACAGATTCAGACTTGGCAGAAAACTGGACATGTCATCAACAGAATTATGAAGGCATGTTTGCGAGCTCGATGCACTCAACACAATGCATTGCATGACAAACTAAGCATACTACCAGCAAGAAGACATGTTTATGAAGCTAACCAAAGCAAGAACAATCTCATAGCTTCCATGGATCAACTACAACAACCTTGGCAAAATTGATTAACACGTAAACAATCTGTCAGGAACATTTTATAGCAAAATTAGAGAAAGATTGAGTCATGCTAGGGCACTCCATAAATGCAAACAGGAGCATGGATGGATAGAGCATGACCATATGCCCAAATCATCCTGACTGAACATACTCAAAAGAAGTATGGATCTCACTGTAGCAACATGAATACATGGCATAAAAATAACAGCAGGGAAATGACTTAGTGAAATTCTAAGTCTATGAAATCAGCAATATCACGAGAGCTACTTTGCATGCTTGTGCTAGTCACCACATTGATCACAAAAATACATGGCATACACCCCTGTAAAGATGGCATGGCATAGCCCAAAACACATGTAGAGCTCAAGTCCATATGCAGCACACAATAAATGTAGCAAAAATGACAAATGCTCATAATCTGATAAGAATCAGCACCTAACATTTTACAACACTCTTGCATCAACGATTTGGGCATCAATATGGACTCAAACAAACATGGCACAATGGAACAAAATGAAGAGCACATCATGATGACCATTCTGATATATGGCACGCACAAAACGGAGCTACGGATGAGGAGTTATGGCATGATGAATAGTGCAACAGAATATATAAAATCAAGGACTTAGGGAAATTCGAGGGGGCGGGAAGTCAACCTTTCTTCCAGATATAGATCGGGACGGCTCTCGAGGTTCGCCGGAGAAGGGCTGCACGGTGGCCGAAGAAGAAGAGGGAGGTCGCCGGCGAGGCGGGGGAAGCCAGATCCGGTGCGGGCTGCCGGATCCGAAGAGGGTGACGGCGGGCGCGGCTCCGGCGGACCTCAGGTGGCGGGCGCGGGCGGCGAGGCGCGCGGTGGTCGGCGGCGAGGGAGTCCGGCGGCGCAGGGAGGCGGAGCCACGGCGGAGATGGCGGTCGGCGGCGGCGGGATGGGCGGCGCACGCGGGGCACGCGAGCGAGCAGCGTCGGGCGGCCAGCTCGGGCGCGCGGGCCGGGATGGCCCGACCAGGGCCGCGGCGGGCCTGGCGGCGGGGAGGAGAGAGAGAGAGCGTGGGCGCGGGCGCGGGCGAGGTGGCGTGCTACGGTTGGTGGAGAGCGGCGGTGGGGTGACGTGGCCTCCCTGGATTGGTCCGGGCGACGTGGAGGCTGGACATGTCCGGCGCGGGAGGAAGAAACGTCCGGCGACGCGAGGGGAGTGGTGCTAGGGTTTGTACTGCGCGAAAAATTCAGAGGGAGACACATATTTATAGCTAGGAGGAGGTAGGAGTGTCCAAATGAGGAGCGGTTTTCGATCACGCGATCATGATCGAACGACCGAGAGGATGGAGGGGGTTTGGATGGGTTATTGGGCCATTTTGGAGGGGTGTTGGGCTGCAACACATGAGGTCTATACGGTTCCCCGGTTAACCATTGGAGTATCAAACGGACTCCAAATGGCATGAAACTTGACAGGCGGTCTACCGGTGGTGTACCAAGGCCGCTTGGCAAATCTCGGTCCATTTCAAGACAGTTTAACACCCACTCATGAAAAGAGGCAAAAGGGGGGGCCAGAGGACATAGGAGTGTCGGATTGCGAAACGGACAACGGGGAAAATGCTCGGATGCATGAGACGAACACGTATGCAAATGCGATGCACATGATGACATGATATGATATGCATGACAAGAACAAAATGCAACACGAAAACAAAAACCCAACCACGAAGGGAAAAACATATCGCATCTCTAGAAAAGGCAAGAGTTGGAGTACGAATATGGAAAGTTGTATCCGGGGCGTTACAACACTCCACCACTACGAGAGGATCTCATCCCGAGATCTAGGATGGCACTAGAGGGAAAGGAAGGGGAAGATAAGAGGTACAATTGAGTTGCTTCTTTGACAAACGCGTGAAACCAAAGAACCTTGAGAGGTTGAACAACTTGAAAGAAAGAAAACAACGAAGATGAACAAAGTTGAAAAAACACTCCGTTTGGAAAGAGGAACAAGGAAGAACAAATTCGGGTAGCACTCCGGTTCAAAAGGGATGCAAGAATTTATAGGGCGAAAAGAACTTGAGCAAAGGGCACAACACTCTGGTTAAATGGATAAGCAAAGGAAAGAACATGATCTTGACACAACGAGGTGACGGGTGAAGAGAGAAACATCACAATGCCTCCGGAAGAAATGAAAGAAAGGAATGGAATGAAGAGAGGGAAACAAGATCTTGAGAGAGCACCCTTACAACAAATGCTAGAACATAGTTGTTGGATCATCAACAACGAAAAGAGTAAGCTTGTTATGGGCTTATGGAAAAACATCGCAAAATTATGAGGTGAAATTCTGCCACTAACTGAAAACAAAATATTGGATTGATATCACCAAGAAGACGACAAGCTTATTTCACCGGGAGGATAAATGAAGAACTTGGGTCATTTATAAGCACCACAAAAACAACAAACCTTAGGGAAGGCTTTAGGTGAAATATAACCCAAGATAAATCCAATGAAGAGATTAATGGATTTAAAATACCTCATTCTTGATAACTTGTGAATCATGAAACACGAAGGGAAATTATCAAGAATGACATAACACCACCTCAAAAGATAAGGGAGAAGGGATTTGTCATGGTTTTGTCACGGCAGATGTCCTAGCAAAAGGACTTAGTCGTGGAGCCATCGCTACGGGTTAGCTTGAAGGAATTAAAGCGGACACAGGGACGCAAGAGAGTTTATACTAGTTCGGCCCCTTCAATGAAGGTAAAAGCCTACATCTAGTTGTGATGGAATTGATGGGGTTTCGATGACTAGGGAGCAAGCAAGCTTCGCCTATGTCTCGAGTTGTTGTCTGTTATCCCTGAACCGCCGCCGGGTCGTCCCCTTATATACACGGGTGACTCCCGTCGGCTTACAGAGTCCCAATACCGGCTCATAGATGTGTCCGGTTTGGTCTCTAATTATTCCTAACTTACAATACAAGTTAATTACTAACGCCGGTTTACGGCTACAGGCCTTGAACCGACCATGGGCCTTGAGCCCTCCTCTGTCTTCTTGGGCTTTAACATACTTAACTACTGACAAAGTTAACCCGGCCCAGATAGGCCGGTTTATGCCTAGTAGTAATATCCCCAACATTAGGCCCCAGATTGATTTGAACGGGTTCATGTCAATCCTTTAACAAAAGCTTCATCTTCAACATCTTCTCATAAATTGGTAAACCGCCATGATGTCATCTTCTCTCATTGCTGCAAACCGGAGTGACGTCACCTGTCATAATGAAGCTATCCATTATGCTTCTTTGTTTAATAGATCGGCGGAAATCGAGGCGACAGCTTCGTTTCGTGGCCCCTTGATTGTCGCACCTGACACATGTTCTTTCACCTTATAAATAGGACCGAAGGGTCATTTCTTTTCTCCTTCCGTGCCTTCTTCATCTTCCTCGCGTCGCCAGCCTCGGAGCTCCGCCGCCGCCGTCGACCTCTGCCTCAACCTTGGCTGCTGCATCAACCTGAGCGCACCTGAGCATCGCGGCAACCTTCCACATCCTCCTCAGCTCCGGTAAATCCTCCATCCTTTCCCCCGCAGATCTGACCTAGGGTTTCGCAGTTCTTCAGTGTTCATCGTCTGCCTCTTGCTCATACGGTAGATCTTTAGATGGCTCCGCAAATCTTTATTCTATGCAATGGTAGCTGTTTACCCTTCGCCTTCACTTGCACATCTCAAAACCATAGATCTGTATGTACGTCTTGTTCATTGATTCGGCACTGCTCCTTTTGGACCTCTGAATATTTATCTTTTTTCTGAACTTGCTTCAGATCCATCGCTATAGAGAAATCTTACGAAATCTGTTTCCGTAAACTTACTCCTCTGCTTCAATGTTTAAACATGGCGGTTTAACCTTGTAGGAAAAAATTGCCAAACTGGTTTATACCATTAGTCCCCTTGTTGAACCGCCAGATGTTGTTGCTTCATAGAACTCCGGTTCAGATATATCTGTCTCTGGTTTAATATTGCACATACCAATATACTTTGATCAAATGTATTTTTAAACCGAGATCTTCTACCTTGTAGATTCCATCATG
This sequence comes from Triticum urartu, assembly GCF_056163025.1. Taxonomy (NCBI): domain Eukaryota; kingdom Viridiplantae; phylum Streptophyta; class Magnoliopsida; order Poales; family Poaceae; genus Triticum; species Triticum urartu. The sequence continues at coordinate 536,212,565 of NC_141876.1, forward strand.
GCCAAGCAAGTATATGAATGCAATTGGGTTCCTTCTCGTGTCACAGAGGCTCAGCTGGACGATCTAGTCTTGATCGGCGCTTTAGGCAGCAAAGATACCATTCATTGGAGGGCTCCTGGCAAAGAATGCCCTCCCACTCCTCAAGAAGGAGAAGTTGTTGTTTTTGTAGATCACTTAGCTCGGGGATTTAAACCACCCGGTTCTAAATTTTACCGAGATGTTTTGGCCGATTTCCAACTCCATCCACAAGATACTGGCCCCAATTCTGTTACAAATATGTGTCACTTCCAAGTGCTCTGTGAAGCGTTCTTTCAAGAGGATCCCACAGTGGAATTGTTCCGAGATCTTTTCCATCTAAACCGCCGTACTGAGTTTACTGACGGCTCCAATACGGAGTTGGGTGGCGTGGTGATCCAGAAAAGGAAAGAGGTCACATACCCTCATGCCAAACTGCACAGCCACCCCAAAGAGTGGAATCAGATATGGTTCTACTGCAAAGATACCTCCCCTGCTGGTGAGAATCCCTTGCCCGGCTTTCGTCCGGAGTGGCTCAGCAATACACACCCTTTTCCGCAAATATTGACTGCCCAGGAGAGAAGCAAATATGCTCCTCAACTGTCGAAGCTTAGAGCCTTTATGGCCAACGGTTTAACAGGGGTTGATCTCGCTCGCTATTGGATATCATGGAGCATACTGCCCCTTAGTCAGCGCTCCGGTTTGATGTGTGAATATACCGGCAGTGTTGATGACCCACTGCGACATTCCAGAATCCAGCTCACTGATGAAGAAATCACAGAAGCTGTGAATAAGATGCTGAATGAACCGGAACATATCTGTGCTAAAAACGGCCTGCTTCCCTTCTGTGCCACCAACAAACCGCCAGCTGTAAGACCTTGATTTTTCCTTTTGCTGAATCTATTATTGATATATCTGGTCATCGTTTAATATCAGTGTCTGTGTAATCAGGGCAATGATCCGTTTTGGAGCAATAAATTGCCGCAGGAGAAACCGGAAAAGCCAAACAAACCGGAAAGAGCAACCCGGCAAAAAACTAAAGCTGTAAAGAAGACTGCCCACAGGAAAAGAACTACTGCATCTTCTAATCCAGCCCCTGATGATGATGTGGATAATCCGGACCTTGAGGTAGAGCTTGACTCACTTGGCTTATTTTTCATGCGTCTTATTGATGATGATATTTGTCAGGATGATGCCGAAGCCAGCCACGCTGATGCTGCAGAGGTAATTATTCTCTCTTCCGATTCAGAACCTTTGCCTTCGCTAAAAATCCATCAGGCAAACCGGAAAGTTAAATTTTCTCATCCTCTTGCTTATTTGGATCCCAAATTTCTTATGAAGACTCAACAACACGAAGCTCGTCGCACAACCCGGCACAGCGGCCAGGTAGTTACCTCCGCCGGTTTACCGAACAGTCCGGTTCGGAAATGCCGTTGAGAGGTCTCTAATTTGCTTGTCAGTGATTGTCCTAAAGCGGGATGCTTTTGCCAACCTCTTAATCCATCCGACTCCGATTACCAGGTTACTTCCCACTCATCCTCTGGCGAGTCATGGGCTACTCAGCTGCCACCGCTCAAAACGGTACTTGGGTAAGCTATACTTATTATGATACTTACAGCACATTGCCTTATAACATATGCTGTATTTGATTTTGTTATTCTTTCCAGGGCCAAACCTAGGCCAAGCAAGAAGGCCCGCCTGGACAAAGCGACCGAAGAAGATGCTGTTCTTGAGCTAGGCAAGACACCCGATCTTGAAGCGGCTATTCCTGAGGATATACCCAACGATCCACCGTAGCAAGACGACGATCTTATTGCTGAAGAGAGACCTACTGATGCCTCAGGTCCTGTCAATCAGCCCACAGGCTCCATCCGGATTGAGAGATCCACCGGTCCAGCAAAACCTATTGACAAGCCAACAGCCCCAGTGCAAACCGGCAATACTCAGGAGGATGAGGTTGTCATTACTAGCACTGGCCATACCGAGCCAAGCAATCCTGTTGCTTTGCCCAAACATTCTGCCAAGGAAGAATTTGCTGCCTTTGGTAAAGGCTAGTGGAATGCTGATCTGGCAACTTACGCTGCTCTGAACGCCCAAGATATCCATTCCGTCTACCTGAACCGGCTGTATGCCAGCCGTGACTATGAAGCCAGTCTGATTAATATGATGAAGGATAAATACGAGGTACTTCCATACGCTCTTTCCTGCTTGTATGCTTCAATATTTACTGACTCTCCTTAGCCCCCAAGGGCCGGTTTGTAATCTTCTTTCAAACTGGGACTTACTAACATAAATCTTTAATACTTTGAACTTTTGCCGATGTAGCCCCCAAGGGCCGGTTCAACTTAGCGTAGTTAAACCGGTACTTTAAGTAATTGAGATTTCCGCATCAGAATATATATACGAGCAAATAGCCATTAGCCCCCAAGTGCCAAGTTGAATACTTGTATTGATCTTGGGACTTTGCAATCAATTGAAAGATGAAGATCGAATATGCATTAGCCCCTAAGTGCTAAGCGCATAACTTGTTATGTGGTTGGTACTTGAATCCTTATACCGATTTGTTGAAGCATATATCTGTATGCATGCAGGCGGAGCTGAAGACGAAAGAAAACCAAGTCACCGATCTCCAAGAAAACCTGAAAACCCAACAGGCTGAAACCTCCAAAGCAAAAGAGGAATTGGCCAGCGCTTTAAAGCGCCATGGAACAGCTTAAGGAGAGTTTCAAGAAGAAGCGGGCGGATTGGGCCACTAAAAAGTCTGCTTTGATCAAACGAGCAGAGGATGCCGAGGCTGCACTAAAACCAGTGGCGGATGAACTGACCAGCATAAAGCGGCACGTGCATGCCATGACTACTGCTATCTTTGGTAAGCCAGTTTGCCTTCTGAATTGGCTCTGCCTTCTTACAGAGTCGCCGGTTTATTAACCCTTTATGGTATTTCAAGGACACGCATTGGTCACTTGGGGTCAGATGTGCGGAAGAAACTGAAAGCCGCCTATACATTGGTTGAACAATTGTATACTGGTGCCCAGCGGATCATTTGTACCGCATCTGATAACAAACCGGCGGCCACTTTGATTCAAGAAACTCTGATGAAACTGTCGGTGCTTCCTGCCCGGGTTGAAGAGCTGAAGAAATCTGCTGCTCAAACCGGTGCAATCAATGCCTTAATCCGGGCAAAAGCCTGGGTGCCGGATTTTGATCCTATTGAAGCTGCTCAGGGCTATCCCAGCTTGAAGGAAGACGGGTCAGAATTTGGTGAAGCGGATCTGTGAGCAATAAACCGGGAGGTACGTCCGCTAGCTTGTCAATTGGCTGAAGAAGCAGACTTGTCTCATTATCAAGCCCAATATGACAGTCAGAACAAGCGAATAGCTGCACCAATCCATGAATCGGAAAATCTGATCCCTCCAATCCGTAAGCATACTTACGCTCCCGATATTGACCCGTCATTGCTGATCCATGATGAAGCTGTTTTTCAAGCATTAATGGGAATCGACTGGACAATTGTGGATTTCCAGCCACTGGGTAGAGAAACGGAGGCTGAAGCGGCGCAGGATGACCCACAACCATCAGGCCAGGCTGGTGACCAAGCTTGAACCGGAAGCCGGTTTTAAAACTGCCTCTCCTTTGCGAAAAACAATTATATTATTATGGGCACCATGTTGCCTTGTAATAGGCTAGCTGATACTTTTGATGTTGATATGCCTTCGTGCATAATTTGTTCTTCCTGTGGTGATGAACTTTCTGAAATGAGAAATTCGTCAAGTGCCACCGCGGTTGTACCGTCAGGCGGAATATGATGTCTGCATATATGAAATCAAAACATCCAAAACAAAATTTTAAGTATATGATCAAATTTTTGAGATACATAATACCTGCCATCGTTGAGCGTGAAGTTGGCTTGGACAATCTTGAAGCGGAGTTTTGCAAACCCACACTATTGAGGAGATAACAGCTCCTGTATATATATGACTCTGGTTTACCACGTAAACCGTGCCGGGTTATAATAAACATCGTGTTACTCCATAAGAGGATGTTAACAACAAGGATCAAACGAGGCAAATAGTCTCCGGATTGACGTGAACTGTGTTCCGTCAATGGATTGGTTGAAAACTTTGTCGGTTTTAAAAAGAACGCAATAAAAAAGAAAAAAGAATCTGGTAAAGAAAAATGCGAAGCAAAAAGCAATGAGAAAACCATTTGCAAAAAAGATTTATTTGAGCTGATCAAATGGCGTTACCATGGCCGAACACGACCAAGCTCCCGTTAGGTATAACTATGGTTCTAGTCAGCCAGGTCCCCAAATGAAACCGTGGCAGTTATGCCGACCAAGTGGCATGGCGATGGTTCGGGTTCGACCAAGCCCCCAAGTGATTCTGTGGCCTTAGGCCGATCAAGAGGCATGAGTGGTTCAGACGTGACCAAGTCCCCAAGTGATCTGGTGGCTCTCGCCTATCAAGAGGTATGGTATTGGTTCGGACACGACCAATCCTCCAAGTGATACAACACGATGCTTTTAGAAAAGCGAACTCAAGGGGTAAACCAGAAGCCGCTTTAGAACAACTCCGTGTAACCACACATGATGTAAAAGAACAGATACCCCGCTTTAGCTGAGGTTCCGGTTTATTATAGTTAATATATACATCGTTGTAATATGTACATAAGTAGAACCAATGGCTCAGGTATAATAAGGCCGAAGATGAGCTATGTTCCACGGCCTGTTGGTCTCCTCCTCTGATGTACGTGAGTCCTTATGTTCTCGAATATCGATCAGATAGTATGACCCGTTGTGCAGATTCTTGCTGACCACGAAAGGCCCCTCCCAAGGTGGGGATAACTTATGCATATCCGTCTGATCTTGGATGAGCCGAAGCACCAAATCTCCTTCTTTGAAGGTTCTGGTTCTGACTCGGCGATTGTGATAACGACGAAGATCCTGTTGATAAATCGCCGATCGGGCGGCTGCTATGTCACGCTCTTCATCCAACCGGTCCAAAGCATCTTGCCGTGCTGTCTCGTTGTCCGCTTCAACATAAGCCGTCACACGAGGTGAATCATGACGGATATCACTGGGGAGAACCGCCTCCGCTCCATAAACCATGAAGAACGGTGTGTATCCTGTTGACCTGTTAGGTGTCGTATTGATGCTCCATAGCATAGATGGTAATTCTTCTACCCAACAACCCGGCGTTCTCTGCAAAGGAACCATGAGCCGGGGCTTGATGCCTCTCAAGATCTCTTGATTAGCTCTTTCTGCTTGACCATTGGACTGCGGGTGTGCCACTGATGAAACGTCGAGCCGGATGTGCTCCCGTTCGCAGAACTCCTTCATGGCACCTTTGGACAAATTGGTACCATTATCTGTGATGATACTGTGTGGAAAGCCAAACCGGAAAATCACTTTTTTAATGAACTGAACCGCCGTGGCCGCATCACACTTGCTAACAGGTTCTGCTTCCACCCACTTTGTAAACTTGTCAACCGCCACCAGGAGGTGGGTCTTTTTATCTTTGGACCTTTTGAAAGGCCCAACCATATCCAGCCCCCAAGTCGCAAACGGCCAAGTAATTGGAATCATTCTCAATTCTTGAGCCGGTACATGAGCACGTCTTGAGAACCTTTGGCAACCATCACATCGTCTGACCAGATCCTCCGCATCAGCATGAGCAGTTAACCAATAGAAGCCGCGGCGAAATGCTTTAGCCACCAGAGATTTTGAACCGGCGTGGTGACCACAATCTCCTTCGTGGATCTCACGCAAAATTTCATGGCCTTCTTTAGGAGACACACAGCGTTGAAATGCTCCTGACACACTACAATGATGCAACTCGCTGTTGATAATAGTCATGGACTTGGATCGCCGGATTAATTGTCGGGCTAGAGTCTCATCCTCTGGTAACTCGCCCCGGTTTTTATATGCCAGGTAAGGAAGCGTCCAATCCGGAATAACATGAAGAGCTGCCACCAATTGAGCCTCCGGATCAGGAATAGCCAAATCCGCTTCACTAGGGATCTTGACCGACGGGTTGTGCAGCACGTCCAGAAAAACATTGGGTGGAACCGGTTTGCGCTGAGAGCCCAGCCGGCTTAAGGCATCCGCCGCTTCATTTTTCCGCCGGTCCACGTGGTCCACCTGATAGCCTTTGAAATGACCTGCAACAATATCCACCTCACGATGATATGCTGCCATGAGTGGGTACTTGGAGTCCCAAGTGCCAGACACTTGCTGAGCCACAAGGTCCAAGTCACCAAAGCACTTAACTCGACTTAGATTCATCTCCTTAGCCATCCGGAGATCATGGAGCAAGGCTTCATACTCGGCTGCATTGTTAGTACAGGGGAACATTAAGCGGAGAACATAACAAAACTTATCACCTCGTGGGGAAGTTAGTACGACTCCAGCCCCCGAGCCTTCCAGTTGCCTGGATCCGTCAAAATGGATGGTCCAATATGTGTGATCCGGCTTTTCTTCACGTGCTTGCATTTCCGTCCAATCATTGATAAAATCAACCAGTGCTTGAGACTTGATTGCCGTCCGAGGCACATACTTCAAATCGTGCGGCCCAAGCTCTATAGCCCACTTGGCAATCCGGCCAGTTGCTTCCCGGTTCTGGATGATATCCCCCAAAGGAGCAGAACTGACCACCGTAATTGGATGCCCTTGGAAGTATTGTTTAAGCTTCCGGCTTGCCATGAAAACTCCATTCACCAGCTTCTGCCAATGCGGATACCTTTGCTTGGACTCAATGAGCACCTCGCTGATATAATAGACCGGACGTTGAACCAGATGCTCCTTACCTGCCTCCTTTCGCTCTACCACAATAGCCACACTGACCGCCCGAGCATTAGCAACAACATATAGCAGCAACGACTCCTTGTCAATGGGAGTGACGAGCACAGGCGGATTGGCCAATTGCCGCTTTAAGTCCTCAAATGCTTCATCAGCAGCAGAACTCCAGACAAACTGATCCGTTTTCTTCAACATCTGATACAAAGGGATTGCCTTCTCACCGAGGCGACTGATAAACCGGCTTAACGCAGCAATCCGGCCTGCCAGGCGCTGAACATCATTGATACACTTCGGTTTAGCGAGGGAGGTGATGGCTGTGATCTTCTCCGGATTAGCCTCAATTCCCCTATTGGACACCAAGAAGCCTAATAACTTGCCCGTCGGTACACCAAAGACACATTTTTCCGGATTAAGCATCATCTTGTACGTCCTCAGGTTATCAAAAGTTTCCTTTAAATCACCAATCAGAGTCTCCTTCTCCCTGGATTTAACCACGATATCATCCACATAGGCGTGTACATTACGGCCAATCTATTTATGTAGACAATTTTGCACACAACGTTGATAAGTTGCCTGGGCACTCTTGAGCCCAAAGGGCATAGACACATAGCAGAAGGCTCCAAAGGGAGTTATGAATGCTGTTTTCTCCTAGTCCTTAACTGCCATTTTGATCTGATGATAGGCAGAATATGCATCCAAAAAACTTAAACGCTCACAACCCGCCGTAGCATCAATAATTTGATCAATACGGGGGAGGGCAAAAGGATCTGCTGGACAAGCTTTATTAAGATCTGTGTAATCCACACACATGCGCCAGGTACCGTTTTCCTTAAGGACCATCACCGGATTGGCAAGCCACTCAGGGTGAAAAACTTCAACAATAAAACCAGCTGCTAAGAGCCTGGCTACCTCTTCTCCAATTGCCTTGCGTCTTTCTTCGTTAAACCAGCGGAGGAACTGTTTCACCGGTTTGTATTTAGGATCCACATTAAGGGTGTGCTCAGCGAGTTGCCTCGGTACACCTGGCATGTCAGAGGGCTTCCATGCAAAAATGTCCCGATTCTCACGGATGAACTCGATGAGCGCGCTTTCCTATTTTGGATCCAAATTAGCACTGACGCTGAACTGCTTGGACGAATCACCAGGTACAAAGTCAACAAGCTTAGTTTCTGCTGCCGATTTGAACTTCAGGGCCGGATCATGCTCCGTAGTTGGCTTCTTTAATGGAGTCATGTCTGCCGGATCAACATTGTCCTTATAATACTTCAGCTCCTCGGTGGCACAAACCGACTCTGCATAGGCCGCATCTCCTTCCTCGCACTCCAAAGCGATTTTGCGGCTTCCGTGAACCGTTATTGTCCCCTTGTGACCCGGCATCTTGAGCTGCAAATACACATAACAGGGCCGTGCCATAAACTTGGCGTAGGCCGGTCGCCCAAACAGGGCGTGATATGGACTTTGGATTTTTACCACTTCAAACGTCAATGTCTCCGACCTGGAATCATGATCATCCCCAAAGGCCACTTCCAGAGCTATCTTACCAACAGGATATGCTGATCTGCCAAGTACTACACCATGGAACACCGTATTAGACGGTTTGAGATTTTTATCTGTTAGTCCCATACGACGGAAGATCTCATAGTACAAGATATTAATGCTGCTCCCTCCATCCATGAGCACCTTGGTGAACTTGTAACCTCCCACCTGAGGCGCCACCACCAGAGCCAACTGACCCGGATTATCAACCTAGGGAGGGTGATCCTCTCTGCTCCATATGATTGGCTATTCAGACCAACATAGATAACGGGGTATGGCCGGTTCAACAGAGTTGACCGCCCGCCTCTGAACCTTCCAGTATCGCTTGTCCAAGCTAGTGGTGAAGACATGGTACTGCCCACTACTCAACTGATTTGGGTTGCTCTGGTAACCTGACTGTTGCTGCTGTTGGTTGTAACCACCCTGGTTGTTGTGACTATTTCGACCATTATGTCCGCCCGGATTACCATTAAATCCTGAACCGGAATTTCCTCCACCGTAACCCGGCCCGGATCCTGAGCCACCGCCGGAGCCGTGATCATACCAGAAAGCATTAGAATTCTTGAACTCCTGCATAATGAAGCGATCCTTCCAAAGGTGGTTTGCTGGCGCCTCCTTCGTCCCATGTCTTGGACAGGGCTGGCTTAGCAGATAGTTTAGGCGGTCCGGGTTAGGGTTGGGTGCCCCATTGCGATTTTTCGGTTTAACCTTGCGTCGCTGGCCATTGTCCTGCGTGTTGGTATTAGCCACAAAGTCCATGTTACCATCCGCTTTACGCTTGCCTCCACCACCATTGCCTGTCTAGTGATGCTGCTGACCTTTGGAGTTGTTGTTCCTCTTTCCCTTCCCTGTCTTGTCATCATCAGATTCGGGATCCTTGGTACTATCAGAATCAGCATATTTCACCAAAGCGGCCATGAGGGTCCCCATGTCAGTGCAATTACGCTTCATCCGTCCCAACTTCAGCTTTAGGGGCCCAAACCGGCAGTTGCCTTCTAGGATTAATACTGCGGTGTCAGCGTTGATACGGTCTGATGAGTGCAACACTTGTGAAACCTGGCGCACCCAATGAGTCATTGATTCTCCTTCCTCCTGGACGCAGGCAGCTAAGTCCACTATCGACATTGGCTGTTTACATGTATCCTTGAAATTGCTGATAAACCGGGCTCGTAATTGGGCCCATGAACTGATAGAATTAGCCGGCAAGCTTTTTAACCAAGTACGGGCCGTTCCTTCAAGCATCATGGTGAAGTATTTCGCACACGCCGCGTCATCCACATCAAGCATCTCCATGGCCATCTCATAGCTCTCCACCCATGTCTCTGGAGGTTGATCCGCTGTGTAATTTGGTACCTTGCGCGGGCCTTTGAAATCCTTGGGCAGGCGCACATTGCGTAAAGCAGGGATAAGGCAAGCCACCCCCAAAGAACTAGAAGTAACACCAGGTTCGATCGAGATAGTTGGACGAACCGGCGCGAGTTCCGTGAACCGTTATTATCCCCTTGTGACCCGGCATCTTGAGCTGCAAATACACATAACAGGGTCGTGCCATGAACTTGGCGTAGGCCGGTCGCCCAAATAGGGCGTGATAAGGACTTTGGATTTTCACCACTTCAAACATCAATGTCTCCGACCTAGAATCATGATCATCCCCAAAGGCCACTTCGAGAGCTATCTTGCCAACAGGATATGCTGATCTGCCAGGTACTACACCGTGGAACACCGTATTAGACGGTTTAAGATTTTTATCTGTCAGTCCCATACGACAGAAGGTCTCATAGTACAAGATATTAATGCTGCTACCTCCATCCATGAGCACCTTGGTGAACTTATAACCTCCCACCTGAGGCGCCACCACCAGAGCCAACTGACCCGGATTATCGACCCGGGGTGGGTGATCCTCTCTGCTCCATATGATTGGCTGTTCAGACCAACGTAGATAACGGGGTATGGCCGGTTCAACAGAGTTGACGGCCCGCCTCTGAACCTTCCGGTCTCGCTTGTCCAAGCTAATGGTGAAAACATGGTACTGCCCACTACTCAACTGCTTTGGGTTGCTCTGGTAACCTGACTGTTGTTGTTGTTGGTTGTAACCACCCTGGTTGTTCTGACTATTTTGACCATTATGTCCGCCCAGATTACCATTAAATCCTGAACCGGAACTTCCTCCACCGTAACCCGGCCCGGATCCTGAGCCACTGCCAGATTCATGATCATACCAGAAATTATTAGAATTCTTGAACTCCTGCACAATAAAGCAATCCTTCCAAAGGTGGTTTGCTGGCGACTCCTTCGTCCCATGTCTTGGACAGGGCTGGCTTAGCAGATAGTTTAGGCGTTCTGGGTTAGGATTGGGTGCCCCATTACGATTTTTAGGTTTACCCTTGCGTCGCTGGCCATTGTCCTGTGCGTTAGTATTAGCCACAAAGTCCATGTTACCATCCGCTTTACGCTTGCCTCCACCACCATTGCCTGCCCAGTGATGTCGCTGGCCCTTGGAGTTGCTGTTCCTCTTTCCCTTCCCTATCTTGTCATCATCAAATTCGGGATCCTTGGTACTATCAGAATCAGCATATTTCACCAAAGCGGCCATGAGGGTCCCCATGTCAGTGCAATGATGCTTCATCCGTCCCAACTTTAGTTTCAGGGGCCCAAACCGACAGTTTCCTTCTAGGGTTAATACTGCGGTGTCAGCGTTGATGCGGTCTGATGAGTGCAACACTTGTGAAACCCGGCGCACCCAATGAGTTGTTGACTCTCCTTCCTCCTGGACGCATGCAGCTAAGTCCACTATTGACATAGGCTGTTTACATGTATCCTTGAAATTGCTGATAAACCGGGCTCGTAATTGGGCCCATGAACTGATAGAATTAGCCGGCAAGCTTTTTAACCAAGTACGGGCCGTTCCTTCAAGCATCATGGTGAAGTATTTCGCACACGCCGCGTCATCCACATCAAGCATCTCCATGGCCATCTCATAGCTCTCCACCCATGTCTCTGGAGGCTGATCCGCCGTGTAATTTGGTACCTTGCGTGGGCCCTTGAAATCCTTGGGCAGGCGCACATTGCATAAAGCGGGGATAAGGCAAGGCACCCCCAAAGAACTAGAAGTAACACCAGGTTCGATCGAGATGGTTGGACGAACCGGTGTGAGCTGCCGAGCCTGATGCTGCGCGGCTAACTCGGCCTCCCTGCGCCCTCGGGCCCAGTTCACCACTTCCTGAGCGTCATCAGCACCACCCGTCGGGTTGTTGCCACGGGGTGCTCCACGTCGTTCGTTGCTTGACACTGCCGGTTCATCCATATGTCTGCTATAGCTCCGGCTTGGACGGGGGGTCGAGTGGATCCGGTCGCGGCTGTACGAGTACGCTTCCTGTTGGACCAAGGCTGTCCTCAGAAGCTCCTTAACCCGTCGCGTCTCTACTGCCTGCGGCGAATCACCTTCAATTGGAATGGCCTCCAGCCATGCAGCAGCAGCAACGAGATTGTCCATCGGGTTGGAGTAGTGACCCGGAGGTGTTAAAACAACTTGAGGTATAACGGTGTTTTGATGAGGCAGGTCCATCTGACGAGGCTGAACCAGTGCGCCGGCCCCGGGAGCTTCAGCCCGGTTTCCCTCCATCGGATTGCCGGTTCCTACTCCTGGAGTGTTGAAAAGGTCTCTGGCCTCAAAAACCGAAGGCAAACGGGATCGGCACTTCCTCCTCATGACTTCCTGCGACGCACTCTGGTCCAACATGAGCCTGTAGGCTTGTGCATCTAAAGCGGCCCGCTCCGTGGCCATCCTGGTGTCCTCGGCTGCCAGATCTGCCTTGGCCTGGGTGATCTGTTCCTTCACTTTTGCAATCTCGGCATTGTGAACGCCCTGATCCGCCGGATTAGCCTCCGCCATAAGCACAGCCAATGCATCAAATAACTCTGATAGAACTTGAGCCGGCGGGCGCACACGGCCTCCTGCCCCGGCAGCCGTTGCCGCTGCTGAACCGGAGGTCATTGCCGCAGCGGTCGAAGAATGAAGCGCCGCTTGTGTGCCAGTCATGAATATTCCAACCCGGTTGGGCAGATCAGAGGGGTCCGGAATACTGTCGCCATCGGAACAGCCCCCAATCCGGCCGTCTTGTAGCTGATAAAGAGATTCGGTTTTTCCGGTCGATGACTCGTCATCGGAACAAACGACGGTATCGCCGCGAGATTCGGATCCATACTCATAACTTCCTCCATGGATGACTCCCACGAAGGCACGCTTCATGGCCGGTTTAACCTGGGCAGATCGCGCATGCTGAGCCGTCTCGACGAGGTCGGTGCAGACGTCCAGCTCGGGGCCCGGTTCACCGATCTTGCCAATGAAAACGTGAATGCCACTAAAGGGGACCCGGTACCCGTACTCAATTGAGCCGACCTCGGGGCCCCAGCCTGCATCGTCGATGTAGAGCTTGCCGCGACGACTCTTAGTCATCCGGCCTACGGCATAGCCCTCGAGTCCTTCAAAGCGGCCCTCCAAGAACTTGAAACCATCGTGCGATAGCCCCACGGTGGGCGCCAACTGTCGTGGTTTTGTCACGGCAGATGTCCTAGCAAAAGGACTTAGTCGTGGAGCCATCGCTACGGGTTAGCTTGAAGGGGTTAAAGCGGACACAGGGACGCAAGAGAGTTTATACTAGTTCGGCCCCTTAATGAAGGTAAAAGCCTACGTCTAGTTGTGATGGAATTGATGGGGTTTCGATGACTAGGGAGCAAACAAGCTTCGCCTATGTCTCGAGTTGTTGTCTGTTATCCCTGAACCGCCACCGGGTCGTCCCCTTATATACACGGGTGACTCCCGTCGGCTTACGGAGTCCCAATACCGGCTCATAGATGTGTCCGGTTTGGTCTCTACTTATTCCTAACTTACAATACAAGTTAATTACTAACTCCGGTTTATGGCTACAGGCCTTGAACCGCCCATGGGCCTTGAGCCCTCCTCTGTCTTCTTGGGCTTTAACATACTTAACTACTGACGAAGTTAACCCGGCCCAGATAGGCCGGTTTACGCCCAGTAGTAATATCCCCAACAGGATTGAACTTTGAAATGCAAGATGAAGAATACTTGAGCTGCTCTGAAAAGAATCTTGATGAACACTTCGAGAAGGAATTAAATCCTTGATGAACCATCATGTAGAGCCTCCATGAAGAACTCCGGTAAAAAAATGATCAAACAAAAGGTAAGTTGAAAGGAACTCCGGTAGGAGCCTTGCATTGATTTAGATGGAGCTTCGTGGTAAAATAGTTGAGAGATCTTGGAACTCCGGGAAAAGTATGAAGCACCTGAACCGAGAATTTACTCATCGTGAACAAACTTCGGAAGAATGAATCGATCACTTGGATGAAGCAAGAATAAGAATTATGTTATGCGTATCCTTCACCAATATAAATTGATGACAAACAACGGATTTGGCATACTACTTATTCTCGAGAAAGGATTAAGATAGATATAGCGCAAACTTGGGAAAATCTTCAACGAACCACCATAAGAATTGAAAATGAACGTAGCAAAGGCACAATTCACCGGGAAGAATTAGAAAACGAACGAAGATACTTGAGGGAATTCGATACATGAGAACAAATAGATCACGAACTGATTAGAGAATATTTGAATGATGCACCGGTAAGATTTGGAGAATAAGAGCTGAAAGCTGAGAATAAATAATTCTGAGATGATGGGATCTGGAGAATCAAACTGAAAAGACTCCTAAATTGCTCCGGATGGGTGAAAAGAATTCTCACAGTTAAAAATAATTGTGAGGATGGCATCAATCTAGAATCACGAATCTTTGAAAGAACAGATAAAATTTGGAGGAAAACTCTTCTTCGGTCTTCAAAATTCGAGAATGACGACGAGAAACACCACCATGAATTGTTGAGGCACTCCGGAAGAATCCAAAAAAATGAAGAGCTTGAACCAACGATGAAAAGAAATTGAAAGATCTTGGAGAAAGGCATTTGACTGATGATAACTCATTCTTACGTCAGACTTTGAAATGAATTTGAGAATAACTCCGGGAAAATAGAGGAGTCATGTAAGATCTTGGGAAAAGACCTGTGGGTTAGGGCCCACTCAAAAGAAACACCGTTGAACGATTTAAAAGATAGATTGCGCCGGTTGAGTTAAATGGTTTTAATAAGATAACAACCTTGAGATAGCTTAAGAGAATTAGCAATGGAAACGCGAATCTCCTAAGATATCTTCAGCACTCCGGAACAATTGAATAGCAAGCGGTGAATGATTAAGAGGTGCACCGGCATGAGAAAACATTTGGAACGAGGAAAAGGATGTGATCAACAAAGCTTGAATTTGGATCCACTAGAGAAGAAAAGAGAACAAAGAATGATAACTTGTAGAGCATCTTCATGAGAATCACCGGATAAGAATATTGACGGAAAAGAACGGAGAGACTTCACATCAATAAGATGGATACTTGATTAAGAAATATGATTCCTTGAAGGAAAAAGGGTGGGAGGGTGGGAAAACAAAGGCAACTTGGTGACAGATGAAACGAACAACATTGAGAAAAATCGAGAGGTGATCTTGCGGATGTTGAAATGATCGGATCCACTTGAAGAGGAGCACACCGGTTGAGAAGAATTGACCTGACAACCTCGATGATCAAGAAGGATTAGTATTCACATAGATATATGAGAACACCGCTTAGGAAAGGTATGGAATCAAAATTTGACTTCGAAGCAACTCGAATACCACAACTCAAAACAAAAACAAGGATTGGCTTGCAGAATAAGCCGAAACAAACATATGATAGATCCCATATCGTATCATGTGTCTGTTGGAAAGATATTCTAGGAGCTACTTGAATTCCCACTTATAAACTCCTAAAACTTTCTGGTTATGCAATCAGGTGTTGGGGATACAGGGGAAGCATAATATCTCACCCAAAACTAACAATACCTACATCCAGCTGTATCCATCCTTCAACACATAACCAAGAAACCTTCGGAAATCGTGTACCTCAACCTTCGAAAAGCATCCGTTATACGAGTTATGGCAATACTCCCGAACTCCCGCCCCAGTACTGGGTGGCGTTGAGGTTATCTCACCAACAACCGCATAAAAGAGATTTTCGATGTCGGCGAAACTCAGGTATTCTAGAACTGCAACGATAAAATTGTGACGACAAGACCTCGGAGCTCAATTCCCCGGGACACTGCCACAACCCCTAAATGTCAGGAGGCACCAAGAACAATGTTCTCGTCACAAAACCATCGAAACGATTCCAAGATACCCGCGTGATCCTAAATTTTTTTTAGTGAAATTTGAGGAGAGAAGAGTCAAAACTCTACGTTAGGAAGCCTCACTAGAGCGACGAAGGGACTGAGGAGTAAAAAGAATCCTACTCTCCGATATATATAATCCTATAAGACTCAAAACATTTTGTTCTAGACTCAACAACGTAAGTGATTCGATCAAGCGGGGGGCTCCTAAGTCGGGGAAGGCTCTGATTACCAAGTTGTAACACCCACGATGCGGCTATATCTCCCACGTGTCGGAGCACGACTTAGAGGCGTAACCGCGTAGTAGGCATGTCGCAAGAGGGGTAATATTTACACATCCCATGTACTGAATAAGAAAGGGATAAAGAGTTGGCTTAGAATCGCCACTTCAAACAATACATAAATATCGCATTACATCATCTAGAATACAATCACGGTCCGACTACGGAACCAAATAAAGAAAGACAACCCCTAATGCGAGATCCCTGATCGCCCCAACTGGGCTCCTCTACTGATCGACTAGAAACAAACAACACAACGAACACGATCTTCATCGAGCTCCTCCTTGAGCTCTGTTGCGTCACCTGCACGGTTATCATCGGCACCTGCAACTGTTTGGAAGTATCTGTGAGTCACAAGGACTCAGCAATCTCACACCCGCGAGATCAAGACTATCTAAGCTTATGGGTAGGAAAAGGTAGTGAGGAGGAGCTGCAGCAAGCACTAGCATATATGGTGGCGAACATACGCAAATAAGAGCGAGAAGAGAAGCAAAGCAGTGGTCATGAACTAGAAGTGATCAAGAAGTGATCCTGAAACTACTTACGCACAAACATAACGCGAGACTGTGTTCTCTTCCCGGACTCCGACGAAAAGAGACCATCACGGCTACACACGCGGTTGATTCATTTTAATTAAGTTAAGTGTCAAGTTTTCTACAACCGGATATTAACAAATTCCCATCTGCCCATAACCGCGGGCACGACTTTTGAAAGTTCAAAACCCTACAGGGGTGTCCCAACTTAGCCCATCACAAGCTCTCACGGTCAACGAAGGATATTCCTTCTCCCAGGAAGACCTGATCAGGCTCGGAATCCTGGTTACAAGACATTTCGACAATTGTAAAACAAGACTAGCAAAGCCACCCGATGTGCCGACAAATCCTGATAGGAGTCACAGGTATCTCGTTCTCAGGGCACACCGGATGGGCAAGACGTCGGGTTGGCATAGACCCTGGTTTCCCAGGGGGCGCCGGACATCGCCCAGTTTGGACCAACACTCAGAGGAGCACTGGCCTGGGGGTTTAAAATAAGGATGACCCTTGAGTCTGCAGAACCCAAGGGAAAAAGGCTTAGGTGGCAAATGGTAAACCAAGGTTGGGCCGTGCTGGAGGAGTTTTATTCAAGGCGAACTGTCAAGGGGTTCCCATTATAACCCAACCGCGTAAGGAACGCAAAATCAAGGAACATAACACCGGTATGACGAAAACTAGGGCGGCAAGAGTGGAACAAAACACCAGACATAAGGCCGAGCCTTCCACCCTTTACTAAGTATATAGGTGCATTAAAGTAAACAAGATGTAATAATGATATCCCAACAATATCCATGTTCCAACAAGGAACAAACTCCATCTTCACCTGCAACTAGCAACGCTATAAGAGGGGCTGAGCAAAGCGGTAACATAGCCAAACAACGGTTTGCTAGGAAAGGTGGGTTAGAGGCTTGACATGGCAATATGGGAGGCATGATATAGAAAGTGGTAGGTATCGCGGCATAGCAAAAGAGCGAGCAACTAGCAAGCAAAGATAGAAGTGATTTCGAGGGTATGGTCATCTTGCCTGCAAAGTTCTCCGAGTTGACGTAAGCTTGATCCTCGTAAGCGTACTCAACGGGTTCCTCGATCACGTAACCGTATCCCGGCTCTACCCAAAGCAAGAACACAAGCAAATGAAATGACAATCAACCATGGTGCAATGCGCAAGCAACATGATGCAAAACATGGCATGATATGCGGGATGTGATATGCAATGCATATGCGTGCTCCAGAAGGAAAAGAATGAACCATGCTTCAACTTGGCAATACAAGAGTGTCGCTAGAAAAGATGAGATGATTTCGGTCGAAACCGATATAAAGATGACCGCAATCGGATGCGCGGTTTGCAAATGGCAAGCAAAACAAGAATGGCACAATCTGCGATTAACAGCACGATGCCATCTAGAGTGCAACAAGAAACTAAGCTACTGCACTCCAACATAGCAACAAAGCATATGGTAGTGATCTACTCAAGATGCTTGACAAAACATGAACACTGAGCTATGGCTAAATCACACAAGAGCAGGTTCAAACAAGCATGGAAAAAGTGCAAAAGATATCAGCATCACAGACTTAGTGAAAATACTAACATGCCAGGAATTAACACCAGTGAGCAATGTTTAGAGCAAGTTATCAACATGCTACAGGAACATAACATAGAAATACAAGGCATGGCATGGATCTACTCAATGCATAGAACAAAAATCCCTTACTGACCATAAGCCGAAAGGGCACAGAAAATATGATGGCACCCATGTAAACATAGCAAGTTTCGTTAACAGATTCAGACTTGGCAGAAAACTGGACATGTCACCAACAGAATTATGAAGGCATGTTTGCGAGCTCGATGCACTCAATACAAGGCATTTCATGACAAACTAAGCGTACTACCAGCAAGAAGACATGTTTATGAAGCTAACGAAAGCAAGAACAATCTCATAGCATGCATGGATCAACTACAACAACCTTGGAAAAATTGATTAACACATAAACAATCTGTTAGGAACATTTTATAGCAAAAGTAGAGCAAGATTGAGTCATGCTAGGGCACTCCATAAATGCAAACAGGAGCATGGATGGATAGAGCATGACCATATGCCCAAATCATCCTTACTGAACATACTCAAAAGAAGTATGGATCTCACTGTAGCAACATGAATACATGGCATAAAAATAACAGCAGGGAAATGACTTAGTGAAATTCTAAGTCTATGAAATCAGCAATATCACGAGAGCTACTTTGCATGCTTGTGCTAGTCACCACATTGATCACAAAAATACATGTCATACACCCCTATAAAGATGGCATGGCATAGCCCAAAACACATGTAGATCTCAAGTCCATATGCAGCACACAATAAATGTAGAAAAAATGACAAATGCTCATAATATGATAAGAATCAGCACCTAACAATTTACAGCACTCTTGCACAACGATTTGGGCATCAATATGGACTCAAACAAACATGGCACAATGGAACAAAATGAAGAGCACATCATGATGAACATTCTGATATATGGCACGCACAAAATGGAGTTACGAATGAGGAGTTATGGCATGATGAATAGTGCAACAGAATATAGAAAATCAAGGACTTAGGGAAATTCGAGGGGGCGTGAAGTCAACCTTTCTTCCAGATCTAGATCGGGACGGCTCTCGAGGTTCACCGGAGAAGGGCTGCGCGGTGGCCGGAGAAGAAGAGGGAGGTCGCCGGCGAGGCGGGGGAAGCCGGATCCGGTGCGGGATGCCGGATCCGAAGATGGCGACGGCAGGCGCGGCTCCGGCGGACCTCGGGCGGTGGGCGCGGCTCCGGCGGACTTCAGGCGGCGAGCGCGGGCGGCGAGGCGCATGGTGGTCGGCGGCGAGGGAGTCCGGCGGCGCAGGGAGGCGGAGCCGCGGCGGAGATTGCGGTCGGCGGCGGCGGGATGGGTGGCGCACGCGGGGCACGCGGGCGAGCAGCGTCGGGCGGCCGGCTCAGGCGCGCAGGCCGGGACGGCCCGACCCGGGTCGCGGCAGGCCTGGCGGCGGGGAGGAGAGAGAGAGCGCGGGCGCGGGCGAGGTGGCGTGCTACGGTTGGTGGAGAGCGGCGGCGGGGTGACGTGGCCTCCCCGGATTGGTCCGGGCGACGTGGAGGCTGGACATGTCCGGCGCGGGAGGAAGAAACGTCCGGCGGCGCGAGGGGAGTGGTGCTAGGGTTTGTACTGCGTGAAAAATTCGGAGGGAGACACATATTTATAGCTAGGAGGAGGTAGGAGTGTCCAAATGAGGAGCGATTTTCGGGCACGCGATCGTGATCGAACGACCGAGAGGATGGAGGGGGTTTGGATGGGTTATTGGGCCAGTTTGGAGGGGTGTTGGGCTGCAACACACGAGGCCTATATGGTTCCCCAGTTAACCATTGGAGTATCAAACGGCCTCCAAATGGCTTGAAACTTGACAGGCGGTCTACCGGTGGTGTACCAAGGCTGCTTGGAAAATCTCGGTCCATTTCGAGATAGTTTAACACCCGCTCATGAAAAGAGGCAAAAGGGGGCGCCGGAGGACATAGGAGTGTCGGACTGCGAAACGGACAATGGGGAAAATGCTCGGATGCATGAGACGAACACGTATGCAAATGCGACGCACATGATATGATATGCATGACAAGAACAAAATGCAACATGAAAACAAAAACCCAACCACGAAGGGAAAAACATATTGCATCTCCAGAAAAGGCAAGAGTTGGAGTACGAATATGGAAAGTTGTATCCGGGGCGTTACAACACTCCACTACAACGAGAGGATCTCATCCCGAGATCTAGGATGGCACCGGAGGGAAAGGAAGGGGAAGATAAAAGGTACAATTGAGTTGCTTCTTTGGCAAACGCGTGAAACCAAAGAACCTTGAGAGGTTGAACAATTTGAAAGAAAGAAAACAACGAAGATGAACAAAGTTGAAAAAACACTTCGTTAGGAAAGAGGAACAAGGAAGAACAAATTCGGGTAGCACTCCGGTTCAAAAGGGATGTAAGACTTTATAGGGCGAAAAGAACTTGAGCAAAGGGCACAACGCTCTGGTTAAATGGATAAGCAAAGGAAAGAACATGATCTTGACACAACGAGGTGACGGGTGAAGAGAGAAACATCACAATGCCTCCGGAAGAAATGAAAGAAAGGAATGGAATGAACAGAGGGAAACAAGATCTTGAGAGAGCACCCTTACAAAAAAATGCTAGAACGTAGTTGTTGGATCATCAACAACGAAAAGTGTAAGCTTGTTGTGGGCTTATGGAAAAACATCTCAAAATTATGAGGTGAAATTCTGCCACTAACTTAAAACAAAAGATTGGATTGATATCACCAAGAAGACGACAAGCTTATTTCACCGGGAGGATAAATGAAGAACTTGGGTCATTTATAAGCACCACAAAAACAGCAAACCTTAGGGAATGCTTTAGGTGAAATATAACCCAAGATAAAATCCAATGAAGAGGTTAATGGATTTAAAATACCTCATTCTTGATAACTTGTGAATCATGAAACACGAACGGAAATTATCAAGAATGATATAATACCACCTCAAAAGATAAGGGAGAAGGGATTGAACTTTGAAATGCAAGATGAAGAATACTTGAGCTGCTCTGAAAAGAATCTCGATGAACACTTCAAGAAGGAATTAAATCCTTGATGAACCATCATGTAGAGCCTCCATGAAGAACTCCGGTAAAAAATGATCAAATGAAAGGCAAGTTGAAAGGAACTCCGGTAGGAGCCTTGCAATGATTTAGATGGAGCTTCGTGGTAAAATAGTTGAGAGATCTTGGAACTCCGGGAAAAGTATGAAGCACTTGAACCGATAATTTACTCATCGTGAACAAACTTAGGAAGAATGAATCGATCACCTGGATGAAGTGAGAATAAGAATTATGTTATGCGTATCCTTCACCAATATAAATTGATGACAAGCAACGGATTTGGCATACTACTTATTCTCGAGGAAAGGATTAAGATAGATATAGCACAAACTTGGGAAAATCTTCAACGAACCACTGTAAGAATTGAAAATGAACGTTGCAAAGGCACAATTCATTGGGAAGAATTAGAAAACGAATGAAGATACTTGAGGGAATTTGATACATGAGAATGAATGGATCACGAACTGATTAGAGAATATTTGAATGATGCACCGGTAAGATTTGGAGAATGAGAGCTGAAAGCTAAGAATAAATAATTTTGAGATGATGGGATCCGGAGAATCAAACTAAAAAGACTCCTCAATTGCTCCGGATGGGTGAAAAGAATTCTCACAATCGAAAATAATTGTGAGGATGGCATCAAGCTAGAATCATGAATCTTTGAAAGAACGGATAAAATTTGGAGGAAAACTCTTCTTCGGTCTTCAAAATCCTAGAATGACGATGAGAAACACCAACATGAATTGTTGAGGCACACCGGAAGAATCCAAAAAAACGAAGAGGTTGAACCAACGATGAAAAGAAATTGAAAGATCTTGGAGAAAGACATTTGACTGATGATAACCCATTCTTACATCAAACTTTGAAATGAATTTGAGAATAACTCCGGGAAAATAGAGGAGTCAGGTAAGATCCTGGGAAAAGACCTGTGGGTTAGGGCCCACTCA
Source organism: Triticum urartu (assembly GCF_056163025.1). Classification (NCBI taxonomy): domain Eukaryota; kingdom Viridiplantae; phylum Streptophyta; class Magnoliopsida; order Poales; family Poaceae; genus Triticum; species Triticum urartu. Next base: position 536,234,610 of record NC_141876.1, read on the forward strand.
AAAGAAACATCATTGAACGATTAAAAAGATAGATTGCGCCGGTTGATTTAAATGGCTTGAATAAGATAACAACCTCGAGATAGCTTAAGCGAATTAGCAATGGAAATGTGAATCTCTTGAGATATCTTCAGCACTTTGGAACAATTGAATAGCAAGCGATGAATGATTAATAGGTGCACCGGCATGAGAAAACATTTGGAATGAGGAAAAGGATGTGATCAGCAAAGCTTGAATTTGGATCCACTAGAGAAGAAAAGAGAACGAAGAATGATAACTTGTAGAGCATCTTCATGAGAATCACCAGATAAGAATATTGACGGAAAAGAATGGAGAGACTTCACATCAATAAGATGGATACTTGATTAAGAAATCTGATTCCTTGAAGGAAAAAGGGTGGGAGGGTGGAAAAACAAAGGCAACTTGGTGACAGATGAAACGAACAACATTGAGAAAAATCAAGAGGTGATCTTGCGAATGTTGAAATGATCGGATCCACTTGAAGAGGAGCACACCGGTGGAGAAGAATTGACATGACAACCTCGATGATCAAGAAGGATTAGTATTCACATAGAGATATGAGAACACCGCTTAGGAAAGGTATGGAATCAACATTTGACTTCGAAGCAACTCGAATACCACAACTCAAAACAAAAACAAGGATTGGCTTGCAGAATAAGCCGGAAACAAACATATGATAGATCCCATATCGTATCATGTGTCTGTTGGAAAGATATTCTAGGAGCTACTTGAATTCCCACCTTATAAACTCCCGAAACTTTCTGGTTATGCAATCAGGTGTTGGGGATACAGGGGAAGCATAATATCTCACCCAAAACTAACAATACCTACAACCAGCCGTATCCATCCTTCAACACATAACCAAGAAACCTTCGGAAATCGTGTACCTCAACCTTCGAAAAGCATCCGTTATACGAGTTATGGCAATACTCCCGAACTCCCGCCCCAGTACTGGGTGGCGTCGAGGTTATCTCACCAACAATTGCATAAAAGAGATTTCTGATGTCGGCAAAACTCAGGTATTCCAGAACTGCAACGATAAAATTGTGACGACAACACCTCAGAGCTCAACTCCCCGGGACACTGCCACAACCCCTAAATGTCAGGAGGCACCAAGAACAATGTTCTCGTCACAAAACCATCGAAATGATTCCAAGATACCCGCTGATCCTAAATTTTTTTAGTGAAATTTGAGGAGAGAAGAGTCAAAACTCTACATCAGGAAGCCTCACCAGAGCGACGAAGGGACTGTGGAGTAAAAAGAATCCTACTCTCCGATATATATATATATATATATATATATAATCTTATAAGACTCAAAACATTTTGTTCTATACTCAACAACGTCAGCGATTCGATCAAGCAGGGGGCTCCTAAGTCGGGGAAGGATTTGATTACCAACTTGTAACACCCATGATGCGGCTATATCTCCCACGTGTCGGAGCACGACTTAGAGGCATAACCGCATAGTAGGCATGTCGCAAGAGGGGTAATCTTTACACATCCCATGTACTGAATAAGAAAGGGATAAAGAGTTGGCTTACAATTGCCACTTCACACAATACATAAATATAGCATTACATCATCTAGAATACAATCAAGCTCTGACTACGGAACCAAATAAAGAAAGACAACCCCTAATGCTATATCCCCGATCGCCCCTACTGGGCTCCTCTGCTGATCGACTGGAAACGAAACAAGACAACGAACACGATCTTCATCGAGCTCCTCCTTGAGCTCTGTTGCGTCACCTGCACGGTTATCATCGGCACCTGCAACTGTTTGGAAGTATCTGTGAGTCACGAGGACTCAGCAATCTCACACCCGCGAGATCAAGACTATTTAAGCTAATGGGTAGGAAAATGTAGTGAGGTGGAGCTGCAGCAAGCATTAGCATATATGGTGGCGAACATACGCAAATAAGAGCGAGAAGAGAAGCAAAGCAGCGGTCGTGAACTAGAAGTGATCAAGGAGTGATCCTGAAACTACTTACGCACAAACATAACATGAGACCGTGTTCTCTTCCGGACTCCGCCGAAAAGAGACCATCACGGCTACACACGCGGTTGATTCATTTTAATTTTGGAGGGGTGTTGGGCTGCAACACACGAGGCCTATACGGTTCCCCGGTTAAATGTTGGAGTATCAAACGGACTCCGAATGGCACGAAACTTGACAGGCGGTCTATTGGTGGTGTACCAAGGCCGCTTGGCAAATCTCGGTCCATTTCGAGACAGTTTAACACCCGCTCATGAAAAAAGGCAAAAGGGGGCGCCGGAGGACATAGGAGTGTCGGATTGCGAAACGGACAATGAGGAAAATGCTCGGATGCATGAGACGAACACGTATGCAAATGCGATGCACATGATGCCATGATATGAGATGCATGACAAGAACAAAATGCAACAGGAAAACAAAAACCCAACCACGAAGGGAAAAACATATCGCATCTCTGGAAAAGGCAAGAGTCGGAGTACGAATATGGAAAGTTGTATCCGGGGCATTACATATTTCTATGTCAATATTAAACTTTTATCTTGAATCTTTTGGATCTGAATATTCATGCCACAATTAAGAAGAATTACATTGAAATTATGCCAAGTAGCATTCCACATCAAAAATTCTATTTTTATCATTTACCTACTCGAGGACGAGCAGGAATTAAGCTTGGGGATGCTTGATACGTCTCCAACGTATCTATAATTTTTGATTGCTCCATGCTATATTATCTACTGTTTTGGACATTATTGAGCTTTATTGTACACTTTTATATTATTTTTGGGACTAACCTACTAATCGGAGGCCCAACCCAGAATTGCTGTTTTTTTTGCCTATTTTAGGGTTTCGAAGAAAAGGAATATCAAATGGAGTCCAAACGGAATGAAACCTTCAGGAACGTGATTTTCTCACCGAACATGATCCAGGAGACTTGGACCCTACGTCAAGCAACCAACAGGGAAGCCACGAGGTAGGGGCGCGCGCCTACCCCCCCAGGCGCGCCCTCCACCCTCCACTACAAAAAAATACACTTCCGTGATGATACGTGTTTGTCACAGTAGGTCGCTTTTTTTGTCATGCATGTACATCCATGACAAATTTATGACAGAATCAAGATAGTCATACCTGTGCTGTCGTAGAAGTGTTCCATGACATTGCCAAAATTATCATCACGGAAGTGTCCACTTCCATGATGATAAATCGCGCATCACAGAAGTGCTTTCGTCAAGGGTGACCGACACGTGGCATCCACCGTAACGGAACACCGTTAAGCTATCGGGTCGGGTTTTGGATCCGATAACCCGTTAACAGCCCCGACCAATGGGGATTTTCCACGTGTAAAATCATCATTGGCTAGAGGAAACACGTGTCGGCTCATCGTCAGGACAGATGTCATCCACTCACTGGACAGAAGGCGCCTATGATACGTCGACACGTGGCACGACCCAACAAGTTTAAATGGGCCGGCCCAACTAAAGGCCCACTAGATTTTGCGGACCATAATGGGCCGACCCAGCTAAAGGCCCACGAGATTTTGCGGACCATAATGGGCTGGCCCAGCTAAATGCCCACAAGATTTCGCGGGCCATAATGGGTCGGCCCAGGTACAGGCCCACAAGATTTTTGTGTGCCATAATAGGCCGGCCCAGGTAAAGGCCCACAAATTTCTTGCGGATCATAATGGGCCGGCCCAGCTAAAGGCCCACGAGATTTCGCCGACATTAATGGGCCGGCCCAGCTGTAGGCCCACAAGATTTTGAGGACCCTAGTAGGCCGGCCCGTTAACTGGCTACCATGTTTTGGGCCAAATGCCGGCCCATATTTGATACGGTCTATTAATGGCCTGCCACGCTCCGGGCCTAATAGTGGCCCATATGAGATCCGGCCCATTAAAAGCCTACCACGTTCTGAGCCAAATTACGGCCCAGATCAGGTCCGACCCTTTAAGAGGTTTTGGGCCTAATTATGGCCCATATCAGATTTGGCCCGTCAACTGGACACTATGCTTTTGGGCCCACTTGCTAAAGGCCCACTTAGTAATTCGGCCTGATATTAGTTTTGGCCTATTAAGGGCCCGTTTAACATTTCGGCCCTATATTAATTTCAGCCTGTTAAAAGCCCGTCATATAGTTGGGCCTAACTACGGCCTGGTTTGCATCCGGCGTGCTCGCAGCCGATATCTGATTGGGCCAAACAAGGACCGAGACAATTTTTCGGCATGTTAAAAGCCCGTGATTTGATTCACACAATCATGGGCCGGGGTTCATTTCGGGCTGCTGCCGGCCCGTGAGCTGATCGGCACGTTTCAGGCCCAACCTACATCGTGATTGCATGACGGCCCGATTATGTACCGTAATTTTACGGTTTGGCCGGTTTACTGTGAAGACATGATATATATACAGTAAAATAACTGCAGCATCGTGAATAAGAAAAAACCTATACTATAAAATAAAGAAATTACGGCATATTACATCCAGTGGGCATCAAAGTTCGCCACTATGATAATAAAGCACAAGCAGACAGCAGATTACATGCACTGGGCATCAAAGATCGCCTCCAGTGCAAATAAACACACCGACAAAATAATATACAAAACCGACAGCACTTCAATAGAGTTCAAGAAAGGTTAGCCCTGCTAGGGAGCTGCAGCGCAAGCAACTGAGCAAGATGATGAGACTGCGCTTGTTCAACACTTATATCTTCCTGACTCTGAAAGATAAACAAGCAGATAGATGACAGGTTTTGCACATAAAAGTATCAGTGCTGAGAATTCATCACATTTCTTACTGACGAATAAAGTGACACAGTTTAAATTTGCATTAACACAATATGGTATTGTTCAGGTCAAGACATGGCTGGAAATGACATTGTGAAGGAGTTGGCAGCTTCACGACACCACTAGATTAGAAATCAAGAACTCATAAGTATCAATAGTTAGTGTGCTGTCAATTTATACCATTTCAGATTGGCAAATAAAGAGATGGTTTAAATAATAGTAGAATGATATGACATTTTTCATAGTTAAGACATTGCAGAATATGACATTGTGCTGTAGTGGGTAGGTTCACCACACCACTGGATTGCAGATGAAGAACAGAAGCATACATGCAGTGCAAAAGAAGATCACTTGCTCTGTATAGTTTAATTTACATGGTATGAAGAAGGAACTTGGTTGTACAACTGAAAACTTAAATTGAGAAAGGACGAACTTTTGTTTATGAACTACATATAATAAACTTTAAACAAGCAATTTGATGCAAACACCAAAAATAAACAGCTGTTGCAGTCATGCCTAACCAAATATATACAACAAAGTTTGAAGGCTTGAGATGGACAAACTTACATTATTGGTGAAGACAAGCTCTATAAAGGCCTTGTCCATGATGATGGGGGGGGGGGGATTCAAGAAGTTTACCACAGAATCTTCTTCAAAAGCATTGCCTTTATTCTACATTTTGTTAAGAGTAAATATAGATGTGATAATATACGAAAAAATGGAGAATATTTAAGATAAGATGAAGAGTGATGCTACATAACCAAGTAGCTATAAATGTAAGTGCAGCGATACAAGCAGAAGGTACAGCCAAGAGCAATGCATAGCTAAAATTCTTCAGTACCAACCTTATGGTAAGAGTAAATATAGATCTGATGTGTAGAAAATGGAGGGCAAAGGAAAATAAGCTGCAGAGTGATGGTACATGAACAACTACCTGTCATTATAAGTACACTGATAAAGGACAACATGTACTTACAAGAACAATGCAGAGCTAAAAAAATGTTGGCATTGGATATATTCTATACTAATGTAACCATTGATACAAATCAGATAATTTGGAGCGAACAATTGATAAGCAAGCTATCATGCATACTGTTGTCACATAATGAACCAGGTATGTATGCAAGTACAGTGATACAGGACAATAGGTACTAACAAGAGCAAAGCAGCGGGTAGCATATTTGAGATATCCTGTCGTTCTTGTCAAACCGGAATTCTTCTTCGAGCAGATTTTGTGCAAAAAAGATCCATAAGGCACATGCGGAAAAGTAGAAGTTCAAATTGTCATGTGATTTCATAGACAGTACCTCATCCTGGGAACGAGACCAGTGCATAACAAGGTTTTTCCATTCAATGTATTCTAAATTTAGCACACGAGACTTCACCAGAAATTCGTTTATAGACTTGCCATCAAAGTGTGATTTCCTCAGGTAACACCGATACTGCTGCAATGCTTCCTTGAAAAGCACAAGCAAGCTTTGCTCATCATGACTATCCAGATTGAGCCTCGCCTAGTTACGACAATGTAATGTAAATCATTGATGTGTTCAATCAGCAGAAAACAGGAAAATAATAGCCATGAATAATAGCACTTACACGTAAGTTGGACAGGAAGATGTGAAAATGGTGTTTGTCTTCACAATAATCTTCCCATGATGGGAATATATGCATGTAGTCCCTAACAACATTGAAAGCATTGTCTTTTAAACTGGGAATAAATGGAATGAGGTTCCAATCTGCAGGAATTGGCCGTCTCTGCAGTTGGGATAGGTCTTCGGCCGGTGGACTTGCTGTACTTTTTGCTGGAGTGGGATTTTTCTATGGTACAGCTGGTGCTATGGCAAATGAAATTGGTATACCTTTTGCTGGAGTGCAGGTCCTGTGTGGGGGGCTAGTGGTGTGGCCAGTGAAGTATGGGTACAGTCTGTTGGAGTTGGTCCTACGTTTTGTGTCACTGGTTGTACATCCAATATAAGTGGGGTGTTGTCTGATTTCTCCGGCACCACCATGTTTTTCAAGGACTTTGCTGGTGCTCCTTCAAGTTCGGCAATCACCCTCTTCCTTTTTGATGTCTGATGCACAAGAACAACATTTGAGTGGAAAAACATGGTATGATGACAGATGGAATATGTATTGATAATGGATGGGCATGGCATCTCAACATATATGATGAGTAAACTAAGCAGATGGCAGTGCAACAAAGTAGAAGAAATGCAAGACAACATATGCAAGATACCCGCAATCAATAAAACATTGCCAAATTAGAACAGGCACCTTGATGGGTGAACAGGACATGCCATCTGCCTTTGACTCCTCGAGGTTAGAATAGTCATTAGGATCATATTCTGAACAAGAATCAACAGGTGGGGAGCGTATGAGTTTCATTGCATCCAGAATGGCACTCAATGCCTTGGTGCCAATTTTGTAAGTCATTGCAGTGTTTAGCTTCAAGAGTGGACTGCTGCTAGTGCGACACAAAGCAGCTACACAGATCATAGTGTAGATATAACGGGAAAACCTTAAGCATCAGAGTAAAATCAGCAAAGTGGAACTTGCTGGAATATATGTGCTAGTATTGCCGGTACGGCTAGAAAGGCTTCGGATACCAGCTCTCTTCAAGTGAAGGTGCGGTACTGTTAATATCAATGTAACTCTCAAAGGCGACACAGCTCCCCGCATTTCCTTGCTATTCTTATAGGATTCAAGTGGGCAGGCCACTACAAATCCTATTCCTATGTTTACAATATCCTACGAATCAAAGAGGCTCAAAGTGTCCATCACAACCGACCGTATAGACCTCTACACTACAAATGTCCCTGCTCATCTTCAGTACAAGGAACATACTGTACTACTATCATACTCCCTCCGTTCCAAAATATAAGTCTTGGTAGAGGTTTCCACTATGGATCACATACAGATGTATCCAAGTACATTTTAGAGTGTAGATTCACTCATTTTGCTCCATATGTAATCCATGGTGGAATCTATACAAAGACTTGTATTTAGGAACGGAGAGAGTACATATTAAAGAAGAATGGAAGAGGAACATGGTAAAGAAGAGCAAGCAGATTTTGGATAATAAAATGTTGGTTGCGCAGTGCCCACACATGATGAACCAGAGCGCATTAAGAATGCAACTCCTAGCTGTCTCTCGACCATTTCAGGAGGTTGGATGAAGATCCTATGTCTCCTAACCCTTCTTCTTCCTCGTCTCTGATTCTTCCCATACAGAACACCGCACGGGACGCCGGCCGGACCACCGTCCCCCACCGCCTGTGTTCCTCCACCACCCCCACCCCCACCCCAACCCCCACCCGCGTCGAGTTTTCTTCATTCAGCGAGGCCCCACAACCACCCGAGCCCCTTCGATCACATCGGCGAACTCCGGCGAGCTCTGAAAAATCAACTGACCCAATTTTGAAATTTAGTCTACTGTGATTTAAATAGTGTGGAATATAAAAGGGGAAAACCATAAGCATTGCGAGTATGGTGTTGAGTGTGCCATGGCGGATCTGAAGGTGCAAACCGGACAAAGGCAACTTCGCAACCAAGACAAGAAATCAGAGTAAAGTAGTGGCGATCTATTTTCTTCCCGCGATAAATAAGTTGAGCAGATATGAAAGAGTACCGCCTCTGGTGCGGCGCTGTGTACGCATCTGCTGAGAATTTGATGGTGCTGCGGTAGCGATGGCTGTCAGTGGCGTGGAAGAAGATCTAGGAGGGTAGACGGTGGCGGCGGGGCGCGGTGGACGAGACGGTCATAGGAGCGGCACTGGCAAGGTGGACGACGGCGGGGATGAAGCGAGAGGACGGGATACAAGGATCCCGGTCCGAAGCCGTGAATGAGAGAGGTCGATCTCTTGTAATGGACGGCGGCGTCGGGGTATCAGCTCCGGCATGGTGGAGGAGGACGGCGGTGGATGGGGTGGCGGACGGCGGCGGACGAAGGAGGGTGGGGTGGAGAGGGTGTTTTGGCGCCTACGGAGTACGAATGGGGAAAAGGGAGGTAGAGAGGAAGGGGGAACCATGTATTCAGGGCGCGCTTGTCTCAAATATGAGGAAATTTACAAACTTAGCCCCCATTTCAAATTTCTACTACATCACAACAACACTAGTCGGTTGGGGATAGGACGGTAATCTCGCATACACCGAATATTTGCCGACGAGAGTTTGTTTTTGGCGCCCATCGTGTATGAATATGAATCGGGGAGGGAGTCGATTTCGGCCGAGGACACACTGTGTTTTGGCGCCCACCGTGTATGAATCCGGGTGAGAGGCAGTTACGTCATGTTTGGGTGAAATTACAAACCTACCCCTATTGAAACCTATAGAAATCCAGCATATAGGCTTTGCGTGGCAGGGATAGGCAGTAGTGATTTCCATCTCGCAGATTTTGGTTTCGGGCAGTTACTGCGACTTTCCCTGCTTCGTTCAAATTTTGCAGAGTGCACGTTTACCGTGCCAACTCAATTCGAATCCCGTTTGTATTCTATTTTTTTCATGCGGGATCCATTTTCAATTGGAATTACATTCTATATACATCATTTTTTTATATATACTTTCAAAAGCACAACAAAGAATTCTGCTCCTTTATATGTATAATATGATTTACAAATACAATGATCTCGAAATCTTAAGGTTGAATTCGAAAAAATTTAACCAAATTATGTTCTACTAAAATGTATGGATCAGTAATATCTACATATTAAATAACATAGATGTGTGTGAATTCATATGAGTATGCATGTTTGATAGATCAATTTTGGTTTGAGTATGGATTACATGTATCATCATCTCGAATTCAAATATTTGAATCCCTTTTTTGTTCGGGTTTTTATCATTTATACCACCGGTTGTGTCTCACTACTCAGTTTTGCCACTAGGAATTTTAACTGCTCAAAAATGCCATCGCTTCGTTAGACACATGCTCAAAAATGCACTGGACACCATTATTGTGATCTCAAATCTCTTTTGCCATGTTATAATGACATAAATACCTATGAACCAACATGCCAGCTCTCCCTCTATCTCACTACAATAAAGTGTGGGGTCCACTTGTTTCCAACAACGTTCTTATTTTCCTGTAAAATTATTCGCTTGGTTACTCCTGACAAGTGGGGCCACACTTATCATTGTGAGATAGAGAGAACTGACGTGTGGGTCTAGGCTTATTTTTGTCATATAACATGGTCGACGGGTTTGACATGAAAATAGCAGTGTCTAATGGCATTTTTGAGCAAACATCTAACGGAATGATGGCATTTTTGAGATATCTAATGGCATTTTTGAGCAAACATCTCATGAATCGATGGCATTTTTGAGTAGTTGTAACTTCTAATGGCAAAACTGAGTAGTGGGACACAACTAGTGGCGGAAATGATAAAAACCCTTTTTGTTCACTCCTTTCATGCCCATCTCTCTCGCATGCATGCTCCTTCAGGTAGCTATCACTCTCTTTTCTCCAGCTCACCCGCACGCTCACTTCATGTTGCTCCAATCCTCGCAAACATGGTCTCTCGATGTCTCCCTTGAGAAGTGCCACACTCTCCCTATCATTATAAATTACACGTTTTTCATTATCTCTCACGTCTCTACTGTTCTCTGGTATCACTCGGTACCTAAGCTTTCTTTTTCACCGCCAAACACACAGTCTCCACTCGTCTTTCACCTTGTCTTTCTCTCTATGGGATTCTCTCACACACCCTATATGTCTCTACATATGACTCATACCACTAAAATTACTCTCTCTATCTCTCCTGTAGACACAACATTTGTTGCGGTCTCCTTTTCGTCTCCATCCCAGACTGACATTATTCATTTGTTTACCGATCAGACAACCCCGACTACCGTCTCCTCTCTCTCTCTCACAGACACACACGCACAACTCCTACCACTAAGATGTGAATGGAAAATGAGATTTTGTTATACCCAAACAAAAAAGGGCTAGAGGGAGTGATTGCTCTGACACGGACACGACCTCTCATAGCACAGGCATTGAACCGGCGCGCCGGCCAACAGGGCCGCACTCGTTGCAGGCCCGGCTGAGCACGCCTCATCGCCGCGTGCAACCAGCTTAAGACTGCCCCGCCTGCCTTCATTGAATCCGTGCGTGTGCCGGCAACACGTCCTTCCGTGAGCCGGCAGGCATTTTAGAACACAAAAAATTACTACAATATAATTAATTTACGCATGGTCTTGACTTGTTGTGCTCGCACTGGTAGCAGGAACTAGTAGAGGAATTTCTTTATTTATAACTCTCCTCACATTTTTTTGGCTTTGAAGTGAATCATGGTTGTGGACATTATGTATGAATGTGCAGATATCTGTGAACATGAGTTTGATGTGGAAGTTGAACTTGGAATGTCGGGCTTGCGCGTGAACTATACCATGTCCAGTGCTTCATCTGTTATTGTTTGGAAAGTAATTGCTGTTATTACATGACCCGAAAAAACATTTTGTGCCACATCAGTAGATGCACGGACATCACAACAGGCATGCTGACTGGATAAACATTTGAACCTAGCTATTATGAAGGAAATTTTGTATTGACAACAGTTTTAGATAGCAGGAGACGCCTAGCCTGCTCTGCCTCTGCTAGCTTATTTCTGGCTTCTTCCATCTCTTCTTTGGCTTGGGTGAAGAGAGCATCTGATTGCTCTTTTCGCTTCTTCAGGAACTCAGCTACATTCTCAAGGGCTGCTGCATGCTTTCTTTCAGCCTTTACTAATGCCACGAGGACACGAACAGCTGACGACTCCACCTGGCTTGTGTGTAATCCAGCATCATCTGGGAATTTGCACCTTGTGTCTAATCCAGCATCATTAGGGAACTAGCACCTTGTGTGTAATCCAGCCTCATTTTGGAAACATGACCTCGAGGTTGACCATACTTCCCTCCTCACAGGAACTGCATCCTGACATGAAGTTACTTCTTTTTTAGATCAATACTCAGAGCAACCTAGATCCATTTAGTAGAAGCCAGATAAACAGAACTCAGAGAAGTGAATTCAAAAGGAATAAATAAATAAAAACAGACTACAAGGTGAGAACACCCACTTCCTACATCAAGCTAAAAACGAAAGCATTAGGACGATTAAGACTCTTCTTATTACACATCGAAGAACACCACGCTTAAGAGAAACAGAAACTACAACATATACACATCGAAGAACACGAGGCTACACGAAAGTAATTGAAAGGGTGTTACTTACCAAAGCTCATTTTACAGGTTCGGTGCAGCTCCTCTTTAACTTGCCACGCTCCTTGAAGATGTCCCGAATATCCCCTGTTTGATCTTCATTGCTCCTCTGCATGTTCGCACTCGTGGTTTTAAAATCTCAACATGGCAAGAAAAATATACTACTAGTAATACTCGCGCATCTTGTGGGCAACATTAAAGCACTCGTCTGCCATGTTAGAGCATCTCCAACAAGATAAACTACTCATACAAATGCATCTTGATGCGTGCAACGCATGGGCATTTTGCTAGTTCTAAAAACCTTTCCATCATTTGCCACACTACTGGTTGTAGATGAAAAACCTACCCAAGCACAGCGCGATACAGGAGCGACGCACAATTTCAAGCTGATATTCCGTTGGACAATGGAGGCTATAACCAATTACTTTTACGGGAACAATAGCACCCAGGAAATTTGAAGGGTAGGTATGAACAATATTGGAACTGCACATGTACTGCTAAGTGATTCAATACGCACATTACCAATCGAGGAGGAGAACGATGGTCGCGGCGGCCTCTGTGAGTCATGGTCGGCAATGGGAGTCAGTTCATTGTCCATGACGGTGGTACTTTTGCGCTTGGCATCGGCTTCCGAGAAGCAGATACGAGACCGTGGAAGACGATGTCGGGGAAGAGGCTCCGTGTATGACGACAACGGTGGACCGGCTCCAGTGCGGCGTACGAGGTCGTCGATTAGGCAGATGCGCTACGGTGGACGAGTGCGCCGATGTAAAGGGGAGGAGCACGAAGGCTGCGGTGCCATGGAGAAGTCTATTTTGCGGTGGGGATAGAAATTGGGGAGTATTCAGGTGTACTACTCTGGGTGCCGGGGTGGGGTTGGCTGGGTAGGGTGAACCTGAAGTTACGAAAACAGCCCCCTACCAAGCGTCATCCGTAGGCCTATTCCGAAGGCTATGATGGTAACTTCCCACTACTCGAATCAGGGTCGCAGGTAGATTTTCCCGCCGACCTCAAAATTTTGTGACACTGGACTCCCCGTGTGGCGTGTTGAGTGATTCGGCTAAGCAACTAGCGAGTAGTAGTAGTAAACTCTACATATTAGGTTTGACCGAAGTCAAACTTCCTAAAGTTTGACCAAGTTTATAGAGAAATATAAACATTTACCATAACAAATATGTATGATGTGAAAGTACATTCAATAATGAATCTAATGGTATTTATTTGTTATTGTATATGTTAATATTTTTTGTTATAAGCTTTCTGAGAGTTTATAAAACTTGACTTTGACCAATGCTAATACGGAGGGAGTACACATTTGTTTTCTTAGTTTGTAGTGAACTAATAATTTGTTGAAATTGTGAAATAAAAATATTAGGCTATTGACTTCGAATGTAATGGTCTATACAATTCAATAGTTACAATCATTGTCGAATCCCAAGATGTATACAAGGTCTATAGTACTTCACAACATGCTCAAACTCACATAATCCCAGTCAAATGAGAATCTAAATGCATTTCATAGTTATTACTTTGTAGGATGCAACAAGAACAACCATAACTCTACATCAGCCATTATAGAAGCAACATTTTGACATATCCCAATGTGTGAATGAAACGTTCAGAGAGAGATTTTGAAGATGGAGCAGATAGGGCAGGAAAGATTGTATGTATGTGGACGAGAGAGTAGGAGACAAACCTAATGAGACAGAGAGAGATAGAGAGGGAGAAAGAGAGAGAGAGGAAGAAGTTAGGTCTGTGAGAAAGATGCATACATGTAATATACATGAGATGCGTGTGCATCTGGATTCTGTATAGGTGGAAGGAGAAGAGACACCATGTTTGATGAGAGAGCAGGAAAAACATGGACGAGAGGGGAAGGATCTCGTGGGTTGAGGGATTGACAATTTTGTGCGGGGGAGAGAGGGATTGGTAATTTTGTGCAAGAGAGAGAGAGAGGGTGGGGGATGAGTCAGTCAGCCGTCGTCACATCACCCTGCTTCCAAATGACCCCGCATTCTCTAGCTCGGTGTGGTCACCGTCTTCGATCTGCTCGTTGCCCTCTATGAAGATTGAGGTGTTGTGCATGTTGGGGTGCAAAGAAGCACAAGCGAGAGTGGTCGCCGTATAACCTTGGATGGGGATGAATTGTGTGCTCGGGGGAGTGTGTGTGTGTGTTGTGATGCGTGTCTCTCTCTCTCTCTGTGTGTGTGTGCGCGCGCGCACGCGTGTGTGTGTGTCAGATATTGAGAGAAAACAAACCTAAGGAGAGAAATGGGTATTCACGAAGAGATTGTGCGGGCCTTGAGCTGGGCAGGGGCCGGGTGAGGGTGTCAAAATGTGCGCGTTGATGCATGTGTTGCATGCGACCGTGCGAGGGGCGGACGAATCGAGAGAGATGGTTGTTGTGTTACGGATGCTCCTCTCTCTCTCTCTCACACACACAAGTAAACTAGAAGACCGTTCTCTCATGTATACACAACATATCGGCATCTGTCTATGTCTCACTCATGCACGATCATTTGCACATTCACACCTCTCCATGTCTGTATCACACGCACACTGTCTCCACATTGCCCTTCCGCCACAACACACATATGGACACATACACACGTTCTCTCTCAGTCACACACACAAAATCATTATTAAAAAAAACTAGGGCGCACCTAAAACGTCCAAATCCAAATAAACATGAACTGGAGCTAAATTCAAATATATGGAAATATTGCAGCTTCAAGAACTTTCACAGGAAAAAAAAGTTGAGTAATATTCGAGGATTGTTTTCACACACACAAAAAGGTTCGGTGGATGTCCTTCGAGCGCGACACGGTGATGCACCGTTCGATCGACCGCGCGGTCGCGGTTCACGCGCTTGCACAGGATTCCGTATCATGGCCGTGGTACTAAGGCTGGTCGCAATGGGCAAGAACATAAGCTAGTAACTAATAAAAGAACTGCCTAAGTCTAATGTTTATGTGTACTAGTACGGTTTTATTTTAAGTTTGACCAACCTTATATATAAAACTAAAGTAAGCCCCCACACGCGCACTCATCAATATGCCGCTGCCGCCGTTGCGCATGCTGGCGCCCGCCTGCTCCGGCCAACAATTTCTCGCCCATCACCGCCGTGTCGCCGCCATCCCTGTGCCATGAAGCCGAAGGCTCGCCCGCTCACGTCGTCTGCAGTCCCTCCTCGCGATGCCGCCGCGCTGCCAAGCACGCGAGCAGCTAGTGGAGCCGCGTCTATGCACGCATCGTACGAAGAGGAGGACGAGCGCGTGCTCCAGCACGCCGGCGAGGAGGAACTAGCGTGTCATTGTCGTCTCCGCCTGCGCGGAGGAGACGCGCATGGTGGCTGTCGCGGCGGAAGCCGGTCGCGCGCGTGTTGAGCCCACAAACCGGGTGCGGACGTGGAATCTACCTTCGAGACCTTGAATGCCATGTGGATCCTGCAATCTGAAGGAGCAATTTGGGTCAGTCAACTCATGTGAGCCGTTTGATGCAACATGGATGGCTAGAAGGGCTTCTTCCTCCTCTTCTGCCGTCTTCTTCCTTTGCTCTGTCGAACTTCTTTCACAAATCGACTGACCCAAATTATACTACTAGTACGAACGTATTAAGTACAGTAGGAACACGAAGATACGAGCAGTAGTACCAACTGCAAGAAGAACAGTAGTAAGACATAGTACTAGTACTACTATACGTACTAAAGATTTCAAATAACGAGAAAGAACATAAACATAGTTCTGCTGGGGCCTCAGCACAACACACCCTTGAAAATAAACTAATAAGCAACTAGTCCGCTTGACACTGCAGTAGAACCAGGATGAGCGACGGCACTGCCACCTACTTGGAGTCCGAGTCCACGTCCTCGACTTCGTCCTCGTCCCTCTTCCTCTTCCTCTTCGCCGACGCTTCTTTGCTTGAACCGGACACTGGGCTCTGCTTCTTCATCCAACCCTTGTAGATATTTAAACAAAGGTAGGCATCCATTGCTGCGTACAGGATGTGATCTTCATCTAATGTCTTCGACTCCCATGCATGATGAAACTCGTGATGAGGTTTCTTCAGTTTAGCGTACGAAGGATCAATCATGGCTGCTGCCAGGGTCAGCATTGAAGGTTGAGATGAGGACACCAAGCTTGCCTTCTGGAGATCGAAGGGCTGGCCTACAACGAGACCTATCCGACGTAGGACGTCACTGTCGTTCTTAAAGCCTACAGTAACGAATTTCACTCTTTTGTCCTTGAGGAAGTTCTTAAATCCTGGCACTCAACGTCGGCATGGCATATGTGGTAGACCAAGCAAACTTTATGTACACAAACCTGGATCACGGCGGGCTTCTTCCTCTCTTCGTCCTTTAGATCCTTCTCTTGTCCCAGGACTGTGGTGTACTCAACATCTAGCCCAGCAACCCACTCATCCGTTGAACTGTTGAACATGCGTAGGAAGCGAGCAAGCCATGCTTTCACCGTCTTGGATCCACGTGTGTAGATGACGATGAACTAATCGCCGGTGATGGCTCTAACCTGGTACTCAGCGGCGACCATGGAGATTTGGGAGGCCATGATTTTGGAGGAGGGTTAGGAGAAGTTGAACTGTTGTACCCCGCAAAAAAACTGGGAGCGAACTAATGTGAAAGGACGGGACGACTGGGAGCGAACTGTTGTAAGGTAGAATACGGGGACGAGTAGGGCGTGCGAACGGCGTGGGGTTGCTGGCTTGCCCGGTGGATAAACGGCTGCAAGCCCCCAAAGAGTTCTCGAGAACTATGCGGGACCCACTAGATGTCATGTCTACTAGACCCATATAGTAGGCCTGACGATATAGCTTCTGCCTGTTTGCACGCCATGCCGGCGCGTGGATGTAACTTCACTTAATTTCGTCAAACGTCGCGCCTCCCACGACCTTCGCCTCCCTCGCGCGGTCGCGCCCTTTGAGACTTCGACCGGCTATAAATGAGCAAATTTTTTGCCTTTTTTAGACAAGCAATTTTTTTGCCTACTCCGCACGCATGGTACTCCCTCTGGTCCTTTTTACTCCCGTCAACCGTTTGCAAAGTGTTCGACCAAATTTATACTTTTTTTGAACACCACCTTATATTGATTAACCAGCCACACCAGTACACTCATTAGATACAATATTCACCACACAGGGCGGTACATTATTTACAAGAATACCATCTAATCTATTGTCAAAGCTATACTTAGCGATTAAGTGTGCCACCTTATTGGCCGAATGGCTAATCTTTGACAATTGAAGATTGTTGATCAACTTCGAGATGCTCAACGCTTTCATCTTCAGGTCATGCATAGCAGACCTGTCAACGCTTTGACATGCATCAATGAAATCCCACAACCAAATTTATACTAAAAATATCAATATCTACAATACTCCCAAAACACTTAGGCGCGATGCATTAACTTCTACCTCGTTTCTTGTTTCTTGACATATCAACCAATAGGAGATGTGGGTGTGCATGCTTTTAATGACTTGTGACTACCAAACACGACATGCAGTGGTTAGTTCATTGCATGCAATGCTATTAATTAGCAAATAAACATTAAGATCTCTCGTTTACGCCTCCTCCTTGGTCATAGTGCACAATCTAAGATGACTTGCTCACCTAGACGGAGGGAGTACTGATTATAATGAGTACTCCCTCCTTCCATCTATATAGGGCCTAATGCGTTTTTCAAGACCGCCTTTGACTATTGATAAAATTAATACTACATGACATGCATAATGTGAAAATTATGTCATTGAAAGCTCCTTTCACATACGAATTTGATGATGTGCTTTGTGTAAGTTGCATGTCATATATTATTGCTCTAACATTTGGTCAAAGTTAGCCTCGAAAAATGCATTAGGCCCTATATAGATGGAAGGAGGGAGTATAAGAACTATGTTTTATAATTAGTGTAAAAATATTGATTTGACATTGTGAATGTTGACACATTGTGGAATAGTTTTTGAAGTCTGCAAAAGTACTCAACTAGTGCTGTCGTTCTCCACAAAAAATGTGTTTACCAATGCATGCATGAACTCTGGTTACTCTAACCCCCCTCTCTTGTTTAATTCTTTGCCACATCAGCATGTTTGCTATTCCCGTGTGCATGATACCAGCTAAGATACCACCATTATGGCCAGCCTTAATCATCGCATGCAATAATTTAGTGCACCTTGAAATCTGAACATGTGTGGGGCGTGTTTGTTTTTAATGACTTGAGACTATACCTAGCCCGGCATGCAAGATGACTTATTATGCACCGTTCCCCATACCTGCAGGAAGCCCGTTCGTCTCCAAATTTTTTCCTCTCCATGTGTGGAAACAATATGCCTGCCAAACTCTCCTTCTCCCTCCGGCGGTCCCACCACTCCACCCCGTGTGAAAAAATCTGCATGCATGACTCTCCTCCCCCCACGCTCGTCCAATCCGTTGTGACCAGCAATATTTCCACCCCTTCGCTCCCCCGTAATTTACTCCAACAAATATGCCCACGTAGCTGTTACTTAACTGCAGGTGCATTCGGTCACTGACATATGGGCCCAACAGGGGTCTGGCCCACATGTCAGTGATGCAACTGGACCGGCAGTTAAGTCAGTGCAGCTCAGTCCATATCTTACGTAGGTGTGCCATTTCTCGCTATAAATACTGCGCCTCCCATGACATCGCTATCTCCTCCCCCTCATGTTCATGTTCATCGCTATCTCCTCCCCTCCCTCTCACATCGACCACCATGGCATCGCCCCTCCCAAGCCCTAGGAGCCCCTCGCTGCACCACGCGGACGGTCACGCGTCGCCGTTCCGTTCCTCGCTGCCAGTAGTCGACGAGGACGCGTCGGTGTTCCGTTCCTCGCCGCCACTAGTCAAGGAGGGCGCGTCGGTGTTCCTCTCCTCGCCGCGACGCGTCGAGGTGGACGTGTCGGCGTTCCCAATCTCGCCAGCACGCGCGTCGGAGGACGCATCGGCTCCCCGCTACGAGGAGAACGCCGCGCCACCCGCCGAGCCCCCCAGCCTTGAGGAGCTTTGGAAAGAAATGGATGTCACCTTGTGGGAGGCTTTGCCTCTAGCAGAGTGCGCCAAAATAGAGGCGGAGAAGAAGGCCGAGGAAGAGAAGCGCACCGCGGAACAAGCTGCCTGGGAGGCCTATGTCGCGTTCGAGAGAGTCAGGCAATTGGCTCTTTGGCAGAAGGCTCGTGCGAGCGCCGTGAGGGTGGCGGAGGACGCCCGTGCCGACGCCTTGAGTGTAGTCGGGCCCAAGCGCCTCATCTACGCTTGGCGGTACGTGGACCGGGTGCACGCTTCCAGCGAGGAGGAGTACCTATTGGCGCTGGATCACCACACCGGTGAGATCGCGCTCGCCCGCTGGCAAGCCGCCAATCAGCACCTCGCGAGTTGCGAGGCTGAGGAAGAGGCGTTGTGTCGGCGCGCTGGGAAACGGCCGCGCACCAGGGCACTCGTGGCGCGCCGCAAGCGCTCCTGCGAGCGCCGTGGCTTTTAGGAGGAGTATAATTTTTGTTTCATAAGGCGATCTCGGGACGCAAATGATAAATCCCGAACGTTCAGAAATTTTTAGCGTCCTTAATTAAGTATGTAAAAGGGAAAGTTTAGAAACCTTGTGTATTCGTACGCATTTTGCAAGTACGTGCATATAGCACAAACTTTACTATATACTATCGCAGGAAAAGAATTCTATGAGACCAGCTCTCACGCGAGACCCATCCTAATGGATGACACGTGGCATTCACAAATCACAAAGCATCCCCCACCCCCCACTTAAAAGCCACATGTCATCCATCAAGACGGTCTCATCTGCTAACCGTGAGACCTAGTCTCATATACGAGTAATTTTTTTCCACTATCGCACTGCACGTCTCTCTCGATATATGCTTGCAGACTGTGCTACTCCCTCCGTCTAGGTCAATAAGTCATCTTCGGTTGTGCACCGTGACCAAGAAGGAGGGGAGACTTATACACCTAGACGGAGCGAGTACTACTATTACTTATGTACGTGCAAATGCATGTTTTAACATTACGATGTGGTTTTTGTAAAAGTAGAAAAACAGCACTAGTCAAGCTTGTGAAACGATTCAATGCAAAACAAATGCAAAAATGCTCGTTTGATTGTTTACTTTTAGCTTCCTTCTCTGTGGTTATTTCTCTGTCATACTTTGTACGGAGTATCTCACTGGTTGGAAAGGCATGCAAATTCCCAAACCGCTTCCTACACCCTGTATCTCACTGGTTGCCGGTGTTGACGTTGTCGCCCATGTCGTCGAGGATGAGCTTGCCGAGGTCGGGGAGGAATTCGTCATTCGCAACTAATCATGTGGACTAGCATAGTAGTAGGATACAGAGTAGAAACATGAATTTTACCACGATTTCGAACAGGAAGGACAGAAACACATACGGTGCAACGGGAGCAGCACCATTGGCGTTGAGGTTCTCGCCCATGTCCAAACACCACGTAGACACGGTCTTTGAGCACGGTTCGTAGTCGTTCCACGCTCGGGCATTGAAGTTTGTAACTATTTTAGATTAGAATATACTACTCCTCCGGTGCTAGTAGTAGAGCAGAGTCCTACTCTACTACTCTACTCAAGCAAGTTAGGGCATAGCATTGTAGGGAGTACCAGTACTGTGATCACTCAAGCAAGTTGTCTCGCATCGACATGACCCTACGCTGCTGGTATGTGTCTCGTAAGTCAAGAGGCGTGCTGTAGTCATCATCACCTGTCCACTTCCCGCAGCACATATTTGCTTCTCCATCTTTGTCTGCACATAATCTCCTCCAATCTTCCATCCCCGCTAAGGTGCCTCCCCCCCTCGTCCGAAACCCAAGCACTAACAATGGCAGAACCGAGCAGCGTCCGCCGAAAGAGTGGCTGGAATTCGCTCCCCACAGAGGTAATCAAGCTCATTGTTTTGCGTGTGGACAATCTCAGTACCATGCTGCTCGCCGCGTGCTCGTCAGGGTTGTACCGTTTACTCAAAGCCCTCAGGCCGGAGCTTTTCAAGCCAGCTCCTTGCTTGCTGATGCCGCCTGATCTTCAGAAACGGCGTGTCATGCAGCATAACGATCATAGGGTGGCGAGCATCAACCCCCTTGACTGCGATCCGATCCCCGTCAGCCTCAACTACATTAACGGTATGTACTGGGTCGACATGAACACGTCTTGGATGGTGCTCGTCGACTTCGACCTGCTGGCTGAAGTTTCCCCCGTCAGGCACCCATCTGGTTCAAGCTGTCAGCCAATCTCCACAGCTTAATAAATAGTAACGTCTAACTGAGCTAGTTAGTTAGATGCGTACACTTGGTGTAGTAGGATCTTTATTTAGTTTTATGCATACACTCGTTCTTTTTTGGTAGCCCTTTTGTAATGATGGCTGATGTTTGGTTTGGAAGAGAGAGCTGCGTCTTCACTCTTCTGGCCTGGTTACTGCTTCTGTTGCACCCCCAGCCCTGGTTGCTGCTGCTGCTGCTGTTTTCAATGTACAATCAGTAGTATATTTTGTCTGTTGGTTGAATAAATGTGTTGTTAGAACGACAAACACAATGTTTTGGAAGTCATTGCACGGTTCGATCCTTTAGTGCCCCGTACCATACGTAGCACATACTATTTATCGTACGGAACACATTTTTTTGAAACTCGGAACACATTTTCCACTTGTTGATAACATGCAGCCCACTGATGAAGGCCCAATAGAGAAGCCCATAATTAACTGGAAGGGAGGCTCTCACATGAATCCGGCCCAGGTACATACATGCTCATGGTCCCCTAAACATAAATAAGTAAATAAATAAATAAATAAAGCTAAATGCTCATGCACCAGTTCTTTGGGGAAATAGGTAGCTCAGTATTTCTTTTTGAAGAATACCCAAGCTAGGCCTATTTGTTTTCTCCGAATTACTGGGCTGCAAATCTTTCAAGACGAGGAGGGATGCATTCCGGCCTAGCTTAAGAGTATGGTCAATGTCTGTTAAAAGTAATATCAAAAGGGGTTGAAAATTCCAAAAAAATTATAGCAAATGGGATATAAGTTTCTTTTTTTATTTTTGTTCTTCACTGATATCTTATACATATTTCATTGGATTTAACATGACATAGTACTAATTTATTTTTAAATTTTTTTTAGTATGGCTATTAATTTTTGGATCAAGAATATTTTGTTCCCCAGCAAACATTTGCGAATTTTCAAAATTTCCCACATATTTAGTTAATTTTTTGACCCTGGTACTGACCAGAAAATGGCCAGCAATTCTAAAAATGGAAAACGGGCTGCAATAAATTCCATATGAATTAGAAAATGAGTAAAAATTATAAAAATAATAGCAAATGGGCTGTACACGCCACAGATTTCGAGGCTGACTTGTTTACGCAAGGCTTTGTCAGTGAGCACACGATTCTAGCAGCAGTTAGTGTTGGATGTCCATCCAACATCCGACGTGCTTCTTCAATCTCTGATCTTCCTGCTCCAGCCGCTTATACTAGCACCGGCGGGACTGCCTGCTCCCTCCTCTTGTGGCCCGCTCTGATGCCACGCAGGCTTCCCCGGCCCACCCTACTCCCTTCGCTGGCCTGGCCGCACGCAATCAACTGCCTCCTTATTACACGAAAAAAATGATTCCTCCCACTGACAACTGGGGCGCACCAGTTGGGAGGCTGACCTATGGGCCTACTAAGTTGACGCGTACGCAGGGCTTGTCAACTTAGTCAACAAATGATTCTAGCAGCAGTAACCGTTGGATTTGAATCGAACGGTCCTGCTGCTTCTTCAATCGCAGCTCTTCTTGCACCAGCCGCTCAAACCAGCGCCGGGGAGACTGCCTGCTCCTGCCTCCAGTGGCCGGCTGTGCTGCCGATGAGGGCTCATCACCTCCTACTACTCCCACCGCTAGCCAGGCCCTGCAGCGACGGCAACCTCACACCGCAGCTGAACTAGTGAACCCTCGTACTCCTCTCCGCGTGGGCATCCACTATCGCGTCTTCCCCGGCTCCGCGTCGTCCCCTTCCTAGGCCTCGTCGTCGTCCACCGCCTTGGTGCTCTCGGCGCGGTGTGGTCAACGTGGTCAACGACATTCCATCGGAAGAGTACTGTACGTGGAGAGGCTGACAGTTGGGTCCACGGCCACAACCCAGTTTTTTTGTGATTTGCCAAGTAAGTCGCTTTGTCAGGCCTGTTGGGCTGCAAATCTTTCAAGACGAGGAGAGCTTTCATTCGGCTGGCTGAGAAAATGGCCCATCAGTAATGAGAAATGGGTTGTACATTTTTAAAACACATCAAACCGACAATTAGTTTCAAATATCTTTTCTTCATTTCGAGATTTGAAATTACATTAATTTTTATGCGTGGAGAATTTGTTGGATTTTATATTGATATACGTTTATTTTTAAAATCAGTTTGAATGTGAGTCGAAATTTCGGGATTAAAAACAGTTTGGACCGCATCGAAATATGCAAAATTTTGTATAATTTTTTAACCGTGGCCACAATATGGGCTGTAATGCTAACAAAAAGAATATGGGCTCCAAAAAAACCTTAATAATTAGCAAATGGGCTGTAAATTATTAGAAATAATGGCAGATGGGCTGTATGCTGTTTTCCACAGATTTGAGGCTTTCCTAAAAAAGGTTGACGCACAAGTAGTGACTGTTGGATGGCCATCCAACGGCCGTCGTGCTTCTTCAATCTCTGCTCTTCCTGCTCCAGCCGCTCAAACAGGCGCTGGAGGGACTGCCTGCTCCCTCCTCCCCACGGCCGGCTCTAGTGCCGCGCAGGCCTCACCGCCCCATCGTACTCCCATCGCTGGCCTAGCCATCCCTCTACTCACCCACACCTGCTGTTATTCTCCGGTGACGGCAGACGAACCAGTAAACCCTCGTACAGTCGTACTCCCCTCCGCGTGGGAAACAACTGCCGAGTCTTCCCTGCCTCTGTGTCGTTCCCTTCCTAGGCCTCGCCATCTATCACCGCCCTGGTGCTCTCGGTGCGGCCTGGTCAACGTGGTCAACGACCGACATGCATCTGAAGTTGATTGTACGTGGAGAGGCCGACAGCTGGGTCCACGGTCGCATGCAAGGAAATGCCTCCTTATTACTCGCAAAATAATGATTCCTCCACCTCACATCAGGGACCCACCGAAAGGGCCTCTGTATTTCGCAAAAAAAACGTTACCGCCGCTGACAGCTCGGACCCACCAGCTATATCTTCGCACGCAAGGAAGTGCCTCCTTATTACGCTCAAAAAAATGAATACCCCCTGCTAGCTGGGACCCACCTTGGTGGGAGGCTGACTTGTGGGCTACTAAGTTGACGGGGACGGAGGGCTTTGTCAACTTAGTCAATATGCACGATTCTAGCTCCAGTGACCGTACGATGTCCATCCAACGGCCGTAGTGCTTCTTCAACCTCTGGTCTTCTTGCTCCAGCCGCCCAAACCAGCGCCAGTCGTGCCTCGTGCTCCTGCCTCCCGTGGCCGACTGCGATGCGGCGGAGGCCTCACCGCCCCTACTACTCCCACCGCTGGCCAGGCCATCCCTCTACTCACCCACACCCCCTGTTATTCTGCGGTGGCGGCAGCCTCACACCGCAGCGAACCAGTGAACCCTCGTACACCTCTACGCGTGGGCATCCACTGCCGCGTCTTCCCCGGCTCCGCGTCGTACCCTTCCTAGGCCTCGCCGTCATCCACTGCCCAGGTGCTCTCGGCGTGGCATGGTCAAGGAACGGCTTCCATCGGACATGGACTGTACGTGGAGAGGCTGACAGCTGGGTCCACGGCCGCAGCAAGGAAGTGCCTCCTTATTACGTGCAAAATAATTATTCCTCCACCTGATAGAGGGACCCACCGGACGGGCCATCGTATTTCGTGAAAAAACGTTTCCCCCTGACTGCTGGGACCCACGAGCTACATCTTCGCACGCAAGGAAGTGCGTCCGGGGCAAAAAAAACGATTCGCCCCCTGACTGCTGGGACCCACCAGCTACATTTTCGCAGGCAAGGAAGTGCCTGACAGTCGGGACCCACCTAGTCGAAGTGTACGTAGCGTTGTCATTCTGGTTGCGAACGTGTGCGTACATACTGGTCGATGTAGAGGCGCGCACGTGTCATAGTAGAGGCGCGCACGTAGCATTTACACGTACGTACAGCGGCCAGGGTGCAAGAAAGAAAATACGGCCACATATGTGTACATACGGGCGGGGTCTCGAACGCCTACTCGTGCATACCTACGGCCAGAGCTCGTGTACATGGCTGGGTCGGAACGGAGAAACAGCGTCGTCGTCGTGTTCATGGGGAGGCAACGAAATGCGTCGTGTTCATGGGGAGGCAACGGAATGCGTCGTGTTCATCGGGAGGGCTTGGACGGAACAGGCGATGGAAACGAGGCCTGGCGTACCGCAGAACGGAGGAAACGGCCTTGTGTTCGACCGGCCACGTTCGAAATGGGATCTTGTTCATCGAGAGGGGTCT
Source organism: Triticum urartu (assembly GCF_056163025.1). NCBI lineage: Eukaryota > Viridiplantae > Streptophyta > Magnoliopsida > Poales > Poaceae > Triticum > Triticum urartu. The sequence goes on from NC_141876.1 coordinate 536,260,071, forward strand.
GGCGTATCGCAAAACAAAGGAAACAGACCTCCTACGGTCGAAACGGGGGTCCTGTTGATCGGGAGGGTGTGGCGTACCACAAAACGGAGGAAACGGACTTGTGTTGGAGCGCTACGGTCGAAACGGGGGTCCTCTTCATCGGGAGGGGTGTGGCGTACCACAAAACGGGACTCCACAGGATACTGTTCATCTCCACCGTCGACCTCCTCTAGCATCCACGGGCTCCTGTTCATCTAGCCTCCACCGCACGCTACTCCACCGGCTACTGTTAGACCACCCCTCCACCGTCTACTGTTCATCCATCCCTCCACACCACGGGGTCCTATTCAACCACCCCTCCACGGGCACCCCTCCACCGTCTACTGTTCATCCAGCCCTCCACACCACGGGGACCTGTTCATCCACCCCTCCACGGGCACCCCTCCACCGTCTACTGTTCATCCAACCCTCCACCACACCACGGGGTCCTATTCATCCAGAGGCAACGCCATCGCTCACTGTTCATCCAACCCCCCCCCCCCCCCCGCAACACTCACTGTTCATCCCATCGATCGGCTTCAGTTAGCAGCAGTAGCGAAGGAACCGCTCGATCGGGTTCAGTTAACAGCCATCGATCGATCGCTCGGCTTCAGTAACGCGTAGCCTGCAGTGCAATCGCTCGGGTTCAATTAGAGCCCAACGCCTCGCTCGGGTTCAGTTAGAGCCAATGCCTCGCTCGAGTTCAGTTAGAGCCAACGCCTCGCACACAGGCGCATACATGTATGAGAGAAACGCGCATCGCTCGGCCCCCGACCTCCCACCGTAACCGGGAACTCCCCGAAATTTTCCTCCCGCTCGCTTCTACCATGGTTTTTTCCGTCATGGATGGTGTCGGTGTCAAAACCGGCGGATCTCGGGTAGGGGGTCCCGAACTGTGCGTCTAGGCCGGATGGTAACAGGAGGCAAGGGACACGAAGTTTTACCCAGGTTCGGGCCCTCTTGATGGAGGTAAAACCCTACGTCCTGCTTGATTAATATTGATGATATGGGTAGTACAAGAGTAGATCTACCATGAGATCGGAGAGGCTAAACCCTAGAAGCTAGCCTATGGTATGATTGTTGATGTGTGTGTTGTCCTACGGACTAAAACCCTCTGGTTTATATAGACACCGGATAGGGTTAGGGTTACATAGAGTCGGTTACAATGGTAGGAGATCTACATATCCGTATCGCCAAGCTTGCCTTCCACGCCAAGGAAAGTCCCTCCCGGACACGGGACGAAGTCTTCAATCTTGTATCTTCATAGTCCAGGATTCCGGCTGAAGGTATAGTCCGGCTATCTGAACACCCCCTAATCCAGGACTCCCTCAGTAGCCCCTGAACCAGGCTTCAATGACGACGAGTCCGGCGCGCAGATTGTCTTCGGCATTGCAAGGCGGGTTCCTCCTCCAAGTACTTCGTAGAAGATTTTGAACATAAAGATAGTGTCCGGCTCTGCAAAATAAGTTTCCACATATTGCCATAGAGAGAATAATATTTACACCAATCTAATCTGCTGACGTATTCCATAGCGTGACACACCACGGCCAAGCCTTTATCCGAGTCATTTCATTATCCCACCTCAGCGCGTCATGCGAGGCGGTTTCCTTGGCACGTCTTGTTAAAGCAGAGATCGTGTCCCCTTATCCCGGGATTCTCATCAATAGGGGCGTGGGTAACCCAACCGCGCCATTGATTACGGGGCTTGGTGATAAGCGAGTCTTACCAGGCTGGTGGGGACATGTAGTTGCGTCCACCCATATAAGGGGATAAAGATCCACCTTTTCACCTACGCCTTCTTCCTCCTTCGCCTATCCATTCTTGCGCACTCGAGCTCCAGCGCCCAAGTCCGCACTCCTCACCTCAACCTTCTCTAGCCATGTCCGGAGCGGGAGGCAAGTGGATGGTCTCCTCCGTCACGGAGGGGCATATCAAAAAGCTGAGGAAGGCCGGATACCTGTCTAATGACATCGCGTACCGGCTCCCCGAAAAGGGGCAGCTCATCCCCACCCCTAGGCCCCATGAGAGGGTGGTGTTTCTCCCCCATTTCCTCCGCAGACTCGGCTTTCCTCTCCACCCATTTGTCCGGGGGCTCATGTTCTACTACGGCCTGGATTTCCACGATCTGGCCCCGAACTTCGTCCTCAACATCTCGGAGTTTATCGTCGTTTGCGAGGCCTTCCTCCGCATCCGCCCCCATTTCGGCCTATGGCTCAAGACTTTCAATGTCAAGCCGAAGGTGGTGCGCGGCATCTAAACTCCCTTTCCTTTGACAGGATTGGCAGGTGACGTCTGGACAGATCAACTGTCCGGCTCCTTTTCCTGAAGGCCCAGCGGACGCTCGTTTGGTGAAGCTACTGGTTCCGGCACCCTATGTGGTGCCGGAGAAGAAGGCCGCGAAAAAGGCCGCGGGGACTCGAAAGAGTGCCTGGCGCCAAGAGGTGTCGGATCCATCATCCGATGGTTCCGAGGTGCATTACTCCCATGAAGACGAGGAGGAAGAAGAGGAGAACTCTCCCCCTCCAGCGGGAGGAGAGAAGAAAAGGAAGGCCGCCCTCTCTGGGGAGGCCGGAGGGTCCAAGAAGGGGAAAACCCTTCCTCCGGACTACTCCACCGACGCCGATGGTGGAGAGGAGTGGCAGCCCAGGGCCAAGCCCCTGGCAAAATCGTAAGTATCCGGATACCAGAGTAATTCATAGTATTCGTTTATTGCACAGCTTTCCCTTACATCGAATATGTTTATGCAGCCCACCCAAAGACCGGCTCGACGCGTCGTCGAGCGGCTCACTGGACTCGTCGGATGTGAACTCGCTTCCGACGGCTTCCTCCCCCCGCCCTACGGACGACACCGAAGTGTTGTCCCAACAGGTTCCAAGCCGGGAGGAGGTGGTCCTGGAGGCGCCGCAAGGCGACCTCCCGGACTCCAGGAGTAAAGGGGGTGAATCCCCTCAGGGCTCCAAGTCCGGCTCTAGGCCGGACACCGCTCCAAAACCTTCAAAGGTTCCAGAGTCCGGCGGGGGACCGCCTTCCAAGAGGAGCAAGTCCACCGTGCCGGCGGCCCCCATCCAACTGGAGGCGCCGAATAATATGTTGGAGGCGTTCCGAGGCGCCTCCATCGACAAGGAGCCCCGCGCTATTATGAGTGCGGTGGTCCAGAAGGTTCAGTCCACCAAGAGCGGACTGACAGAAGCTTCTACTACCCTTTTGACAGGCTTTGAGGTAAGTAAAGAACGTGTAAATAATAGTACCGCATAGAGAGTAGCCTCTGATGCTCTGTTTGGCGTTCGGGAAGAAAAGTCGAATAGAGGATCAAATAGAATGCGCAGGAGTCTAACAAAAATGAGTCAATATGCATTTGCAGGCTTCCCTGCTTGCGTCCGCCGCACTGACTGCGGAGGTGGATGCGCTAAAGCAGAACCTCGAGTGGTCCGAGCAAGAGCTCGGGCGTGCCAAGAAGCAGCTCGAGGACAATGAAGGTAAGAAATACCTTGTTTTTAAATATATATATAAAGAGGTGCAATTGCAGAGAATAACAGGATTATCGTGGCTATTTTAGGGGCCACGTCTGAAGTGGCGACCCTTAAGCAGGCGCTGGCCGAGGCCGAGAAGAGGGCGGCCTCGGAGCGCATCGAGCGGGAGAAGTATGAGGCCGAGGTTGGCAAGGTGCGGCAAGAGCTCCAGGCTCTCATGGAAAAACATGAGAGTTTGGAGCTTGACTCAAAGACGCGAGCGTCCGAGCTCGCAGTGGCTATTGGAAATGCCAAGTCTGCCAAGGCCGAATCCCAGAAGACCCTCCAGGAGTTGGATGAGGTGAAGAAGATAGCGGCGGGTAAGGCATTCTTTATGCAAATCAAACACATAAACATGAGTTACTTGTTACTTACTCGAATCCGGAGCTCTCCAGGAGCGTTCGCTGATCTTCCCCGGAGTGTGTCCGATGCCGCCGCATTCTATCGAGCCGAGGAGGGCAGCTCGACAGAGAAGGTGTTCTGGTCTCAGTATGCTGAGGCCGGACACCCCATGCCCCTGAGCGACCAGCTGAAGCAACTGGTCGAGCTACACAAGGCAGCCGAACAGGCCATGAAGGGCCTCATTATTCGGCTGTGGCCTAGAGGGGCTCTGCCTGGGAGCTATTTCGGGCTGGTGCGGCGGTTGGTGGAGGCCTGTCCAAGGCTCGAAGTCATCAAGCGCTCCTCTATATTGAAGGTGCCCTTAGGGCCCTTGCCCATGCTAAGGTGCACTGGGGCAAGCTGGATGCTGAGAAGCTGGTGAAGGACGGGCCACCGCCGGGGAAAGAGCATCGCAAGCCCGAGAATTACTATAAGGATGTTCTGAAGGGTGCCTACCTTGTGGCGGATGAATGTTCTAGGGATGTAATTTTTGATTGAAACTTGCTCGTTTTGTCCTGTGCGCTGAAAACTTGTTTATATGCGCTAAGCAATGCTGTTGGAATTTAAAATATTACCTTATGTGCGGCTGTTTATCAATTCTGAGAGATGGCGAGTCGTCGGCTTCTGCCCCCGTGCCGCTAGTGCTAGGGTGTTCGGGGATAAACCTGAGCGCTCTTTTTCCCATGTTTGGGTCCATCGAGGGAGGCGCTCAGCCCAACGAACAAGGCAATCGGACTATAATGCGTGAACACTCTCACTTAGCCATAGAATTCTATAATTTTAAATTTCGGCGAAGCCCCTGGTATTCAGAAGATCGAGTTCGGGGCGCTATCCACGCCTTGGCTGGACAGGGCCGGCTCCTCGCCCTAAGCGGCATAAGTCTTTAAGGACTCGAAAAACCTCTCGAACAGCGACCAGCTCTTGCTTCATCATGACAGTCAGTTTTAGCTTTCTCCACTGAGGTGCTCGACCCAGCTCAACTGGGGCACAATCGCAGTGGTTCTCCTAGTGCTACCTTAGCCGATAGAGCGGAACGTAAGGCACCAAAACATAGGAGCCGGGCAAACCCAACTATTGACCCAAGACATGATTCGGAGCCGATGCATATAATGCTATAAGTTCGGGGTGCCGCACTTGTTAAAGTGTTCGGACTTCTCACACCATATTGAGGGGTACTAAAGCCCCTGGCGTATTTTGGCCGTACCAACGTGTACGGGTGCAACATGTCGTTAAGGAACATATATGAAGAAAAAAGGTAATGCAAAAATAGACGAAAGCTATGCATTGTTTATTAAAAAGGGCTGCGATCAAAGCAGAACGATACAAATAATGCGATAAGTGGAAGGTTGGACTAGTTAACATGTCCGTTCCAGGGCAAGCTGCGGAATAGTATGCGGAACAGGTATACTGATCATGATAGAGACCACCTGGGAGTTCCGTACTGCGGTGTGGCTTGTCTGCTTCCCTGGTTCTTGCATCGTTTGTGTGGCAATTGAACTGCCGAACAGGCCTTCCGAAGGATAAAGTCCTGAAAGTAAGAGAAAATTAAAAAAAATCGGTAGCCCCTGGTACAGTTTAAGCCGTATTTTTGGGTGTGCCGTGATGGTGCCCCTCCCCCTGCATCCATGGTATCTCTAGAGCGTAGTTATGTACGCAAACTACTGGCGTCGCCTTTTTGCGAGGGTTGGGGTTGGGGCCGCATTGCTACGCCTGCTCGGATCGTGCCAGGCGGTCTTGTTGTAGGTTACTCCGGGCGCGCTTGACAGTGTCCGGTCGTTTAGTGGCCGGACTGGGGAACTGCCTGGAGAGGCTGCTTTGTACTTCCGCTGCAAGGGCCGCCGTGTGCTCCTCCGTTCGGAGGGAGCGTTGGGTGTTTCCATTGACCCTAATTAATCCTCGAGGGCCTGGCATCTTGAGCTTAAGGTATGCGTAATGCGGTACCGCATTGAACTTAGGGAATGCGGTTCGCCCGAGCAGTGCGTGATAACCACTGCGAAACGGGACTATGTCGAAGATTAACTCCTCGCTTCGGAAATTATCCGGGGATCCGAAGACCACTTCAAGTGTGACTGAGCCTGTACTGTTGGCCTCTACACCTAGTATTACGCCTTTAAAGGTCGTTTTGGTGGACTTAATCCTCGAGGGATCTATGCCCATTTTCCGCACTGTATCTTGGTAAAGCAGGTTCAGGCTGCTGCCGCCGTCCATAAGGACTCTAGTGAGATGAAATCTGTCAATAATTGGGTCTAGAACCAATGCGGCGAATCCGCCATGACAGATGCTAGTGGGATGGTCCCTTCGATCAAAGGTGATCGAGCAGGAGTACCATGGATTGAACTTTGGGGCGACTGGCTCTACCGCATATTCGTCCCTTAACGCACGCTTCCGCTCCCTTTTGGGGACGTGGGTTGCGTATATCATGGTCACCGTCCGCACTTGTGGGGGAAAACCCTTCTGTCCACTGTTGTTCGGCGGCCGGGGCTCCTCGTCGTCATCGCTATGCAGCCCCTTGTCTTCATTTTTGGCGTTTAACTTGCCCGCCTGCTTGAACACCCAACAATCCCTGTTGGTGTGATTGGTCGGCTTTTCGGGGGTGCCATGTATCTGGCACGAGCGGTCGAGTATTCGGTCCAAACTGGACGGGCCCCTAGGATTCCTTTTGAATGGCTTTTTCCGCTGACTGGATTTGGAGCCTCTGAATCCGGCATTAACTGCCGGATCCTCAGCATTGTCGCCGTTAATGCGGCGCTTCTGCTTGTTGCGACGCGACCTGCCACTACTGTCCCTGGTGTCCGAGTTACCAGGGTTCTTGGTCATATTGTTGCTACAAGCAAGCCAGCTGTCTTCTCCCATGCAAAAGCGGGTCATGAGTGTCGTGAGTGCTGCCATAGATTTCGGCTTCTCCTGTCCAAGGTGCTGGGCCAGCCACTCGTCACGGATATTGTGCTTGAAGGCTGCTAGGGCCTCAGCGTCCGGACAGTCGACTATTTGATTTTTCTTTGTTAGGAACCGTGTCCATAATTGCCTGGTCGATTCCTCTGGCTGCTGAATTACGTGACTTAGGTCATCGGCGTCTGGTGGTCGCACATAAGTGCCCTGGAAATTGTCGAGGAATGCGGTTTCCAGGTCCTCCCAACAAATGATTGATCCTGTTGGGAAGCTGTTAAGCCAATGCCGAGATGGTCCTTTAAGCTTGAGTGGGAGGTATTTGATGGCATGGAAATCATCGCCGCGGGCCATGTGGATATGAAGGAGATAATCCTCGATCCATACCACAGGATCTGTTGTGCCATCATATGATTCGATGTTTACGGGTTTGAAACCCTCGGGGATTTGATGATCCATTATTTCGTTTGTGAAGTAGAGTGGGTGTGCGGCGCCTCTGTACTGGGCTATATCATGACGTAGCTCCAATGAGCCTTGTCTACTGTGTTCGGCCCCGCCGAACTTGTGGCCAGCGTGATGGTTACCGTCTCGAGCCATGGGGCACCCACACGATCCGTAGATCAATCTTGTTTGCCTTGTCCTCCAACATGTCTCGTAAGTCCGGCGCATATTCCCGTGCCTTGGTACGTGGTGCGGCTTGAGTGGAGGGCCGAGAGGCCTCTCTGTCGCGACCACGAGGTGGCCGGTCGGCCGCATCAAGTGCTTCCTCCTCTAATCGGGGTAGCAACCTGCGCTTTGGGTAGCTCTTGGAGGGGCGTTCGAGTTTATGCTCTTCGACCGCAAGGACTTCAGTCCATCTGTCGACTAGCATATCTTGATCAGCTCTAAGCTGTTCCTGTTTTTTCTTGACGCTTCTTGCCGTGGCTATAAGCCTGCGTTGAAAACGCTTTTGCTCGACGGGATCCTCTGGCACGACGAATTCTTCGTCATCGAGGCTTGCCTCATCTTTGGAGGGAGGCATATAATTATCGTCCTCGACCTCTCTGTCTGCCGCTCTCTCATGAGGGCTGGTTTCTCCATCCTCCTGTGCTAAATCTTGCTGGAGGGGGTTTTCTTCGGCGCTTTCCGGAGTATTATTATGTCCCGTGCTGGAATCACCGTGTTTGTTTTGGCGGGATTTTGAGCGGCGCCGCTGACGCCGGCGCTTAGGTTGTTTCTTGGAGGGGTCATCTTCCGCTGTTCCATCGCCATCTCCCTCTTTTGGGGTGTCCACCATGTATATGTCATACGATGAGGTGGCTTTCCAGGGCCTAGTAGGCGCTCGTTCTTCATCATCTCCTTCATCGACGTCCATACCGTCGATGTCTTCGGAGTCGAAGTCGAGCATGTCGGTTAAGTCGTCGATAGTGGCTACAAAGTGGGTGGTGGGTGGCCTTTGAATTTCTTCGTCGTCCGTACCCCAACCTTGCTGACCATAGTCCGGCCAGGGCTCTCTTGATAAAGAGAGAGACTTCAGTGACTTCAGGATATCGCCGAAAGGCGAGTGCTGAAAGATGTCCGCAGCAGTGAACTCCATGATCGGCGCCCAATCGGATTCGATCGGTAGGGGCGCGGAGGGTTTGGAGTCCGGAGAGGAGTCCGGCTCCTTGCAGTCACGAGTCTCGCAGAGTACGGGGCTGGTGCTTGGCTCAATCGCCGTTGGGGTTGCAGGCCCCGAGGTGGCGTCCAACCGCCCATCCTCGATCGGCGCAGTTGGCTCCGAATTAAGGGTCGGAGCCGATGCGGGTGCGGCCTCCAGGGCACTGTTCAGCGGCAGAGCTAGATCATGCTCGTCATGATAGTGCGGCGCGCTCGGCAGTGGCTCGAATCCGTCGAAGATCAAGTCCCCGCGGATGTCAGCCGTGTAGTTTAAAATTCCAAATCTGACCTGACGGCCAGGGGCGTAGCTTTCAATCTGCTCCAGACAGCCAAGCGAATTGGCCCACAGTGCGAAGCCGCCGAAGATGAAGATCTGTCCGGGAAGGAAGGTCTCACCCTAGACTACATCGCTATCGATGATCGTAGGAGCCATCGAGCCTGACGGCGACGACACAGAGGAACTCTCAATGAAAGCACCAATGTCGGTGTCAAAACCGGCGGATCTCAGGTAGGGGGTCCCGAACTGTGCGTCTAGGCCGGATGGTAATAGGAGGCAAGGGACACGAAGTTTTACCCAGGTTCGGGCCCTCTCGATGGAGGTAAAACCCTACGTCCTGCTTGATTAATATTGATGATATGGGTAGTACAAGAGTAGATCTACCACGAGATCGGAGAGGCTAAACCCTAGAAGCTAGCCTATGGTATGATTGTTGATGTGTGTGTTGTCCTACGGACTAAAACCCTCCGGTTTATATAGACACCGGATAGGGTTAGGGTTACATAGAGTCGGTTACAATGGTAGGTGATCTACATATCCGTATCGCCAAGCTTGCCTTCCACGCCAAGGAAAGTCCCTCCCGGACACGGGACGAAGTCTTCAATCTTGTATCTTCATAGTCCAGGAGTCCGGCTGAAGGTATAGTCCGGCTATCTGAACACCCCCTAATCCAGGACTCCCTCAGATGGCCCAAAGAATGTCATGCAACTGCGTCTCCGGCCCGCCCAGGACGAAAAGCCCATTTTCTGTCATGATTTTTTGTCATAGAAGTAGGAGCCCACCACATCTATGATGATACCGGGGTTTGTCATAATTATCGTCATTGAAGTGTCATATGTATGACAGAAATTTTTTTGGTTCGGCCCAAAATGTCACGGATGTGTCTTTTTTTTGTAGTGCTCGTGGGCCCCCTGTTGCTCCACCGACATACTTCTTCCTCCTATATATACCTACATACCCCCAAACAATCAGAGACAGAGCCAAAACCCTAATTCCACCGCCGTAACTTTCTGTATCCACGAGATCCCATCTTGGGGCCTGTTCCGGAGCTCCGTCGGAGGGGGCATCGATCACGGAGGGCTTCTACATCAACACCATAGCCTCTCCGATGAAGTGTGAGTAGTTTACCTCAGACCTACGGGTCCATTGTTATTAGCTAGATGCCTTCTTCTCTCTTTTTGGATCTCAATACAAAGTCCCCCCTCTCTTATGGAGATCTATTCGATGTAATCTTCTTTTGCGGTGTGTTTGTTGAGACCGATGAATTGTGGGTTTATGATCAAGTTTATCTATGAACAATATTTGAATCTTCTCTGAATTCTTTTATGTATGATTGGTTATCTTTGCAAGTCTCTTCGAATTATCAGTTTGGTTTGGCCTACTAGATTGATCTTTCTTGCAATGGGAGAAGTGCTAAGCTTTGGGTTCAATCTTGCGGTGTCCTTTCCCAGTGAAAGTAGGGGCAGCAAGGCACGTATTGTATTGTTGCCATCAAGGATAACAAGATGGGGTTTTTATCATATTGCATGAATTTATCCCTCTACATCATGTCATCTTGCTTAAAGTGTTACTCTGTTCTCTTGAACTTAATACTCTAGATGCATGTTGGATAGCGGTTGATGTGTGGAGTAATAGTAGTAGATGCAGGAAGGAGTCGGTCTACTTGTCTTGGACGTGATGCCTATATACATGATCATACCAAGATATTCTCATAACTATGCTCAATTCTATCAATTGCTCAACAGTAATTTGTTCACCCACCATAAAATACTTATGCTCTTGAGAGAAGCCACTAGTGAAACCTATGGCCCCCGGGTCTATCTTCCATCATATTAATCTTCCAATACTTAGTTATTTTCATTGCCTTTTATTTTACTTTGCATCTTTATCATAAAAATACTAAAAATATTATCTTATCATATCTATCAGATCTCACTCTCGTAAGTGACCGTGTAGGGATTGACAACCCCTTATCGCGTTGGTTGCGAGGATTTATTTATTTTGTGCAGGTGCGGGGGACTCGCGCGTAGCCTCCTACTGGATTGATACCTTGGTTGTCAAAAAATGAGGGAAATACTTACGCTACTTTGCTGCACCACCCTTTCCTCTTCAAGGGAAAACCAACGCAAGTGCTCAAGAGGTAGCAAGGGCCTATGTAGATAGACATGCTTCGTTAAGCCCTCTTTCTTTCTAGTTGTCTGTACTCAGGCAAGTTTGCTTCCGCATGTGCTTGTATGTTTGTATGACTTGAGTGTCGGGTCATGTGACCCTTACCTGTATGAACATGTTATGTATGGCTCTCCGGAGCCTTCAAATAAAGTACTTTGAGTTGTAGAGTTTTGTTGTGATGCCATGTTGTATTTACACATATCGAGCATATTGTGTGTATGATTGAAATGCTTGGTATGTGTGGGATCCGACATTCTAGTTATTTATCCTTGGCAGCCTCTCTTATGGGGAAATGTAGTCTAGTGCTTCCATGAGCCATAGTAGTCCGCTACAACCCAGTTCACCGGAGTCGTGCTAGCCCAGCACTACTGCTCCGGAACACTTGACTGGCCGGCATGTGTTTCACCTTGTTCATGTGTCTGTCCCTTCGGGGAAATGTCACGCGGTGACATCCGGAGTCCTGCCTAGCCTGCTACAGCCCGGGTTCCCAGAGTCCTGTTAGCCCAGTGCTACAGCCTGGATTCACACGCTGCTGACCGACATGCTCGATGTTGATTCATGTATGCTTGTCCCCGTAAGTTTGTGCCGCTTTGGGTTCACGACTAGCCATGTCGGCCCGGGTTCTCTGTCATATGGATGCTAGCGACACTATCATATACGTGAGCCAAAAGGCACAAACGGTCCCGGGCCATGGTAAGGCGACACCCGTGGGAATACCGTGCGTGAGGCCGCAAAGTCATATGAGGTGTTACAGGCTAGATCGGTGTGACTTAGAATCGGGGTCCTGACAGCGTTGGTATCAGAGCCAGACTGCCTGTAGGTTCGTTAAGCCAAACTGGTCGATGTCGAGTCTAGAAATGCTTTAGTTATATATAGGGGAATTGATTGTGGGAGGGAACGTAAGGCTCTTTTTACTTCTTTACCTTATGCCCTCTGATCTGAGTCATTCTCTTCTCATTCTACGTGGGTTAAGGCCTAGGCTCTCTTCTCTCTATCAGGTTCACGTGTTGCTAACCCGTAGTAACTTATAGGATTGTTGGTTCCAGGCCTTAGTTCAGTTTCTACTACTTTTAGTATGTTGTCAGTTGAACCAGAACCTTGATATGATGTTGTTGAGTGGTTTTGCCAACTGTTGTGAATGTCTCAAATCTTTTTCTGAGCTTTTACAGTCGTTATGCTGTCCGATTTCTCCTAGAAAATTCTAATGCCTTTTGCATTTTTTTGTGCTTTCAGATGGCCACCCATTCCCAGAATCAAGTGGTTCGTCTGACTCGGTGCCTTGATGTACCTGGTCAGACGGCCATGCTGGTCTGAGTGATGATCGAGACAGGCTATCGATGGTATCCTGAGTATACCGTTGAGGAGCAGTTTCGAGACTTCAATCAGAGCCAATACCTTTGTACAGTCAGGATATACCCTACTTATCCTGGAGCTACTGAACCCCTCCATTGCTCTTATGGACTTGGGGTTACCATCGAGATGTCCGTGCAGGACGCAGCTTACTCAATGATGACTATCATACGAGCCAGAACTGCCTTGCTTCGGAACACTGATTTCCGCTATATGCCAGCATCACTCCCTGGGGCACAAGGGTACTATCAGGCTATGTACTGTGACTCCACACATGAGGATTCATACTCCGCACCACCACAGAGATGCTTGAGGACAAAGACCGTGAGAATCGTGCCTTGCGAATGGAGCTCTTCAACTCTCGTTCTGATCACTGGGCCACTCTGACACGGTTTGCACCTGCAGTGCAGGATGGGTATATGGACATGAGGGACTTGTACCCCGTGCAGTCTGGTCTGCCAGATTATATGGACTGGCGTGATGTAGGAGGCATCACCCCTCCTCGTGGACTCCGTCTGCCACCGTTTGTTGGACCAAGGCCACATCCGAGTCCCTATGGACCGCAAGCTCCACAGGACCGACTGTTTCTAGATGATCATGTTCAGCTCCCAGGACATGGTGGTGATCCCTATGAAGATTACTACGGAGACGTCTGAGTTGGTAGTAGCTTCACTAGTATTGTAATAGTTGTATTCTCCACAGTCCTGCGTGACTCGTGGGATACAACTTGGTGTGTATCACGTTCCGGAGGTGTAGAAAAATAATCTATAGGAGCTTGGAATGCCTCCGATGAGATGTATTGTCTTTCACCATAGTTGTACTCTAGCCTGGGCTTGTACTAAACTATGTATGGTGTGTATGACCGATGGTATATATATGGCAGTTTCTATATTACCATATCGTGCAAATGAACATCTCAGCATTTCATGTCATCCATTACATTCTACACTTCCTTGCCAGCATTTTTCCATCCTTGTCTAAACCGTTGTCTTTCTTTCCTAGGAAGGTTAATACCCGCAAAAACCCTGCTGCCCCGGAGCAGGGTGAAGCCAGTGCAGCTAGGGATGGGAATTTGCCTCACCCGCCTTCTCTGGCCGAAGTTATGCTGGAGGCAGAAAGAAACAAGCGTGAGACCAACCGCTTGCAAGAACGAATTGAGCAGAATACTGCACGTCATCAGAGGAATGACTTGGTGTCAATCAATGACTTTGTCAAGTTGTACCCACCGAAGTTTAATCATTCTGTCGAGCCCCTCGATGCGGATGATTGGCTTCACAGCATCACCGATAAGCTACGTTCTGCCAACGTAGCCGAAGCTGGTAAGGTTACCTACGCTGCCTATCACCTCGAAGGCCTTGCTAGCCTTTGGTGGGAAAACTTTGAGGCTATGCGCCCGGCTGGCCAAATCACTACTTGGGCTGAATTCAGTGAGGCTTTCCGTGAGCATCACATTCCGGAGGGTCTCATGGATCGTAAGCGGGAAGAATTCTGCAATTTCACCCAAGGCAGACTAACCGTGGATGCATACAGCTGTGAGTTTGGAAATCTGGCACGTTATGCTCCTCAAGAGGTATCCACCGACACCAAGAAGCAGGCAAGGTTCCGCAAGGAACTTAGCCCCGAGCTTCGCCGTGATCTTCGTCTACACGAGTGCACCTCCTTCCAGAAACTGGTCAATAAGGCCATCAGTGCTGAGACAGGTCAGACTGACTATGACGTTTCATGCAAGCACTCCAGTGACTTTGGTTCTTCATCCGGCTCTGGGTCTCAGAAACGCCGGGTCTGGATTCCAAACACAGCTCTACCACCCAGGTTCACTCCGAGGCCATCTTTTGAGGCGCCTCGCCCCAACCAGCAGTATGCACTGCCCAAGGCCTATGGTGGCCCCGCTGCTAATGCTGCTCCACGCCCCAATGTTGTGACATGCTTCAAGTGTGGAGAGACGGGTCACTACCTGCACGAGTGCCCCCAGAACAACCCCAATCAGCTTGGAAAGTCTGTTGGTCGTGGCAAGCCAGCGGGAAAGACATACTACGCCAAGCCCGCCACCACTGCACATGGCCATGTCAACTATGTCTCAGCTGAGGAGACTCATGATGATCCCAACGTCGTCCTTGGTACGCTCCTTGTTAATTGCCATCCAGCAACTGTTCTTTTCGATACTGGAGCATCTCATTCATTTATTTCTAAGAGCTATGCTCGATTGCACAACACCACATTTAGTGACATGCCCACCTCCATGGAAATTCAAACTCCTGGTTCTAGATCGCAAACCTCTAGAATAAGTCATGGAAATGAAATTCTTGTCGACAGATTGGTCTTCCTTGCATCACCGATAGCTCTCAAGTCCTCAGACATAAACATCATCTTGGGTATGGACTGGATGTCAGCCCATTATGCTAAGATTGATTGCTCTACTAGAACTGTTCAACTCACCCATCCATCGGGCAAGACAATCAATGTTTTGACCCGAGTGTCTAAGCGTCAGCTCTACTCCCTAAATGCCAACCCTCTTCCAGACCTTGAAGATATTCCGGTAGTCCGTGACTTTCCGGATGTCTTTCCAGAATAATTGCCAGGTGTTCCACCTGACAGGGATGTCGAGTTCGTGATAGACCTTGTACCAGGAACCGTTTCAATCTCTAGAAGACCCTATAAGATGGCACCCCTAGAACTAGCTGAACTTAAGAAACAATTCGATGAGTCCTTGAACAAGGGTTTCATCCGGCCTAGTTCTTCTCCATGGGCTTGACCCGTCCTCCTCGTCAAGAAGAAAGATGGTACGGACCGGATGGTTGTAGATTATCGACCCGTCAACTTGGTTACCATAAAGAACAAGTATCCGCTCCCCAGGATCAACGATCTGTATGATCAGCTCACTGGATCCCCGGTCTTCTCCAAAATGGATTTGAGGTTGGGCTACCATCAAATCAAAATAAAAAACGGGGACATTCCCAAAACGGCCTTTGTTACTCGTTATGGACAATATGAGTACACGGTCATGTGCTTCGGTTTAACCAATGCCCCAGCCACCTTCTCTCGATTAATGAACTCGATCTTCATGGAGTATTTGGATAAATTCATCGTGGTATACCTCGATGATATACTCATCTACTCCAAGAATGAGGAAGATCATGCCGAGCATCTAAGGCTAGTATTGACGAAACTTCGAGAGCATCGCCTTTATGCCAAATTCTCCAAATGTGAATTTTGGTTGCCAGAAGTGACTTACCTAGGCTATGTAATCTCTGGTAAGGGTATTGTTGTCAATCCCGAGCGAGGTCAAGCCGTCCTTGATTGGACTCCACCTGAAACGGTCAAGCAAGTTCGGAGTTTCCTTGGCTTAGCGAGCTACTGTCGCCTCTTCGTCGAGAATTTCTCCAAGGTTGCTAAACCTCTAACTGAACTCAAGAAACATAAAAAGTTTGAATGGACCCCATAGTGCGAGTTCAGCTTTCAGGAACTGAAAAGACGCCTGACATCTGCTCCCATACTCATGCCACCAGATTTTTCTAAGGATTTTGTTATCTATTGCGACACCTCGCGACAAGGACTAGGTTGCATACTCATGCAAGATCGTCATGTGATTGCCTATGCTTCTCGACAGTTGCGTCCACATGAGGATAACTATCCCACACATGATCTAGAGCTTGCAGTTGTAGTCCATGCACTCAAAACATGGCGACATTACCTTCTCGGTAATCATTGTGAGATTTACACCGATCACCAAAGTCTGAAATACATGTTCACCCAACCGGATTTGAATCTCAGGCAAAGATGTTGGGTCGAGTTGTTCACAGATTACGACTTAGGAATAACTTACACCCCGGGCAAAGCCAATGTCATGGCTGATGCGCTAAGTTGTAAATCTTATTGTAACAACTTGATGTTACAACAAAGTCAACTACTTCTCAACGAGTAATTCCGTAAGCTTAACCTTCACATTGTTCCTCGAGGATTCCTATCCACACTGGTGGCGAAGCCTAACCTTACGGATCAAATCATAGCTGCCCAGAAGCATGATAAGGGCATATCCCAGATTAAGGAAAACATTGCTAACGGAGTTGCTAAATGTTTTTCCATGGATGAGCGAGGTGTTGTCTTCTTCGAGAACTGCTTGGTGGTTCCCAAGAAACAACATCTACGTCAGTTGATCCTTAAGGAAGCTCACGAATCCCCTCTCACCATTCATCCCGGTAGTACTAAAATGTATCAAGACCTACGCCAGAGGTTTTGGTGGACTAGGATGAAGAGAGAAATTGCTCAATACATTGCTAGTTGCGACGTCTGTCGTCGTGTTAAAGCAGAGCATCAACGGCTTGCTGGCACCCTTCAACCTTTGGCTATTCCTGAATGGAAATGGGATAAAATCGGTATGGATTTCATTACCGGGTTTCACAGGACCAAGAGAGGGAATAATGCTATCTTCGTCATTGTCGATCGTCTTTCCAAAGTAGCCCACTTCCTACCTGTTCGTGAGAGTATAACCGCTAGCCAGCTAGCTGACTTGTACATCTCGCAAATAGTGTCTCTTCATGGTGTTCCATTGGAGATTAACTCAGACCGTGGAAGTCTCTTCACCTCTCGATTTTGGGAAAGTTTCCAAAATGTTATGGGAACTCGTCTCTCCTTTAGCACCGCCTTCCACCCCCAATCAAGTGGTCAAGTAGAACGAGTCAATCAAATTCTGGAGGATATGCTCCGAGCTTCTGTCATCTCTTTCGGTATGAATTGGGAGAAATGCCTTCCATTCGCCGAGTTCGCTTATAACAATAGTTATCAAGCTAGCTTGGGCAAAGATCCTTTTGAAGTTCTCTATGGACGAAAATGTCGAACGCCTCTTAACTGGTCAGAAACCGGGGAAAGACAACTCTTTGGCCCGGATATGATTCAGGAAGCAGAAGAGCAGGTTAGCATTATTTGTGAGAAATTGAAAATAGCCCAATCTCGTCAAAAGAGCCAATATGACCGCAAACATAAGCTCATGACTTATGAAGCTGGCGAGAAGGCTTACCTTTGGGTTACTCCTTTGAAGGGAACCCATCATTTCAGTATCAAAGGCAAATTGGCTCCTCGTTACACTGGAACCTTTCGCATTCTTGCCAAACGAGGAGAAGTTGCCTACCAATTGGAACTACCTCCGCATCTTTCCAGAGTTCACGATGTCTTCCACGTTTCTCAACTCAGGCGTTGCTTCGCGGATCCTATCCATGGAGTGGACCATGAAACGCTTGATCTCCAAGATAATCTCACATATCGGGAATATCCCGTTCGCATCCTTGATCAAGTTGAGCGTACCACTCGACGCCAGAATATCAAGTTTCTCAAAGTTCAATGGTCACACCATTCTGAGAAAGAAGCTACTTGGGAAAGGGAGGATCATCTTCGACTTGAGTACCCCACCTTCTTCCCGACGGATCCTAAATCTCGGTACGAGATTCTTTTGAGTGGGGGCGAGTTGTCACATCCTAGCTAGTTCATGCATTAGAGTGTTGCATCATGTTTACTTTTCTAGAAAGTTGAAAAGGGATGACAGAACCCCCAGCACCCCCCTGAAAACAACTAGGGCTTACTAAAATCATTTTCAATGAACCTGAAATGCCCTTCTAAAAAGTCCACCCTTTTTGTCTTGGGTTAGAACCCCTGACAAAATGGGTTCACAATTTTCTAGGCCATCTTAAGATCATTGAATTAAATCATATGTAACTTGCATTTGGGCATTTAGATGCTAGTAAATATTTTAAATGTTCAAATAATCCCAAACTAAAATGTTCCTTGTTCGATATGTTCCATACAGTGAGCATGTGCACTTTGGTGATTTTTGGAGATGCCTAAGTATTTTTAGAAATGCCACATACTTGCAGAAATAATAGAAAATAGAAAATAAAAGAAAACAACTTACCTGGCCGCAACCCACCACCCAGCCCACCTGGCGGCCCAACACTGTGCTGGCCTATGCCATCGAGCTGCTTCTTCCCGCCAGGCAGGCAGGGAGGTGACGCCGGCATGCGCGAGCTCGCCACGGCGCCACCTGCTTGCCGCCCGCGCCCGTGGACACCTGGGCGAGCCCCACGTCGTCGCCCCGACCGCCTGGACACATCCATTCTCCCCCTGCATCTCTCCCTCACCCTCCTCACCATGGCCGACGTTGCCGCAGCTGCACCGCAGGCGTAGACGCGCCCACCATCGTCCCCGCGCCACGCCACCGTGTCTAGAAGCTCCGCCGCCCTCCTCTCCGTCGAGCAGGCCGAGCCCCGAGCGCTCGCTTGCCCCAAAGCCACTGCAACAACCTCGCCCGACTCCGCCACCATCGGAGATCCCCTTCGCCGTCACCGCCGCACTAGCTCATCCCCGACCTCGCCAACTGCTCCGACATGATCGCCGTGAGCTCAGCCACCTCCCCATCCTTCCCGTTCTCTCTCCCTCGAGCACCATAGCGACCGCACGAAACTTCAACACACGCGTCGTAGCTGAGCTCGTCGCTGACGACGCTCTGGCCACCCAACGACCACACCACCTTGTCCACTACACTCACCGCATCGCCAGGAACCCGTAGCACCACCGCACGCCCCTTGCCGTGCCCCCTAGCGATGGGTTCGACCTCACCCGAACTCCGGCAGCCGCATAGCTCGTCGCCGGCGTCGTTTCCGGCGACCCCGAGCCCAACCACCACCTCCACTCGACGCGGCTCACACCCCGCATCACGTAGACATGCTTCGCCATTGTTTTGGTCACTGGAGCATGAAACCCGCATCGCCCCGCCGCGTCTGGCCTCGCCGGCGGCTAAACGCCGGCGAGTTTGACCCCGCTGACCCTGTTTGACCTCGGGTGGGCCCAGTTTGACCCCCAGGGTCAATGACGTGTGGGCCATGCCCCTGTTTAGTTTAGTGCTAGATTAATTAACGCTAACCAATTTAGTTAATGGATTGACTCACTGACATGTGGGCCCAGGCCCTAATTAACCTAGATTAGTGCTAATGTAACACTAACTAACTCTGTTAGTTAGTTGTTACACTTACATGTGGGTCCTAGCCGTCAGGTTTGACCCGGGCTGGCGCCTTTGACGTGCTGACGTCACCCTGACGCAATGCTGACGCGGTAATTCAATTACTTGAATTATTCTTATACAGGAAATTCCAGAAAATACTACAAAATTCAAAAAATCATAGAAATTAATCTGTAACTCCAAATGCAAAGATTTATATATGAATTTTGATCAGAAAAATTCAATCTTTCCATCTGTACTGGTTTCATGCATGTCAGAACACTTTAACCTTGCTGTTTAGATGAAACAAGTTAATGCACTAATATCACCTCTTATTTTGGGTTAGCATTTGATTCCTTGATTCAAATGAACTCAAACCAATCTGTCCTAAGTTGCATTAGCCAAAACACACTCATTTTGCCATATCATTGCATGCATCATATTGTTGCATATTGCCATGTGTTTATTGTGTTTCGATGTGTTCTTCGTGGTAGGTTCTGCCTCCGAGGATATTCACGAGTACCCAACTGAAGGGCAGTATTCCACTACCACTCTGTCAGGCAAGCAAACCCATCTTCTCGCTTCTGCTCTCGTTTATTATATTAAGACAATGCATTTGAAACTGCTGTGTGTTGCGGTAGTTGAACCCACTTCCTCTGCATGACCTGTCATTGCCACAGTAACTAGATGAAACCCACTAGCATGTGTAGGAGTTGATTGAGCCATGTTTGTGTTTCCTACCATGCTATGCTTGCTATGCTTAGAGTCGTGTCAGGTCTGGCTCATCGGGGTGATGAACTAGAGTGAATGGTTGTGTCGGTAATGAGAGTGAAGTGTTGAACATGATTTGGTAAAGGTATCGATGAGAGGCCATGTAGGAGTACATGGTGGGTTGTTTCATTGAGGTCGTCCTTAAGAACTAAGATATGTATGCGTGATTTAAGATTCAGCTACTACCACACATTGGGCCCTGAAATATGACCCCGCTCGACTTACTGACCCCTCTCGTCCTCTGTCCAGGAGTTGCAAGTAGTTTCTGGTGTTTGTAGTTGCTGGAGGCCGTGCGCAGCGCTGACCTTAGGGGTGGGCTGTGATGCGGTAGGCTCGTGGCCCGGTGTACTGAGTCGCCCGTTTGGTGTCTCGGGAACCCTGCACACATCATTTGGGGCCATTGAGGACACTCTGGCCGGATTTCCTTGCGGATGGAACCCGAATAGGCGATAAACCTAGACTAGAGACTTGTGTGGTTAGTCAGGTCGTGGTCTACACCCACGTCGGCTTTCGCTTGAAGTCTGCCGAGCACATGTCGTGTGCAGACGCTAAGTGGTGGAAACATGTGTGACAAAGTACACCCCTGTAGGGTATAAAACTATTCGAATAGCCGCGTCCGCGGTAAAGGACTACTTGGTCGCTTATGCAGTTCATAGACAAGTTAATGGTTACTACTAAAAGACTCAAGATAAGTGTGAGTACCGCGGATGGCCCTCTTGTAGGATGACGAGGGAGGATCCACGATGGAGTATTGTGATGGTGATTAGTGGACTTGTGTGCGAAAACTATTTTACAAGTGGTGTCTCGTAGGATAGCTTAGCCAAGAGTCAAAGCTGGCTTGCTGCAATAACTCCACTACCTTCTTGAGAATGTGCATGTATAGTAGGATCTGTTGTAAGACTTGATGAGTACCTTTGTACTCATGTTGCTTTAATTACTGTTTTCAGATGACAACACCGCCACCTCCGACGGGTTTTATGTAGATCTCGACATTGATGAGTGACTTGCCACCCAGGTGGTGATTCCGAGCCATGAAGGGCCTATGTAGATAGACAGGCTTCGTCAAGCCCTCTTTCTTTCTAGTTGTCTGTACTCAGACAAGTTTGCTTCCGCATGTGCTTGTATGTTTGTATGACTTGAGTGTCGGGTCATGTGACCCCTACCTGTATTAACATGTTATGTATGGCTCTCCGGATCCTTTAAATAAAGTACTTTGAGTTGTAGAGTTTTGTTGTGATGCCATGTTGTATTTACACATATCGAGCATATTGTGTGTATGATTGAAATGCTTGGTATGTGTGGGATCCAACAATCTAGTTGTTTATCCTTGGCAGCCTCTCTTATGGGGAAATGTAGTCTAGTGCTTCCATGAGCCATAGTAGTACGCTACAGCCAGGGTTCACCGGAGTCCTGCTAGCCCTGCATTGCTGCTCCGGAACACTTGACTGGCCGGCATGTGTTTCACCTCGTTCCTGTGTCTGTCCCTTCGGGGAAATGTCACGCGATGACATCCGGAGTCCTGCCTAGCCTGCTACATCCCCGGGTTCCCGGAGTCCTGTTAGCCCAGTGCTACAGCCCGGATTCACACGCTGCTGACCGACATGCTCGATGTTGATTCATGTATGCTTGTCCCCGTAAGTTTGTGCCGCTTTGGGTTCACGACTAGCCATGTCGGCCCGGGTTCTCTACCATATGGATGCTAGCAACATTATCATATGCGTGAGCCAAAAGGCGCAAACGGTCCCGGGCCATGGTAAGGCGACACCCGTGGGAATACCATGCGTGAGGCCGCAAAGTGATATGAGGTGTTACAGGCTAGATCGGTGTGACTTAGAATCGGGGTCTTGATAGCTAGAAATAATAATAATAATAATAATAATAATAATAATAATAATAATAATAAATTCATAATTAATTTATGCAAAGTGAATAATCTGGTAAATATGGCCTGAGCGCCGAGGGCGTGAGCAGAGATGTGGACGCATATCAGAATTCACGGAACGACAATGTCGTCGGCTTGACGTGGTGATGGCGCGATCTGTGGCATGGACACACGATGTCGCTAGCCAATCTGTGCACAAAACACAGTACAACCCAGTGCAATAATTCCTTCAAACAAATCAATCTAAATTGGTTAAAATAAATAGGATAGATATCACCTGGAAATTTATTCAGCGGCATAAAAATCCAAAAGAAAGCCATCTGGACGTCCATGGATTTGCGTCTACTAAGTGGATACCAGCCGAACTAGTAATAGTACATGCACATGCACGTATTTGATCTTTGGAAAGTCAACCAATATATGAGGTTGTAGTGGTACTTGAGCCCTTGTTTGCTTGGTTCAATCTTACGCATAGGCAAGTAGGACAATACTTCCATTAATAGATAATCAATTAGTAATAGCTTTATCAGATCAGATCATAAAAAATAAGAAGGAACACGACATGTACTACTAGTACTTGCCTTCCCTTTTCTTTGATAAGTGCGGTGTCTTGTGCACTCCGCGGACATTGTCCACGTGTGTCCTTGGCTGGGATGCTGCCATTCGTACTGCATTTTTTTCTTTGCCGCCGATCTAGAAGCTCATCAGCCGCCGTACAAAAAAATTCCTGAGCTTGAGTTCTGCAAATGAAAAAATTGCACAAGCCCGTAGCAACGATTCTAAAAGAAAATCGTCTTATGCTAGATGAGTATAACAAAAAATATAACACCTGATTTAGAGTCGGTTGAAGATTCCATCACACCACATCAATACCCCGCATGAAAGCACCAGTATTGTGGATGCAGTGTTCATTGAACTTCGGATGAAACAGGGCAAAAGTTGTCAGACTGAAACCGACTGCACCGTCGCGTTAATCCGACGACAGCAGACCGGATCATAACCGGCGGCGCTGACAACCGAATATAGTACTAATAATAAAGAAAAGGGAGGATGGATGGGATATTTCCTGTATGAGGCCACCGATCAGATCCTTGTGGTCGGCCCAGCCGCCGCACTCATCACGGGCATTGTAGTCCGGGCAGTCTCCTCGGCTGAGCCGCCGCCGCTCAGACTATGTTCTGCCTGGTAGCTCGGATCTGTTATACTATCGAGCGCCAGGCACGATGGTCTTTGATTTTGATCTAGCACAACAAAAAAATAGTATGAGGCGACAGTAACAGTTTACAGGAAAGATAATTTACGGGAACGGATCTAACTGAAAAAATATCACCTGATTGCCACATCGATCCGTGACGATCACCTAGCAGGCTCTCAATGAAAGCACCAATGTCGGTTCTACATCCAGCGTATCTCGTAGTAGGGGTCCTAAGCTAGGCGTCTTGGAGCAATGGTAACATGGACACAGGTTTTACCCAGGTTTGGGCCCTCTTGATGGAGGTAAAACCCTATGTCCTGCTTTTGATTGTATTCATATGGGTGTAGTACAGAGTACATGTGTCTACCACGAGACTGATCTAATGAATATGAGATTGTCTATTGACTAGCCTGGCCCCGGTTTATATAACACACCAGAAGCCTAGGGTTTAGGAGATTCCTCGTCTTGGGTGCCAAGTCTTGTGGTATCTCTCTTGTATGCGGCATGGGCCGTCCGAACTGGCCCAATAGTGAACCGCCATGGGGGTCCTCGGCCTGATCCAGCTGGTTGGGAGACGACGTGGTGAGTACCCCCTAGTCCATGACACCGTCACCCACCACTGCGCGCCAAGCTCCTGGCCCGTGCGCTGGTGTATCGTGCCCTGTGTGGGCCTCCGTTTGCGGTGATTCCAACTCCCAAAATTCACAAATATTCCAAAATAAATCTTCGTATTTTTATTGCATTTGGACTTTGTTTGATATGGATACTCTGCGATACAATAAACATGCAGAAAATAGGAACTGGCACTGGGCACTGGATCAATAGGTTAGTCCAATAAATCATATAAAAAGTTGCCAAAAGTATGTGAAAGTGATATAATATTGACATGAAACAATCAAAAATTATAGATACAACGGAGATGTATCAGCATCCCCAAGCTTAATTCCTGCTTGTCCTCGAGCAGGTAAATGATAAAAATATAATTTTTGATGTGGAATGCTACCTAGCATAAACTTGATTGTATATCTAATCAAGGCATGAATATTAGGACATAAGTGATTCAAAGCAATAGTCTATAATTTGACATAAAGATATCAATACTCAGGCATCCCAACAAACAATCATGTCTTTCAAAATATCAATGCTAAAGAAAGCTATCCCTACAAAATCATATAGTCTTGTCATGCTCTGTCTTCTTAACACAAAGTATTTATCATGCACAACCCAATGACAAGCCGAGCGATTCGTTCATACTTTTCAACGCGCTTCAGCTTTTTCAACTCTCACGCAATACATGAGCGCAAGCCATGGATATAGAATTACGGGTGGAATAGAGTATAATGATAGGGGAAAATATACAGAAGACAAAAAAGTAGAAAGTCTCACATCGATGCGGCTAACCAAGGGGCTATGGAGATGCCCATCAATTGATATCAACGTGAGGAGTAGGGATTTCCATGCAACGAATGCACTAAGAGCTATAAGTGTATCAAAGCTCATTATGAAAACTAAGTGGGTGTGCATCTAATCCTATAATGAAATATTCCCACTAGTATATGAAAGTGACAACATAGGAGACTCTCCGAATGAAAAACATGGTGCTACTTTGAAGCACAAGTGTGGTAAAGGATACTAACAATGCCCCTTCTCTCTTTTTATTTATTTTTTTTATTTTTTTTATTTTTTTTCCTTTTCCTTTTTACTTTACATTTTTTTCTTTTCATATATTCTCTCTCATTGTCCGGAGTCTCATCCCGACTTGTGGGGGAATCCTAGTCTCCATCATCCATTCCTCACTGGGGCACTGCTCTAAAAATGAATAATGATGATCATCACCCTTGTATTTACTTATAACTCAAAATAAAATAAAAAATACAACTCGATGCCTATGACAAAGTATGACTCATATGAATGCCTCTGGCAATGATCTAGCATAACATATGTATGAAAAATGATGAACGGTGGCCGAGCCACAACTACTATGTCAGCTATATGATCATGCAAAGCAATATGATAATGAATGCTCAAGTCATCAAACAGAAGAGTGGAAGTTGCATGGCAATATATCTCGGAATGGCCATGGAAAAGCCATAATAGGTAGGTATGGTGGCTGTTTTCAGGAAGATATAATAAGGCTTATGTGTGATAGAGCGTATCATATCATGGGGTTTGGATGCACCTGCGAAGTTTGCACCACGTCTCGATGTGAGAAAGGGCAATGCACGGTACCGTAGAGGCTAGCAAATTGTGGAAAGGTGAGAGTGCGTATAATCCATGGACTCACATTAGTCATAAAGAACTCATATACTTATTGCAAAAGTTTATTAGCCCTCGAAGCAAAGTACTACTACGCATGCCCCTAGGGGGATAGATTGGTAGGAAAATACCATCGCTCATCCCCGACCGCCACTCATAAGGAAGAAAATCAATAATAAATCATGCTCCAACATCATAGCATAACAAGAGACTATACGTGCATGCTCCTGGAATCACAAACCTTAACACCAATATTCTTACTAACCACAACCGTTTACTAGTACCTCCCACATATTCCATCTCTATATCGCAAAACTATTGCAAGGAATCAAACATATCATATTCAGTGATCCACAAGTTCTATGTAGGATTTTATGACTAACCATGCAATTGACCAATTTCGGTTGACTCTCTAAATAGATATAAGTGAAGTATGAGAGTTTAATTCTTTCTACAAAAGATCATGCTCTAACAAATACTCCCTCCATTCTAAAATAGATGACTCAACCTTATACTAACTTTAGTATAAAGTTAGTACAAGGTTGGGTCATCTATTTTGGAATGGAGGGAGTATAAGTTAAGCAAAAGAGCATTTTGCAAATAACGGTTTTCTATGTGAAGAGAAATAGGCAATCCAAACTTCAAATGATATAAGTGAAGCACACGAAGCATTCTAAAAAGCCATACTCAAAAGATATAAGTGAAGTGCAATGAGCATTATATAAATCAACCATGGACTATCTCATACCAGCATGGTGCATAAAAGAAAAATGAAAACTAAAAGCAAAAGACGCTCCAAGATTTTCACATATCACATGAACGAAATGAAACTGAAAACATACCGATACTTGTTGAAGAAAGATGGGATGCCTTCCGGGGAATCCCCAAGCTTAGACGCTTGAGTCTCCTTGAATATTTACTTTGGGTGCCTTGGGAATACCCAAGCTTGAGCTCTTGCCTCTCCTCCTTCTCCTCATATCAAGACCTCCTCGATCTTTGATCACTTCATCCACACAAAACTCAACAGAAAGTTCGTTAAGATTTGTTAGTATAATAAAGCAAATCACTACTCTAAGTACTGTTGCAAACCAATTCATATTTTGTTTTTGCATTGTAGCTACTGTAATATAACTTTTTCATGGCTTATACCACCGATAAAAATAGATAGTTTCATCAAAATGAGCAAAACAATGCATCAAAAACAGAATATGTCTTAAACAGGACAGTCTGTAGTAATCTGAACATTCACCATACCTCTATACTCCAAAAATTCTGAAATAATTAGGAAAAATAAACATTTTGTATAGAAAGACAGTTCAAAAAGTTTCAGAACCGTTTGACGTTCCAGTAAAAAAATGTAAAATCACGCACTACAGCCAAAGTTTCTGTTTTGTACCGCACAAACCAACAAGCAATGTAAACATCCTAAAGGCAAATCTTGGCACATTATTTTTATAATACAATGAAATTGTACAAGGGGGTAATTATTTTTGTTGAAAAGTTTCTGCAATTCAAGATTCACAAAGTTTCCGTGAGCATGAACAAAGTTCAAGGACGTCCCCCACTTTCACAATGCTCGTCTATCTCACTTTCACTTTTCTTTTTGTGAAGTTTTAAGTTCCCCTATATATTTTTTGTTTTTAAACTATATAAAAGCTCTCAACAGAAATAAATGACTCCCTAGAACTTCCGGGTTGTCTCCCTGGCAGCGCTTTCTTTAAAGCCATTAAGCTAGGCATAAAGTGCTCAAGTAATGAATCCACCCGGATCCCAAGGTATATCAAAGCCAATTTGAATTAAAAATGATTTGGCATTTAGTAGTGAGCACAAAGAAACATATATCAAGCAATTACGAAGTCTAACTCTCTTCATATGCATCATCATGTCATACAAGAACAATTCATGCACATCAACTAAAGGCCAATACGTAGCATAAGCAGTTTCTTGCAATTTTATCGTGTTGGAAACATAAAGAGGTGGAGATGTAGTTACTCTCTCATAATAATTGCAAGTAGGATCAGCAAGCACATGCATATTATATTCATCAAAATCATCATGTGCAACGGTAAAAGGCAACCCATCAATATAATCCTTAAAAAGAGCAAACTTCTCCGATATAGTGTAGTTGGGAGAATTCAAAAAGATAATAGGACTATCATGTGTGGGTGCAATAGCAACAATTTCATTCTTAATATAAGGAACAATAGAAAGTTCATCTCCATAAGCATCATTTAAATTGGCATCATGGCCACAGGCATAGCAAGCATCATCAAAAAGGGATATTTCAAATGAATCAACGGGATCATAGCAGTTATCATAGCATTCATCCTTTGATAAGAATGAAGGAGCATTAAACAATGTATGAGTTGGAGGGTTACTCTCATTAGAAGGCGGGCACGGGTGATCAATCCGGTCTTCCTTCGCTTGTTCTTCGCTCTCCTCATCATCTTTTTCATCCAATGAGCTCACAGTTTCATCAATTCCTTCTTCCATAGACTCCTGCAAAATATTACTCTCTTCTTGCACAGTGGCGACTTTCTCAATAAATGCACCAATATCGGAATTGTGTTTATAATTATCATAGAAATATTTAAGGATAGCAAGATTTTCAGGTCTACAAACTGAATCATCAAAATCTTCAAAAAAATTAAACAAAGATTCAATTTCACATGCAACCTTGAAAGCAACAAATTATTCTATTCGTTCCACATCATAATAATCATATATACCTCTAGCATAAGAAGCCAAGGTTTCATTATCATTAAATTCACATGAAAAGGGACGATGTGGAGCATTCATCCTAGAGCAACAAGTATAATCATATCTCTGGCATAAATCCCAAGCATACCAATGCAACATATGAATTTGATCCCATAACAATTTCCCTTTATGAGACAAGCGATAATCCTTAAAGTATTCACGTTGATCCAACGTTACTCCCATTATCAAGTTGAATGGGGTTTTCTCAGGATTATCAAAGTAGTGCATAATATTTTTCACATAACGAGCATCGAGGGTTTTAGGAGGTTCCCCATCTCCATGAGTAGCAAGTACAACTATTTTTTGGTGTTTCGTGTTCCTGATACGTCTCCAACGTATCTATAATTTTTGATTGTTCCATGCTATTGTATTATCTGTTTTGGATGTTTATGGGCTTTATTATGCACTTTTATATTATTTTTGGGACTAACCTATTAACCCAGAGCCCAGTGCCAATTTCTGTTTTTTCCTTGTTTTAGAGTATCGCAGAAAAGAAAAATCAAACGGAGTCCAATTGACCTGAAACTTCACGGAACTTATTTTTGGAATGGAAGCAATCCAGAAGACTTGGGGTGTATGTAAGGGAAGCAACAAGGAAGGCACGAGGCAGGGGGCGCGCCCACCCCCCTGGGCACGCCCTCCACCCTCGTGGGCCCCTCATGCCCCCCTGACGTACTTCTTCCTCCTATATATACCTATATACCCTAAAAACTCCGGGGAGCACAATAGATCGGGAGTTCCGCCGCCAGAAGCCTCCGTAGCCACCGAAAACCTATCTAGACCTGTTCCGGCACCCTGCCGAAGGGGGCAATCCCTCTCCGGTGGCCATCTTCATCATCCCGGTGCTCTCCATGACGAGGAGGGAGTATTTTTCCCTCGGGGCTGAGGGTATGTACCAGTAGCTATGTGTTTGATCTCTCTCTCTCTCATGTTCTTGAGGTGATACGATCTTGATGTATCGCGAGCTTTGCTATTATAGTTGGATCTTATGATGTTTCTCCCCCTCTACTCTCTTGTAATGGATTGAGTTTTCCCTTTGAAGTTATCTTATTAGATTGAGTCTTTAAGGATTTGAGAACACTTGATATATGTCTTGCGTGGGATAACCGTGGTGACAATGGGTTATTCTATTGATTCACTTGATGTATGTTTTGGTGATCAACTTGAGGGTTCCGCCCATGAACCTATGCATAGGGGTTGGCATACGTTTTCATCTTGACTCTCCGGTAGAAACGTTGGGGCACTCTTTGAAGTACTGTGTGTTGGTTTGAATAGATGAATATGAGATTGTGTGATGCATATCATATAATCATACCCGCGGATACTTGAGGTGACATTGGAGTATCTTGGTGACATTAGGGTTTTGGTTGATTTGTGTCTTAAGGTGTTATTCTAGTACGGACTCTAGGATAGATTGAACGGAAAGAATAGCTTCATGTTATTTTACTACGGACTCGTGAATAGATCGATTAGAAAGGATAACTTTGAGGTGGTTTCCTACCCTACCATAATGTCTTCGCTTGTTCTCTGCTATTAGTGACTTTGGAGTGACTCTTTGTTGCATGTTGAGGGATAGTTATATGATCCAATTATGTTATTATTGTTGAGGGAACTTGCACTAGTGAAAGTATGAACCCTAGGCCTTGTTTCAACGCATTGCAATATTGTTTACGCTCACTTTTATCATTAGTTACCTTGCTGTTTTTATATTTTCAGATTACAAAAACCTATATCTACTATCCATATTGCACTTGTATCACCATCTCTTCGCCGAACTAGTGCACCTATACAATTTACCATTGTATTGGGTGTATTGGGAACACAAGATACTCTTTGTTATTTGGCTGCAGGGTTGCTTGAGATAGACCATCTTCATCCTACGCCTCCCATGGATTGATAAACCTTAGGTCATCCACTTGAGGGAAATTTGCTACTGTCCTACAAACCTCTGCACTTGGAGGCCCAACAACGTCTACAAGAAGAAGGTTGTGTAGTAGACATCAGTTCCATATCCATAACTAAAGATATAGAACAACTTAGAACAGGAAATAACAACTACTTAGTGATAAAGCAAACAAGCACACACGAGAATATTCACCCCACGCTATGGCTCCCCAGCAACGGCGCCAGAAAAAGGTCTTGATAACCCACAGGTATAGGGGATCAATTGTAGCCTCTTTCGATAAGTTAGAGTGTCGAACCCAACGAGGAGCTAAAGGTAGAACAAATATTCCCTCAAGTTCTATCGACCACCGATACAACTCTATGCACGCTTGACTTTTGCTTTACCGAAAACAAGTATGAAACTATTTTGCAAGGATAAAACTACGAGTACTTTGCGATAATAAAACTACGAATAAATTGCAAGCTAATAAAAGTGGAAAGCTTTTGTCAATAAGAAAGTCATTTGTCCCTAGGCAATCGATAACAAGTACCGGTAATCATTCTTGTAATTTTATATGAGGGAGAGGCATGAGCTAACATACTTTCTCTACTTGGATCATATGCACTTATGATTGGAACTCTAGCAAGCATTCGCAACTACTAAAGATAATTAAGGTCGTGAAACCCAACCATAGCATTAAGTATCAAGTCCTCTTTACTCCCATATGCCATAGCCTACCTATCCGCGTTTAAGTTTCTATCTCTCGCAACACTGACAATAAGGAAACCATGAACATATTGCAACACCCTACAGCAAGGGCCCCTCACGTTTGCGCGAGACAGAGGGCACCATAGGACAGCACCATAAATAAAATATACAATCATACCAACCAAGATCACGATTAACCCACAGGACAAAACGGATCTACTCAAACATCATAGGATAACCATAGATCACTGGGAAATAATATATGGAGTTGAGCACCATGTTTAAGTAGAGATTACAGCAGGAGAAGAGGTGTTACACCGCTGTAAAGAGGGGGAGAAAGTTGGTGTTGACGGTAGCAAGATTGTTGATGTAGATCGCCGTGCCGATCGTTTCCCCGGTGGCACTCCGGCGCCACCGGAAGCGAGGGGGAGATAGCCCCATCCTTCTTCTTCTTACTTGGCCTCCTCCCTAAGTGGGAGAAGGGTTTCCCCTCTGGTCCTTGGTCTCCGTGGTATGGGAGGGGCGAGAGCCCCTTCGAGATTGGATCTCCCTCTCTGTTCTCTTCTGTTTCGCGTTCCCCAGATCTGGCCGAAAATCGTTTCTTATATTCCCGGAGATCCGTAACTCCGATTGCGCTGAGATTTTAACACGATTTTTTCCGGATATAAGCTTCCTTGCGCCGAATGTATAGCTCCAACCGACATACGAGGTGGGTACAACCCACCACCATGCGCCAGGCTCCTGGCCCATGCGCTGGTGTATCGTGCCCTGTGTGGGCCTCCATTTGCGGTGATTCCAACTCCCCAAATTCAAAAATATTCCAAAATAAATCTCCATATTTTTTTATTGCATTTGAACTTCGTTTGATATGGATACTCTGCGATACAAAAAACATGCAGAAAACAGGAACTGGCACTGGGCACTGGATCAATCGGTTAGTCCAATAAATCATATAATATTGGCATGGAACAATCAAAAATTATAGATACGATGGAGACGTATCAGCGCGTCACCTCCTAGGGTCCTTGGTTCCTTG
The DNA here is from genome assembly GCF_056163025.1 of Triticum urartu. NCBI lineage: Eukaryota > Viridiplantae > Streptophyta > Magnoliopsida > Poales > Poaceae > Triticum > Triticum urartu. Next base: position 536,291,777 of record NC_141876.1, read on the forward strand.
TTCTCGCATGAGCTAATCGCGTGTGGATGAGTAAGGGTGCACGGCCCGGTTCATACAACCGTAGTTCGGTGTTTCGCCGTTGCGGGAGCTGCACGACGGGTGTTTTTTTGTAGGACGGTTGCATGAGAAGACTTGGCACGGCGTCTGTGCTTGGGTCCGTCCCTATAGCGTCTATAAAGCCAATAGATGAGCTCTGTCTAGCGGCACTACAAAAAAAATACACTTCCGTGATGATACGTGTTTGTCACAGTAGGTCGCTTTTTTGTCATGCATGTACATCCATGACAAATTTATGACAGAATCAAGATAGTCATACCGGTGCTGTCGTAGAAGTGTTCCATGACATTACCAAAATTATCATCATGGAAGTGTCCACTTCCATGATGATAAATCATGCGTCACAGAAGTGCTTTCGTCAAGGGTGACCGACACGTGGCATCCACCGTAACGGAACACCGTTAAGCTATCGGGTCGGGTTTTGGATCCGATAACCCGTTAACAGCCCCGACCAATGGGGATTTTCCACGTGTAAAATCATCATTGGCTAGAGAAAACACGTGTCGGCTCATCGTTGGGACAGATGTCAACCACTCATTGGACGGAAGGCGCCTATGCTACGTCGACACGTGGCACAGACCAACAGAGGCCCATTCCTGTGAAAAGGCCGGCCCGTTTGACTTGGTCAAAAGCTAGCGGGCTGGCCCATGGAAAGCCTGTTAACGGCCTGTTCGAATATAGCCCATTTACAGCCCACTAACCCAAGGCCCGTTACGCCCTATCCGTATTAGGCCCAATAGCGTCATCTGGGCCATCCAATATGATTCCAGCCCGTTTTCACTTCTGGCCCATGTATAGCCCATGACGTCTTTCGGCCCATATGAGGCCCTATGTAACTCTTGGCCTACTAACGGCTCGTGGTGAAACTGGCCCGTAATGAACAGTGTATCACTTTACACCCATTAACGGCCCGTGGTGAAACTGGCCCATAATGAACAGTGTATCACTTTATACCCATTAACGGCCCGTTATTTCGTTGGGCCGTTTGCAGCCCATGTTATCTTTCGGCCTTCTCCGAGCCCATTTATTCTTGGGCTCATTTCCAGCATTCATTTACTTATGGCCCGTTACTGTCATTTTCTACTTGTGGGCCAAATTCAGCCCATGGTTACAGTCGGCCCGTTTGTGGTCCGTTAATACAATGGGCCGATTTCATAGTGTCATCAAATACGGCCTATTAACGATGGCCCGTTATGGTCGGCCCATGAACGGACGATTCCAACTCTAGCCCGTTTACGACCATAATGCGGTCTATTTGGCCCATGTTTGGCCAAACGATTATACGGCCCGTATAAGGCCAATTGATAATACGGCCCGCAGAAGGACCATTGTTTCTACGGCCCGTAGAAGGCCCATTGTTTCTACGGCCCGTAGAAGGCCCACTATTTCTACGGCCAGTAGGAGGCCCAGTGTCACTATAGTAAATATTAGACCATGGTTATTGTGGCCTAGTTTTAAAAAATAGGTTATTGCAGCCACTAGCTAACCGCGGAAAAAGAACTGCAATGACTACAAGCAAACAAATAAACAAGACAACAAGGAAATAAATAAGCAAGCAACTAACGCTAGGCTATCACGGCTATTACACATATTACATCCACTGGGCATCAAAGTTCGCCACCAGTGCTAATATAGGGAACAAAGCAGCATATCATATACACTGGTTGTCAAAGTTGGCGACCAGCGCAAATAAACGCCGCAGCAAAACAAATCCAGAACTAAAACCACTTCAGAAGATCTCAAGAAACAATATCCTGGGTACCCATAATGCTGGCAAGATGCTTAGCAAGCTTATTAACTTTCTCTTGTTTGGCGCTTAAATCCTCCAGCGCTTGCTGTTGCACTAGAAAATATGCATCTGAATTCTGCAGGGACTTCCTCAGTCCTTCAGCTTCCTGTCGCAGCACATCTGATCGATGTCTTTCAACCTGAAGTTGAGACTCAAGAAGACGAACTGATTCAGGCAGCGAGTTCGAAGAGCTTGTGCCACCAGTAGTGGCCAGTAACTCGAACACTACATCAAGACAGGACTTTGGGGTTCCCTCACTGTCCTCAAGATAGTTTTTATCAGCTTTCTTGGAGACCAACAGGGATGTCTCACTATCTTGAACCTTATCTGCATTACTTCCTTTACCATTGGATAATGCAGTACTGTTCTCCAATATTTTGTCCGCATTCTAAAAGAGAAACAAGCAGACACATCACATGTTTACCATCTTGTATATGAAACTCATTTTGGTAAATGAGTTCAGTAGTAAAGTGGATAGGATAACAGCATGAAACAAACATATATCTATGTACCATGGTCACTTTATGGTCTATATCATTCTAGTTTTTGTTGCCAAATCAAGATAGAGACACAGTTCAAATAATATTTGTTCAAGACAAAGCAGAATAGACAAAATTTAAGTGTGGTAACTATAGAGCAATAACAACACTTGTAATGTGCATGACATGAGATCATAACTGTTTATTCAATTGAAACTGAAATCAACATAGAGCAGGTTACACCAGCAAACTAGTTAAATAAACAGGTTTAAAACATACCTGTTGCGCCATTGGAGTTTCAATTCCATCCTTCAAATTTGAAAATAGTTGGTATGAGTAAATACAGTCATGCAAGAGCAAAGGAGTATGAACCATAGCTACAAAACCTGACCTGAGAACAAATCTTCTTCTCCTTTAAGCGTTGAGTTGGGATTCGGAGTGGTGGTCCTCGTGCTTTGGGCACTGCAATTCCCTTACTAACTGCTCGTGTTTGGGTGCTCTGTGGTGGAGACGGTGCTGTGTCAACTAGAACTGGGTTACTATCTGCCGGGGTTGGGGTTAGAAGGGGTGTAGCTGGTTCTCTGTCCAACTGGGTAGGGGTACAATCTGCGAGAGTCTGGGTTATGTGTGGTGGATCTGGTCCTTGGGCAAGTACAACCGTGGTTCTATCTGCATCAACTGGTAGCACTATATTTTCTGAAGACCGTGTTGTTACTCCCTTAGATACTGCCATCACGCTCTCCAATTCAAATGGCTGATAAACAAGAAAAGTAATTGAAAGTATAGACATTGTATGATAGACAGGTGCAATGGATAGTGAGGAATAAAAGAGGGCATGAAATAATTCATATTTATGTTGTCTAACCAAACAGGATAGCATGACACAATTTCACATATATGATGGCTAACTAAACAGGATAGCATGACACAATTTCACATTATGATGGCTAACTAAAAAAGATGGAAAGACATAGTTCAAAATATGAGACTATGTAAACAGGATGACATGACATAACTATATAATGTGTTTATTAAATAGGTTGGCATGCCATAATTCACATACATTCACGGATAAAATGCCATAATTCAAAATATGATGACTGTAAACACTAAACAGGATGAGATGATATAACTATATGATGTCTTTATTAAATGGGTTGCCATGCCATAATTCAGATAGATGATGTGTATGTACTATGTAAACATGATGGCATGATATAATTCAAATATATGATTTATATAGTAAGCAAGTAAGCAGATGGCAATCCATATATGATGTAAAAACTAAGCAATGCAAGACAACATGCATGACATGGGTAATATAACCCTGCCAAGTTTGAGCATAGACCTCAGGGGAAAAATAGGACTGGTCATCAGTCTCTGAATCCTCCTCTGAGGAGCTCTCTGTAACCAGCAAGATGTCTACTTCAGCAGGTAGCATTGTCTGCTCTGAATATCTTGTTTTCACTCCAGATACTTCCATCACCGCTTCAAATGGCTGATGCACAGGAAGAGTAGTTGAATATACAAACGTTGTCGCCAAATGGAATACGTAATACAAAAAAATGATAGCATGATATAATTCACATACATGATGATTGACTAAACAGCATGACATTGCATAATTCACATATATAATGCCTTTGCAACAAGATAGCATTGTATAATTCACATATATAATGTCTTGCAACAAGATGGTAATGCATAATTCACATATATGGTAATTAGACACTGAACAGGTGGCATTCACACAAAGCATGTCTAAACTAATCAAATGACATAGCAATGCGAGACACCATATGCATGATATGAGCAACATAGCCCTGCCAAGTTAGAGCATACACCTCGGGGGGGGAATAGGACTGGTCATCTGTCTCCGAATCCTCCTCTGAGGAGCTATCCGTAACCAGCGAGATATGCGCTTCGTCAGATAGCATAGTCTGCTCTGAAGACCTTGTTTTCACTCCAGAATTTGCCATCACCGTGTCAAATGGCTGATGGACACGAAGAGCAGTTGAATGTAATAACATTGTTGACAAATGTAATATGTAACAAAAAAAGGATGGCCTGATATAATTTACATATAAGATGACTGGCTAAGAAGGATGGCATTGCAAAATTCACATATATGATGTCTGGCTAAACAAGATGGCGTTGCATAATTCACATAAACGATGAATAAACTAAACAGATGGCATTCGCACAAAGGATGTCTAAACTAAGCAGATGACATATTCGATGTATAAAGTAAGCAATGCAATACACCATATCAGCACGCCAAGTTAGAGCGAAGACCTCAGGGGTAAATAGGAGTTGTCTTCTCCTTCTGAATCCCCCTCAGAACAGATATCTTCCTCTCGATTACAATCCGAAATGCGTGGAGGGGGGCTGCCTTTGCGCCTACCATGGAGCGACGTTTGTATGGAATTTTATTGCCACACAAGGCTCGTCTCTTTTGCTCTACATGTTCAGTTCCATTGTTTACAATAACTGTCATGCATAGGAATAAAACATAGTGAGATTATGTAAGGAGTGCATGCAAAAATCCAAAGTGATGGTAGCAACCTGTGGATAGACCCAAAACCAATAATAGCAGGCAGATAATGGCTTCAGTTAAAAAATACAGATAATGGCTTCTTTACTATTTGTTTCCCACCCAACATGAAACTCATAGTAGACACCGGAGATTAACCAGATAGTAGATAGATACTATTGATAGCGGCCCCGATATGTGCCCCACAACCATTTAAAAACTCAAGTTTGACCATTAGTTTGGAGCTGACTCAGAGTCTAATCGGTGAACAGGACGATAAAGTAGCATGTAATATTAAGCGATGCATAACGTAAGCAGACACGAAAGAGTGCGACCTCTCTTGCGGACCCGTGTAGTCCTCAAGGTCATCTACTCGGTTGATGATGGTAGTGCAGTTTTCATGGCTACCAGCGGCAGGGAAGAAGATCTGAGGCGGCGAAAGAGAGTCTGGAGGCCGGATCCCTACTGTGCTGGACCCTTCTGTTGTTGGAGCAGCTGAGCTGGGGTGGACGACGGCGCAGCAGGAGCGGGACAAACCACGCAAGGTTTTCTTTGACAACTATCTGTAAGAGAAGTAATTCTGTAAGGGCTCGTTTGAATTGTAGGATTCCAACAATGCAGGGATAGGAAATAGACAGGAATAGGATAGGAATGCACGTGCAAAACAGAGAATTTAAAAACACAGGATTTCTGCCAATCTGGGTGTTTGATTCACAACAATTGGAAGATCACAGGATGCAAAGAAGCATGGTGAGATTAAGTCAAACCACAAGAAAATGTACGGTTATAATGCTATTATGCTACTATCTCTTAGTCTTGTGCTTCATGAATAGGAATTTGAAAAGGAGGACAAGTGAAAATTAAAATTCCTACGTTTTTCCTTTCAAGGAAACACTAAAGGAACAAATCCGTGTGCTCAGTGGACAATATATATAACATGTAGAGTAAAAAAGAGATGCAACAAGTGTACAACCTCTTTGGTGAAGCCATGTCGATCTCAGCGTGATTGGGTTGGCCGGTGAGGATGCTCCGGCTAACTTGGCTGTCGGAGGAGGGGAAGAAGATCTTAAGCGTCTGGAGATGGAGCCCGAGGTACTGCTCCGCTGTGATGGAGGGTTTCATCGTTGGAGCAGCTCCGGTGAGTTGTACGACGCCGAGGCTGAAGCAGGACAAGAGAGACAATGAACAACGTTAACCTCAGTGGAATTCTAATAGCATCTCCAATACATGACATAAAATACATAACCACAAAGTGCTAGACGTAAAATACATCAGCCGCTCTTCTTTGAACTTAACTGTCGAAACTGAATTTAACTGTCGAAACTGAACTTAACTGTCGAAACTGAACTTAACTGTTGAAACTGAATTTTGCTGCCAAAACTGAACGCAATAGCAAGGTGAGGCTACACATCGGTCGACTGACTTTTTCATCTCTGGTCAGTCGATTTTGCAGCCGTTGGATACGAAATCAAGGGCCTGCGGTTCATCTTCAACCTCCACCCCCCGAGCCGGCCAAACAGCAGCCCCCCGCTGCCCGCGGCCAGCGGTGCACCGCCCCGCCCGCCCCGAAAACACTCCCAACCGCCGGTCCGCCGCCGCCCCGGCCATCCCTCTAGGCCCCCCGTGCCGAGCTTTTTCTCCGGCGATCCCCACGCCACCGCCCCGCCAACACCCCGCCACCGCCGGCGACCACCACCCCCATCCTGAACCCTAAGATAGATAGTGTGGTACCTCTCCGGCGAGCCCTCCTCCCCGCTGCGGCTGGTTCTTCCTTCACCCCGGCGGCATCGAAGTGAAGTGTAGCTAAATCGGAGCAGCATCGCAAGCAAGAGCAAGAGCGAGAGCAGCAGTGCGAGCAAGAGCAATAGCAAGAGCAGACCAGGCAGGGGACCGAGAGTAAGAGCAGAGCAGCAACGCGAGCGAGAGCTAAAGCAGCAGCAGGTCCTACTGATGTGGACGTCGCCGCCGAGGGAGTGACGCTGTGGAGGAAGTGGCCGGCGACGCCGCCGTGGATGGAGCCGCGCCGTGTCGGCTTGGGACCGAGCGCCAGCAACACCGTGAGATCGAATCAAGAAGAAAATGCGGCGATTAGTGTACAACCTCTTTGGTGGCGCCGATTAGGCCGCAGCTTCATCCGAGGAAATGGTGATGATGATGCTCTTCCGATGGTGCAGGTGAAGACGGAGGTGTGGGAATGGAGGTGGCGCGAAATACGAGGGGAACATCGGGGCAGCTCCTTGGAGGTGGAGGACAGGGTGGCTGAACCGGCGGGACGATGAGATCGACGATGGATCCTCATCCGGTATGGTGGATGAGGGACGTCGAGGTGTTGCTGTGGATGGCATCGTCAGGGAAGAGGCTCCGGCTGGGTGGCAGACAGAGCAGGGTGTGGGGTTTCGTCGCGGGTTTTCGCGGCCTTGGTGTACGAATGGGTGGGCGGATGGGATGGCAGTGGGAAACCATGGCTTAGAGACGCGCTTGTCCGAAATGTGTGGTAAGTTATGAAAGTACCCCCACCGATTTGAGGCGGTTCTTTCGGTTCAGGGGTACCACGGGCATTTCGCGTGTCGGGATTTCACAGGAAGTGAGAGTTTTTGCGTGCGTTGTAATTTCGGAATAGCAAGGCGCGGGTTGAGATGGAGGGAGTTGTCAGAGCACAATGAGACAAAGATATATCTTAAATATTTCGGGCTAACAAGGCGCGGGTTGAAATTTCTGGACAAGCCTAACATGTACTGTACCAAATCAATGCGCCCTACAAATGTCATTCAAAACTTTGAATTCATGTTATGTTCAATTAAAATATTTCTCTACGTGTATAATGCATGCAACCTACTACTCAAATGAACGTTTTAGTGCATTCCAAACGTATATACTACCGCTTCAATATGAACTAAATTTGAATTCGTTTCTCTATTTGAATAAGATCTACAGTAATGATTGTTGTGAAGTCAAAGCATTTGAATTCATTTCTCTATTTTAATAAGATCTACAATCATCATTATTGTCAAGTTAAACCATCGTTTGTGTATTATCTTCACAGCACACCACATGATTACTCTCGAGTTACATATGAACTATGTGTACTATATGAACTCAAACTAGATTTTTTGAATCCACTTTATTTTGATTTCAAATCACAGTACATTTCTAGCTCTAGCTAGATCTTCATAATCTAAACCATGTCTCATATGTATAATGTGTTTATCACATTATGTATGGTGCCCCGCCCCCTACGCCTACAAGTATTTAGATGTGAGTTGCAAACACCACACATTACCACAAATTCAAATAAAATGTGAGAATGTTTGATATATAGTATTGTTTAGATTGTTCGATATTTAGTTGTAAGCTGCAAACGCCACACATTATCACAAATTCAAACAAAATGTGAGATTGTTTGATGTATAGTATGGTTTAGATTGTTCGGCATTTAGCTGTGAGTTGCAAACACCATGCATTATCACATTATGGTATAACATGTGCACAGCACGTGTATCACCGCTATATTCATGCATGCAATGTTTAAAACACTATGTTCTCCTATTCAAATATATGAATCCGCTTTCATATCAAATTATGATCTTTGTTAGTCTCTTACACCCACACAATCCTCTAACCTTTGTAGCTACCACTAACTTTCTCTCGTGCATGCACACGCCCTCCTCGCCCTCCCGTCCCTCGGCATTCTATCCACCAGGCACATTCATTTTTTCGTCAGGTCGTTCTACCAGAGTCTCCACAACTCCTTTCCGACACACACCGATCGATAAACCTCTCCAGCGATGCCTGCCTACAACATACAAACACACCTTCAATCTCCTCCTTTATGTGTCCTTGCCTCATGTCTCTCATACGGTCAGACACACGTGTAAACTCTTGCCCCTCTTTTCATCGCTCTCACAACTGCACACTCCTCCCCCTATCTAGCTAGTAGTTGGGCCTCTCGCACCACCTCCTAGCTCCATTCTCTCTGTCTATCCGTCTCGCTGGGCCTTATTTGCCTCTAACAAATGGACGTACACCGACCGATCTCTCGCTATACATATAGCTAGCTAGGTCCTTAACTCGTTTTTACCCACACGTCAATCGATGTACCTCATTAGTTGTGTCTCTCCCTTCCTCCGACAAACAACAATTGATCTACCGATCTAGTTAGTTTTGCTTACCAAACACATGGTTCCCCTTCATCATCCATGGATGCATCCCGACAGATCTATCACGCACAGGCACACACAGAAACACATCCCCACTCTTATTGATAACATTGCAGTTCCACCCTCAGTTTGTCTAGTAGACCTCTCCCACCATCTTCGAGAAGCAACTCCATCACCCATCCAGCACTCTACCCCTCTCCCTCCCTCTCCCTCCTTCTCTCTCTCTCTCCTCTCTCTCTCCCATCATATTTCCCGTCCTTCAGCTATGTATGGATGTCGACCGATCTCCCTCAAGACATAGCTGGGTCTCTCCTTCTCAACACATATACGAGTCGTTCTACCTCTATAGTTAGGCCTCTGCCTACCCCTCCCACCACCCCCTCCCCCCCACACACACTGATACATCGAGCGCTCTAGTCATGTCTCCCTGCCACACACAAACTTGACGTGTGCCCTCTAACGTTCCGGTAGGCCAGTCGCCCTATATCTTTGACTTGTACACACACACACAATTTCGATGGCTCTCTTCATCGATCTCGCACCCACCCACTTGATCCTCTCTTCGACTCTATCGATAGCTATGACCCCTCCCTCTCTTCTCGTGGATTGCCCGACCCTCTATGTATGATATGGATAGGCCTCCATTTCACACACATTGCATGCAAAATTTTGTTTGAGATGTCATCGACACATATTCCCACAAATAATTCACAAAATCAACCCCCACCCCACCCCCACCCCAAAACAAAAAACACTCACGAACGCGGTTTGTATCTCTCACACCCACCCATGTAGGTGGGGGATGTGCATGAAGAGAAGAGGTGCATGCACGACGCATGTACTCCCATCTCTTTCCCAACCACACCCGCGCGGGTACACGGTGGAGCTCATTTCTGTATGAAAAAGGCAGCCCACGTGGTAATTTGGCACGTGTACTGGTTGTCCACTTGGTGGAGGGAGGATCGTCTACCACGGGTGAACAAACAAATTGCGACTTGACGTGTTATGTTAAAAAAAGAGGCAAACCATGTGGGGCCTACCTTAGAGGCAAGGCTCTATACACAGGAGTACTTTTGTTGTGTCCCGTCAACTCGCAGAACGAGGAGAAGCTTGCTTAGTACGCCATCTCCCTCGCCCACGGGTGCGGTGGCTCGCAGGATGAAGTGAAGCTTGCTTACTACGCCTTACGCCCGCTCCTTTGCCCATGCGCGCGGTGGCTCACAGGACGAGGATAAAAATTTACTACTCCCTCCGTTTACTCCTTGTCCCTACTACCATGGTTATAGAGATTATATCATATTGTTTGGAATATATATGTCCTTTAGTAGATTTCAATATGAACTACTAGTACATACTCCAAACACTGATGTATATAGACGTATTTTAGAGTGTAGATTCACTCATTTTGCTCCGTATGTAGCACTCTCCCTCGCCCCTCGACCGTCGCCCACGTGGTGGACGTGCAGCAATTCATTCGGTCTCATATAGCCAGAACGATATATACTGCACTACCATTATTTCTCGACTTCCCGAAGAGGCGAAGAGCCAATCGCAAGGTCAATATTTTGGAGATGCCAAGCGCAAGGTTATAGGAGAATGAGTAGTAGGTGCCGCGTCATTTATAAATAAAGTTTTTTTTCTTCAGTGGCACGTACGCAATATGATAGGTTCATATGGAGAGAAAAGGAAACCGCTCCACTATATACATAGTCAGGACGGGCCAGCCTACACGGTTGCTTGCTGGGGTTGCTCTCTTCACACTCTCTCGCACAAAACGACTGTGGCCACATCTCTAACATCCCGACGGATCACGTCCGCTTGGGGAAGGGGTGGATGCTTAGTGTAGCTGCGGTGGCCGTCGCCGACGGTGAGAACCAACTGTCGGCACGTCCCGATCAGGGGTCCTCGCCGTTCTCTCTCACAAAGCCGGTGAGGTTGCCTTCATCCCTTGCTCACTGCCGCGACGTGGGCAGTTGCCGCCTCCCGCCGCCCTCCTCAAGGTTGAGCTACGTCCCTCAGGTACAACTCCCTTTACAGCCGGCTTGCACCACTGCTCCAACTGCCCACATCACTCCCTGTGGATATTTCTCTACTTCTTTGCCCCGCACATACCTCTACTGGCTTCTACGTACTATATTTGTGATGAGTTTATGTCTCATCAACTAGTCCCAGTAATGTTATTCTAATCACGCTTGTTCAATTTCTTTGCCACAGGGATACTCATCTCGATTTTGGTGAAACTGCACAGAATGATCCGAGGGTCAAAAGGTTGCAAACTTCATTTATTAGGAAGCTTGAACGTTGCCAGCAAATTGAAGCCTGGTCAGGGTTCACGGTTCAAGGGCTAGGGACTGCATGGATCGTTTTTTTCTTTAGCTGCCTCTGTTCCAAAATAAGTGTCAACTTTAGTAGTAGTACAACTTTGTACTAAAGTTTGCTCAAAGTTGAGAAACTTATTTTGGAACGGAGGGAGTACATATTTGCTATGATCTGTCAATCATTGAGATGCAATAGCATGCATGTTAGTCTCCTTTGTATTTGATGAAATGTTGCAACGGGCAACCTTGGACGCAAGATACATGTAACAGAAGCTGGAAGCTTCATAGCATTGTACAAATTTATCTCGCTGATAAATTACAGTATGTACTATACTACTACTTCCTCCATTCCTAAATATAAGTCTTTGTAGAGATTTCACCATGAACCACATGCGGATGTATATAGATGCATTTTAAGTGTAGATTCATTCATTTTGTTCCGTATGTAGTGGAATCTCTACAAAGACTTGTATCTACTAGTAATAGCTAGCCCCTACTACTAGGAATTCTCTATCCTCTCCTTGAGCCACGTCATCAAAATTGATGTAGCCGTTAGATGAAGTAAATCAGTCCATAATAGCCGTCTGATCCTGACGTTGAGAGGCTCCGCACTAAGCCACATGCAAGCATGCAGAAATACCGTGCCACATGCATGTGAATGGGTTTTAAATCACATCAACATGTCTGCATGCAAGCATGCACCGGTAGCATGCATGTAAGTGAGCTTTGAAGTCCCATTAACATGTCAAAAAGAAAAATATAATCCCATTATGCATTAGGAGTTGGCTGATCTTTTTTCCTTGCGTGGGATGATCTAAATGATGATGGGAGTTTATTTAGTTTGGCTACCACATTTGTCATGCGGTTATAGAGTTTTTTTTTGTTCTATGAAATCGATAATTTTGCGTAGAGAGATATACCGATGTTCCACGCCATCGCGCAGGGACTCATCTAGTAATATTTAGGAAAGGAGGGAGTACTATGTAAAGAGTTAGGTGTCGCACAGTGATAGTGTGAGGTGGGCCATGTAATCACTGAGCCTACGTGTTTTCACTGCTCTTGCACGCCTCCGCTGTAAGAATGGAGAAAATTGTAATCTAGCAGTAGTAGTATACCTCCTTTCGCCGAAAGCGTGGGACATCCAGCAGTCCTACCACCTCAGTAATAAAGACCAATGAGCCATCAAATCACATAGACCTAGCAGTAAGTTGGACGGACGAAGCAACCATCACTCTTGCGCCAGTGAGAGGTCGCCTCCGCTCTGCCCGGGCATGAATGCGGCACCGATTCTTTAGAGCAGCGCTGACCGTTTCGGGCGGGAAGCGCGCGCGGGCAATGGAGAGGCTTTGGGTGGGCCAGGCTGGTCAGGAGCGGGCGTGGCAGCTGTCCGCATGTCCCTACTGGACACGCCCGGAAACGAGAGGATGCACCGACTCTCGCGGCTAAAATCGTACACTATAGAACATCTCTCTGTAGGAGTAGGTCGATCTGTCGCTCCCTCTAACACACACATGGTGTTAAACACACACACACACACATGCACCTTGGTCCCGTTGCACCTTCTAACATGACTTATTACACCTAGACGGAGGGAGTATGTGACGCCCGGATAATCAAGCTACAGTAAAACTCTGCTAATGGTGCCATTCACCTCGATTACTGTCGATAAGCTCGAGTTAGTTCGAAACCAATTCAAATTCAAATTCAAAATCTAGCAAATAATAAAAGTTTTCAAATATTAAAACTAAAATGTTCGGAGTAAACCAAATATTGCGCAGGTAATTATGAGGGAGACACCACACCTTTATAAAATATTTCAATACTATAAGATGAATAAAACAGTAGCAAAACTGTTATTTAAATACTTTTAAATATTAAATAATTACGAAACTATTTTAGAATTGGGTAGCAAGTCAGTGTGGTAGTGGCATATTTGGTAACGTTAAAATAGGTGCCGTTTGGTATTTTGCTAAAACAAAATTAAAAGGAAATTAAAATAAAACATAAAAAAGAAATGAAATAAATAAAAAGATAAAGGGAAAACACCCCCGTCCCTCGCTGGGCCACGGCCCAGATGGCCTTGGGGCCAACCAGGCCGGCCCAGCCGCTGCCTCCTTATTCCCCCCCACCCCTGGAACCCAAACCCGTGAACTCCCCACTCCCCCACTCCTCCTCCCACGATCCCGATCTGGATCGGGACCCTGACGCCGCCCGACGCCTCCCGTCACCCTCGCCACCTTGTCGGCCCCCCGACCCCTCACCTCTCCCCCCCCGTGTGGATTTGATAGGGGCAACCGACGCCCTGCGCCCGCGCCGACGCTGGAAACCGTCATAGCCGGGCGCGCCACCTCGCCGGCGCCGCCTCCCCACCGGACGGCCTCATCCTCGTCCCCTCCTCGCGCTGCTTCTCCGAGCCACGCTGCCCGTTTCCCTGCATCGTGGGTGAGGAACCCGACCCCTCCGCCTCATCTCTCTCCGGGTCGTCGCGGTCCCCGTTGCCCTCGCTCGCGGTCGACGCGCTCTGGGTTCCCATGTTGCGCCCTCGCCCCGCCCGCGGTCACCCAGCGTGCCCGCGCCTGGCCACACCCCACACGCGCCACGGTCCCGCTGCTCGCCCGTCTCCAGCCACCTCCGCTCAGGGCCGCGGCCCCGCTCCTCGCACCCCCCTCGCCTCCACCCGTCGTGGCCCGGCTGGCCGCGCCGGCCTGCCCCGTCCTCGGTGCCCCAGCAGCCTCGTCCTGCTCTGCGGGCGAGTGCCCACTCGGGTGCGGCCGCACCCGGCGCCCACTAGCGCCCGAACCCGCTAAGGCCCCTTGGGGCCTATGACATGTGGGGCCCAGCCCCCAGAATGTTTTAATAAAAAAGGAATTAAAAAAATAATAAAAATAATTAAATAAACAATAATAATTTAATTAATTAATTAATTAAGGAATTAATTAAGTTAATTAATCATAATTAGATTAACCTAATTAACTAATTAGTTTAATTAAACAATACTTAGATTAGTAAACACTAATTAGGCTAAACAATCAATGACATGCGGGACCCACACATAGTTGACCGAGTCAACTGCTCAGTTGACTGCTGATGTCAGCATGATGTCATGCTGACGTCATCTTTTACTATTCTGGATAATGTTGAATTAAATAATTAATTCCAAAAATTAATAAAACTTTAGAAAATCATTTTAAAATAAACCGTAGCTCGGATCGAAAAACTTTGTACATGAAAGTTGCTCAGAACGACGAGACGAATCCGGATACGCAGCCCGTTCGTCCGCTACACATCCCTAGCATAGCAAACACGCAACTTTCTCCCTCCGGTTCATCTGTCCGAAAACGCGAAACACCGGGAATACTTTCCCGGATGTTTCCCCCCTTCGCCGGTATCACCTATCCCTGCGTTAGATCACCTCTAGCACCATGTTTGTCATGTTATAATTTGATTGCTCTGTTATTTATTGTGTTCCCCCTCCATTACTTCTTTCCGGTAGACTACGAGACCGACGCCGCTGCTACCCAGTACGACTACGGTGTTGGCGACCCCTCTCTCTTGCCAGAGCAACCAGGCAAGCCCCCCCCTTTGATCACCAGATATCGCCTACTCTTCTCTATACTGCTTGCATTAGAGTAGTGTAGCATGTTACTGCTTTCCGTTATTCCTATCCTGATGCATAGCCTGTCCTTGCTACTAGTGTTGTTACCATTACCTGCTATCCTACTGCTTAGTATAGGATGCTAGTGTTCCATCAGTGGCCCTACACTCTTGTCCGTCTGCCATGCTATACTACTGGGCCGTGATCACTTCGGGAGGTGATCACGGGCTTATACAATATACTTTACACAGTTACATTACCTGTGATACTGTTCGGAGATGGGGGCTGAAGGGGCAGGTGGCTCCATCCCGGTAGAGGTGGGCCTGGGTTCCTGACGGCCCCGACTGTTACTTTGAGGCGGAGCGACAGGGCAGGTTGAGACCACCTAGGAGAGAGGTGGGCCTGGCCCTGGTCGGCGTTCGCAGATACTTAACACGTTTAACGAGATCTTGGTATTTGATCTAAGTCTGGCTACTGGCCTATACGCACTAACCATCTACGCGGGGACAGTTATGGGCACTCGACGTCGTGGTATCAGCCGAAGCCTTCGTCACGTCAGCGACTGAGCGGCGCGCGCCGGATTGGACCGTAAGCCTGCTCTTGTATTAAGGGGGCTAGTTCTGCTTCCGGCCGCGTTCGCAACGTGCAGGTGTGCTAAGGGCGATGGGCCCAGACCCCTGGGCGCTTAGGTTTAGACCGGCGTGCTGACCTCTCTGTTGTGCCTAGGTAGGGCTGCGACGTGTTGATCTTCCGAGGCCGGGCATGACCCAGGAAAGTGTGTCCGGCCAAATGGGATCGAGCGTGTTGGGTTATGTGGTGCACCCCTGCAGGGAAGTTAATCTATTCGAATAGCCGTGATCTTCGGTAACAGGACGACTTGGAGTTGTACCTTGACCTTATGACAACTAGAACCGGATACTTAATAAAACACACCCTTCCAAGTGCCAGATACAACCGGTGATCGCTCTCTCACAGGGCGACGAGGGGAGGATCATCGGTTAGGGTTATGCTATGCGATGCTACTTGGAGGACTTCAGTCTACTCTCTTCTACATGTTGCAAGATGGAGGTGGCCAGAAGCGTAGTCTTCGACAGGATTAGCTATCCCCCTCTTATTCTGGCTTTCTGCAGTTCAGTCCACCGATATGGCCCCTTTACACATTTACCCATGCATATGTAGTGTAGCTCCTTGCTTGCGAGTACTTTGGATGAGTACTCACGGTTGCTTTCTCCCTCTTTTCCCCCTATCCCTTCTACCTGGTTGTCGCAACCAGATGTTGGAGCCCAGGATCCAGACGCCACCGTCGACGACGACTCCTACTACACCGGAGGTGCCTACTACTACGTGCTGCCCGCTGACGACGACCAGGAGTAGTTAGGAGGATCCCAGGCAGGAGGCCTGCGCCTCTTTCGATCTGTATCCCAGTTTGTGCTAGCCTTCTTAAGGCAAACTTGTTTAACTTATGTCTGTACTCAGATATTGTTGCTTCCGCTGACTCGTCTATGATCGAGTTCTTGTATTCGAGCCCTCGAGGCCCCTGGTTTGTAATATGATGCTTGTATGACTTATTTTATTTGTAGAGTTGTGTTGTGATATCTTCCCATGAGTCCTTGATCTTGATCGTACACATTTGTGTGCATGATTAGTGTACGGTCAAATCGGGGGCGTCACAAGTTGGTATCAGAGCCGACTGCCTGTAGGAATCCCCCTTTCACACTCCTTGGCCGAACTCGAGTCTAGACATTGCAAAACTTATTACTAACATGGTTGTGTGCCTTACGGGCCCACGTCGCCATCTGTGTGGTATTAGGATCTTTTACTGCTCGATCCTTACTCTGGGACTCTGAACTCTCTCCTACTCGGGTTAAACGAATTTACTAAATCTGACTCTAGGTTCTCGTAACTACTTCTCCCGGAGAGCCCTTTATTATAGATGATCGCTTGATACACTACAAGATGTCCCGAAATACTCTCTGTTGTTCCGAGAATCCTTTGAGCTTAGTGCCTTGCTGTACTTGTCACCTGAATACCCCTACGGATAATTCTCGCACTTACCGAGTATCCGCTCATCCCAGTTGATTCAGGTATTTCACAAAAGTCTTCATAATATTGTTCGTTCTTTTGAAAATCCTCAACAGCCTAATGCTCTTGAAATTCTTGCTTGCTAGCATTATGATTAATCCAATAAATCTGGTAATCTTATTGGCATCCTTTGTCATTATCATTTAGAGTCTATTGATTTGATATGTTGCGGATGCTTGCAATCCTCAGGATTTATCCTTCCGGCTCAGACATCATTTTAAACATGAGCTGGTTCTCGACCAATCGGATTGCCATCGATTGTACCCCTAAGTCTATTCAACTTGTCCGTCCTTGATCAAAGCGTTTGCTCCTGATCCCTTGATTTGAAAATCATAATTCCTTTGTTATTTAAACATTGAATTATTCAGATGTTCTGTAAAACGATGCATTTGCATTCTTTCTTCCTCTGATTGGGTATCGATATTCACATCAGCTCCATTGTGGATCACCATATCCACTGTTGGATTATTATCCGACAATGTCCTTCATAATTAATCACCTTGTGAGTTCTTTCTCCGATACATAATGCCTTTGGTAATTTGTATCCTCTCCTTTTTCCAACCATGCTTTGCTTTCGAGCTGGTAATATTTACTCTCAAAGCTTGTGGTATATGTTTCCACGATACCCTGACGGGTTGAACCTATGCCTTCCTTAATTTGTGTGACCTCAAAATTTATGCGGGTTATACCCTGCTGACGCTTCGTCAGATAACTTTTCAACACTACACCTTCGAAAAGGGGAGGTAAATGTAAGGTTATGCATTGAAGAAGTGGGGGTCGACCTTGAACTTTGTGTTCATGCCCATGGACACGATGTAGATCTTATCATTAAAGCTTCTCTTAAATTAATTACTCCCTTGGTATAAGTTCATATTATATCTGGGATCTGGCCTTTTGCAATCGTGGTTTCGACCATGTTCTCTTTTAGGTACCGTTTCTCGTGCAAGTTTAAGCACTTGTCTTCTGCAGAGCAATACCCCAGTTCAACCTCTACTTTGATCTGTCGTCGAGTATTACCCCCTGGTATCTCGAGGATACCACGGGATACATAACTTCTTATGAGTTCTTCATCAACTAATATTCTTGTCGATTCCATTTTTCCAACGGGTTCTCAGTTGTTAGAACCCCTCAAGGACACCGACAACTGAATTGAGTCTGCACTATGATTCAACAACTCTTGGTAACCTTCATTACTTACGAGTCTGAACTCGATCACGTCATTCCGAGCCTACTCGGCTATATCATTATCGTGCCAAATTTTAACTGTGCTACCTGGTCCTTCTTTCCGGAGCACAATTTCGACGATGGGCTAAGCTTACGTCGATCTTCCTTGTCTTATTGTTTCACCTCAAACAACAAACTTGATTTCAAGTTTGTGTCGCACCCATGGTTCCAATAAACCTTTCGCTTCATCATTCGTTTGACTTGATGTCATCGCCGACCGATTACATCTCCATGAAACCTCTCGATAGAAATTGTCATGATCATCATCAACATTTCGAGCTCCTCAAGGATATCAATTGAATTCCTGATGAGAAATACCATCCTTGCCCTCGATGATTTGTGTTATCATCGACCACACGATTGCCTTCCGTTCAACACAAACTTGTTCGTGTTTTGTGTTATACCTTGAGATCCTTGCTATCCAGCATTTGCTCTCCTTTACCTTGGAGTATTACCATCTTTTATGTCAAGAATGTTGTGAGAATTTCACCACCTCTTAAGAATTCTTGGTATCGTGATACTTCTCACCATCACCATTCTTTCTTGGTCCTCGTGTTGTTTCCAACCGGGGTACCAACAAGTGAACGGTGTTGTTTGGATTCTGCACTTCTAGCAACCCTATTGCTTTGAAGTTAATGGTCGGCCGTTCGTTCTTAGACTATTGATTATTGAATCACCATTATAACATCAATCATGCTACCTACGCCCATATTTCGGGTGCACCTTTCAACCAATGTTTAACTATGAATGTTTTCCTCAAGCATAACTCATTATATCATTTGATCTGACAAATGTTATCTCCTTGTTCACATAATTGAGGAAATCCATCTTTTTGGAAATCTTGAGGATTGTCGTTGAGACCATCAGCCACCCCACATTCTCTCCTTGGTTTATTGATGAACTCTTGTTTCGGAACTCTCTTCCATAGTTCGTTCCCCGAGAGTCTTACGATGTCACCGCGTTAATTTGTGTCGCACCTTTTTCTTCTTAGACATCCTGAGTCCGAGGTATCCTGACTCCAATCAAATCTGAATCTCGGTCAGATATGATGGTTGGAACATATTTTCCAAGAGATATAACACTGGTCTTTATGTGACCCGGTAAGGTGATGTCGTGCCTAGCACACCTGGCCGGAGGCCCTGTTGTTATAGATTCCTTTTCAGCAAGGTTACCCATTCTTCCATGAGGAAATTGTAAGACTTAATCTATAAGTTGTTTCCGATGGATCCTTTCTATCCAAAGTCTGACCTTTGCTTGAAGACCATGCCAATGCTATCTCGAAGCATGTATGTGGTACTCTGGTTTTCAATAAGAACATCTGTAGCACAATGCTAAATTTTCTTTATCAAATTATCCAAACACCATTGTATGGTAATGCCATGAGATTTCTCTCCCCTTTCCTAAAGGGTTTTCTACATTATATCCTGTTGTGGATATCATGATCTGTTTGTCCTTAGCGAAGGATATAACCTTGAATAATGTGTTTAAACACATTTTCCTTTCCATTGCTCTATTTAATATGATAATCACATATTCCTTTCCATCGTTTTGTTTAACCTTCTTGAGGTTTATATGATCTAAGCAGTAATATTCTCCTGCTTATGTAAACACCTCGGTGTACAATTTTGTCAGCAAGACCTTGTTACTATTGTTGATGACATTCTGGTAGCCACCGATGGATGAGAACTTTGCCTATTGGTCCGCCTCGTTTCAACGAGCAGGAAAAAGGTTCTCTTCGTCCCTCGCCCTTGGTACCGAGGTTGTTGCCGACATAACTAACATGCTATCTTCTGACATGCCTTGCTTACGTGATCGTACAAGACGTCACCGCTCTTCCTACTTTTAACCCACATTGTGGGCCCATAACCCACAGTTCCACAGGATTGAAACCTGACTCTCCTGTATATCCCTGATTCAAAGTTATCCCTTGTGCTTGGCTTCGTAGGTAATTCGCGAGCCACCTTCCTACTGCTCTATTCTGGTACCAGACGCA
Organism: Triticum urartu; assembly: GCF_056163025.1. Taxonomy (NCBI): domain Eukaryota; kingdom Viridiplantae; phylum Streptophyta; class Magnoliopsida; order Poales; family Poaceae; genus Triticum; species Triticum urartu. Next base: position 536,312,004 of record NC_141876.1, read on the forward strand.
ATACTTACTCTCGCCGCTCTGAACCCCTTTCTCACTCTGGTTCAGACTTTGAGAAGCTATCTATCCGCTTGGACCCTCTCATTATACCTTCGTATTGTACTCTCGATGTATTTTATATGTTCAACTCAAGGAATAATCTTAAGCTCATTCATGGTTAACCCCAGATTGTTTCCCTCGTAAGCATGCTGTCGTAGCCGAGCTGCCCCTTACCTATTCGTAAATATGTTGGAGTTCCCGAAGAAAAGGATGATGACTTCCTCATGATGACCTGAAGCAGAGGAATGAAGGCACCGATGTAATGGATCGACCTCTCCGAGAAGAGCAACCAAGACCGAGGAGACTCGATAGAATTTCGTAGCCACATCTTTCTCTTACTCCCCTCTTAAATCTCGGGACGAGATTTCTTGTAGTGGAGGAGAATTGTGACGTCCGGATAATCAAGCTACAGTAAAACTCTGCTAATGGTGCCACGTCACCTCGGTTACTGTCGATAAGCTCGAGTTAGTTCGAAACCAATTCAAATTCAAATTCAAAATCTAGCAAATAATAAAAGTTTTCAAATATTAAAACTAAAATGTTCGGAGTAAACCAAATATTGCGCAGGTAATTATGAGGGAGAAACCACACCTTTATAAAATATTTCAATACTATAAGATGAATAAAACAGTAGCAAAACTCTTATTTAAATACTTTTAAATATTAAATAATTACGTAACTATTTTAGAATTGGGTAGCAAGTTAGTGTGGTAGTGGCATATTTGGTAACGTTAAAATAGGTGCCATTTGGTATTTTGCTAAAACAAAATTAAAAGGAAATTAAAATAAAACATAAAAAAAAGAAATGAAATAAATAAAAAGATAAAGGGAAAACACCCCCGTCCCTCGCTGGGCCACGGCCCAGATGGCCTTGGGGCCAACCAGGCCGGCCCAGCCGCCGCCTCCTTATTCCCCCCCACCCCTGGAACCCTAACCCGCGAACTCCCCACTCCCCCACTCCTCCTCCCACGATCCCGATCTGGATCGGGACCCTGACGCCGCCCGACGCCTCCCGTCACCCTCGCCACCTTGTCGGCCCCCGACCCCTCACCTCTCACCCCCCCCCCCCGCGTGTGGATTTGATCGGGGCAACCGACGCCCTGCGCCCGTGCCGACGCTGGAAACCGTCATAGCCGGGCGCGCCACCTCGCCGGCGCCGCCTCCCCACCGGACGCCCTCGTCCTCGTCCCCTCCTCGCGCTGCTTCTCTGAGCCACGCTGCTCGTTTCCCTGCATCGTGGGTGAGGAACCCGACCCCTCCGCCTCATCTCTCTCCGGGTCGTCGCGGTCCCCGTTGCCCTCGCTCGCGGTCGACGCGCTCTGGGTTCCCATGTTGCGCCCTCGCCCCGCCCGCGGTCACCCAGCGTGCCCGCGCCTGGCCACACCCCACACGCGCCACGGTCCCGCTGCTCGCCCGTCTCCAGCCTCCTCCGCTCAGGGCCGCGGCCCCGCTCCTCGCACCCCCCTCGCCTCCGCCCGTCGTGGCCCGGCTGGCTGCGCCGGCCTGCCCCGTCCTCGGTGCCCCAGCGGCCTCGTCCTACTCTGCGGGCGAGTGCCCGCTCGGGTGCGGCCGCACCCGGCGCCCACTAGCGCCCGAACCCGCTAAGGCCCCTTGGGGCCTATGACATGTGGGGCCCAGCCCCCAGAATGTTTTAATAAAAAAAGGAATTAAAAAAATAATAAAAATAATTAAATTAATTAATTAAGGAATTAATTAATTTAATTAATCATAATTAGATTAACCTAATTAACTAATTAGTTTAATTAAACAGTACTTAGATTAGTAAACACTAATTAGGCTAAACAATCAATGACATGCGGGACCCACACATAGTTGACCGAGTCAACTGCTCAGTTGACTGCTGATGTTAGCATGATGTCATGCTGACGTCATCTTTTACTATTCTGGATAATGTTGAATTAAATAATTAATTCCAAAAATTAATAGAACTTTAGAAAATCATTTTAAAATAAACCGTAGCTCGGATCGAAAAACTTTGTACATGAAAGTTGCTCAGAACGACGAGACGAATCTGGATACGCAGCCCGTTCGTCCGCTACACATCCCTAGCATAGCAAACACGCAACTTTCCCCCTCCGGTTCATCTGTCCGAAAACGCGAAACACCGGGAATACTTTCCCGGATGTTTCCCCTCTTCGCCGGTATCACCTATCCCTGCGTTAGATCACCTCTAGCACCATGTTTGTCATGTTATAATTTTATTGCTCTGTTATTTATTGTGTTCCCCCTCTATTACTTCTTTCCGGTAGACTACGAGACCGACGCCGCTGCTACCCAGTACGACTACGGTGTTGGCGACTCCTCTCTCTTGCCAGAGCAACCAGGCAAGCCCCCCCCCCTTTGATCACCAGATATCGCCTACTCTTCTCTATACTGCTTGCATTAGAGTAGTGTAGCATGTTACTGCTTTCCGTTATTCCTATCCTGATGCATAGCCTGTCCTTGCTACTAGTGTTGTTACCATTACCTGCTATCCTACTGCTTAGTATAGGATGCTAGTGTTCCATCAGTGGCCCTACACTCTTGTCCGTCTGCCATGCTATACTACTGGGCCGTGATCACTTCGGGAGGTGATCACGGGCTTATACAATATACTTTACACAGTTACATTACCTGTGATACTGTTCGGAGATGGGGGCTGAAGGGGCAGGTGGCTCCATCCAGGTAGAGGTGGGCCTGGGTTCCCGACGGCCCCCGACTGTTACTTTGAGCGGAGCGACAGGGCAGGTTGAGACCACCTAGGAGAGAGGTGGGCCTGGCCCTGGTCGGCGTTCGCAGATACTTAACACGTTTAACGAGATCTTGGTATTTGATCTGAGTCTGGCTACTGGCCTATACGCACTAACCATCTACGCGGGGACAGTTATGGGCACTCGACGTCGTGGTATCAGCCGAAGCCTTCGTCACGTCAGCGACTGAGCGGCGCGCGCCGGATTGGACCGTAAGCCTGCTCTTGTATTAAGGGGGCTAGTTCTGCTTCCGGCCGCGTTCGCAACATGCAGGTGTGCTAAACGCGATGGGCCCAGACCCCTGGGCGCTTAGGTTTAGACCGGCGTGCTGACCTCTCTGTTGTGCCTAGGTAGGGCTGCGACGTGTTGATCTTCCGAGGCCGGGCATGACCCAGGAAAGTGTGTCCAGCCAAATGGGATCGAGCATGTTGGGTTATGTGGTGCACCCCTGCAGGGAAGTTAATCTATTCGAATAGCCGTGATCTTCGGTAACAGGACGACTTGGAGTTGTACCTTGACCTTTTGACAACTAGAACCGGATACTTAATAAAACACACCCTTCCAAGTGCCAGATACAACCGGTGATCGCTCTCTCACAGGGCGACGAGGGGAGGATCATCGGTTAGGGTTATGCTATGCGATGCTACTTGGAGGACTTCAGTCTACTCTCTTCTACATGTTGCAAGATGAAGGTGGCCAGAAGCGTAGTCTTCGACAGGATTAGCTATCCCCCTCTTATTCTGGCTTTCTGCAGTTCAGTCCACCGATATGGCCCCTTTACACATTTACCCATGCATATGTAGTGTAGCTCCTTGCTTGCGAGTACTTTGGATGAGTACTCACGGTTGCTTTCTCCCTCTTTTCCCCCTATCCCTTCTACCTGGTTGTCGCAACCAGATGTTGGAGCCCAGGATCCAGACGCCACCGTCGACGACGACTCCTACTACACCGGAGGTGCCTACTACTACGTGCTGCCCGCTGATGACGACCAGGAGTAGTTAGGAGGATCCCAGGCAGGAGGCCTGCGCCTCTTTCGATCTGTATCCCAGTTTGTGCTAGCCTTCTTAAGGAAAAATTGTTTAACTTATGTCTGTACTCAGATATTGTTGCTTCCGCTGACTCGTCTATGATCAAGTTCTTGTATTCGAGCCCTCGAGGCCCCTGGTTTGTAATATGATGCTTGTATGACTTATTTTATTTGTAGAGTTGTGTTGTGATATCTTCCCGTGAGTCCTTGATCTTGATCGTACACATTTGCATGCATGATTAGTGTCAGATCGGGGGCGTCACAGAGTAGTAAGTATACGAGATACGGTGGCACACTGACTTAAGTTGAATACAAGTGCCCAAAATTTGTGTGCATGTTATAATAAGGATTCTATTGAAATAGTACGTGAGCGAACAGAGGGATCAATTGGACAGTGTTCCCGAGCAGTAGCGAGATGTGTGAGGTAAGATACACCGCTGGCGCTTTTAATTTTTCTTATTAATTTGTTTGTTTCACCCTCTGACTGGTGGGACCCAACGTACTACGTGGAGAGAGGTAAGGTGACTAAGGCTGCATTATTTCTGCACCACTGTGGATAGTCTTACCACCAAAGCCACATGACATGATTATGATTGAAATCCCAATGACTCCCACACACAAAAAAACACAGCATGCTTGTCACACGAATGCAGGAATGTATAAAAGGTTATTTCCCTCTCGTTGTACATAACGGGAGGGTTGTGTAGCTGGTTAGCCTGTTCGCCCACTCTCTCGCCCTCTCCCGCTGGAGCCTCAGCGCTTGTAGTTGCTCTCTTCACACTCTCTCACCCTCTCCAGATCTAAACAAGACTTCGTTGGCCTCTCTCTCCCCTCACTGCTTCTCAAAGAATTGGCAGGATTCGTCCGCCGGGAAGGGAAGGAGGCTTAATGCTGTCGCCGCCGGCGAGGGACTACCGATACAGCTGTTCACTTTCCACCCAGCGGCGGCGCGGGAGGGCCTCCGACCCCTTCTTCTTCGCCGCCGTCCCGTCGCCCACCGAACCAAGCCCCAAGAACCTTAAGGTATAATTTACTTACTCCACATGCATTGCTCTAGTTGCATGTATGCCATGAATCTAGGACGTGGTTCAAAGAGAAAAGGAGTGGGGGAAAGTAGTGGGAAAAGTTGTATATAGCATGAATCTAGGACGTGGTTCAAAGAGGAAATGAAGAGGGAAAGTTGTATAGCATTAATCTAGGACGTGGTTCAAAGAGGAAAGAAATGGGGGAAAGTAGTGGGGAAAGTTGTATCGCATAAATCTAGGATGTGGTTCAAAGAGGAAAGGAAGGGGCGAAAGTACTAGTTCAAAAAGGAAAGGAAGGGACAAGGCTGTAGAGTTTGAGCAGGACTAGATTTGCTGCGCTCACATAGGGAAAGGCATCTAAAGATAACAAAACTGGGACCAACACAAATATGCTCCTTGGTTGCTTGTTCTTTGTTGCAACAGACTGTGCATGACCACAGTACATCGGTAGATGCACATGGTGCTGGTGGGTCCACTGTCCCGTGCAACTCATTAGTTGTTGTTAATCTAAGGCCCTGTTTGGTTAAAAATTCCCTAGTCCCTACCTGCTGGGTTCCAGGGACTAAACATGGACTAGAGGTTATTAAATGACATGCTAAAAGACCATGTTACCCCTAGTAATGAACTAATAGAGACAAGGTGCGATGCGTGGCAGGGGCAACTGTTGGAAAAAGTCCCAAAAAGACTCCCTCGGGGTCTTCTTTCTTTAGTCCCAAATGCCCACTTTTAGTCCCTAAAAGTCCCTCCTCTTTGGTTTAGATGGGACTGACACGGAGTTTTTTTAGTCCCTACACCAAAATGTCCCTGTAAACAAACATCCTCTAATAATGCCGCTGGAAAATTGATGCAATGCCACAGTTAAAAGAAAATTACATGTTTACCGAATTTTATTGTTAATATAATCTCTATGTTAATATTAATCAATGCCACCATTTGAGAAATGCTACTGTCTTGCTTTCTTTCCCATTTAGATAAGGTAGATGCTTCTTTTTGTCGGCTTCTGTGTCATCCACCATTATTGACCACTAATTGTTTCCTTTGCACCTCTGTGTAAACAGGGTTATCTGCTTCACATCGTTGCCATTGTGACCTTTTGTTGCACTGCATAAAACACTTTTGTTTTAAGAGTGTTTTGTGCAGTTCAACCAAAATGTCACACCGACAATGTTGCTTGATTGCTTGATCTTAGTGGAACTGCACAAGAGGAGATCTTACTTCCTATCCGTTAAGGCAAATTTGGTTCAGATCTTCTTCTTGTGAGTTGTTTGAATTCCGCATCATGAGAGGTCAGTACTAGCCTTCTTTCACATGATTCTGTAGTATGAATTCATATGTTGTGCTACTTGTACAATAATGTTGCTTGATTTTAGTGAACTGCACAAATGGAGATAAGACTTCCAATCTGTATGTGCATCGTAATATCCCATTGAGGTAAGATAAGGATATTTCACAATTGCTGGCCTGTATTTTGCCACTTTCATCAGAAAATTAAGTTTAGTACTATACTTGTGCTCCCTAATTGACATGCCAAATCTTACATTGAAGGCGAAGCTTGTTTGTTATTGAACCAAGTGATGAAGGGGAAGAACAAGGGGAAGAAAAACAAAAATCAACTCCCGGTGCTGTAATGAAGCACTGGAACTGTGATGACACAAGTAATGATATAGTTTTGCATCTTAACTTATTGCTATGGCTGGAATGAGCAATTGTTTTGCCACTGATTTGATGCCACTCTTAATGTAATATGTAATTATCTCTACTTGTGCAAACAGGGATCTTCTTTGAAAGATACCATATATTTTAGTGGAACTGCACAAGAAGATGTTGGAAACATTAAACTAATCGAGGAGTATATAGTAAGCATGGCCACCACCATAGATTGCAACAGATGGTTACGGAGAATTGCTCCATCTGTATGCTCTACACAATAAGCCTCCTGACAAAGGCTGGTACTCGCCCATTGATTTCATCCATATGATTGAGCTTTGTCATCTCTATTGGTGTTGTGCTACTGTTTAGATACTGTCATGAAAAAGTGGCATTGTCCTTGAGAAGTGCTTCATCTGTGCTGTTTTAAATATTTCCTTTCCTTTTTTCGAGCAAACAGTGATGCTATCATTTAGTAGTCCTCTTTTCTTTGCACAACAGGATCATCTTCCTCTGAAGAAGAATATGGAGTACGTGAAGTGACTAGTTCCGATTATGCCAGGATGAAGAAGCCATGTCTATCTTATCATCAGAAGGAGCAGTTGAAGGATGGTTACATTACTTCCCACAAGACCAAACTAACTTCAGCTCAGAAGGACTAACAAAATCTCTATTTTTTTGCTGTGATGCGCGAGTACAATGTTGTTCTAGGATTCTTTCTGGTGAGTTCCATTTTTTCTAAAAGTGTGCTCTACATGGACCATGTATGTGCCTGTTGAAACTGTTAATTCATAGTAAAGTTTGCTCTATACTAATCACTTTTTTGTATTTGTGCAAACAGGGGTGCTCAGCTTGATTTCAATGGGAACTGCACAAAATGTTCATGAATACATCGAATCATTCATTTCCACCACAAGAAAGGAGGTGCCGATAAGTTCAAGGCATTGCAACATATAAGGGCGAAATCATACAAGCTACACACGAATTTGGTTGATTTTGGTGGAACTGCACAAAAAGAACATCTGGTTTATTTAGCACGAGGTGCCATGTCAATGTCCGAACTGATGGGACGCCCATGCTGTCAGCAGCGTCGATCAATTTTTTCTTTATTCTTTAGTTGTGAAGTAAATATTGCCTCTGGCATGTGAGTTGCTGAGATGCATAATCATCGATTGTTTTGAATGTTCTCTATGAATTGTCAGGCCTGTGTGTTTGATTGCAATGTATAGAAATGCTAAAAACCTTCTCAAACTCTTTGTACTCCTTCTGTTCCTTTTTACTTCGCACATTGTGAAAGTGCATACTTTTTTGTATAAGATTGGTTAAAGTAGAGATACTTTGACTGCAGACAAAACTTGTATGCAGACTAGAAAGGACCGGAGGGAGTACATGTGAAACTGCTGCAAACGAGGTGATCACCCTGGGAATAATGCTAGTACATATTGTTTTGCATGTTCATCCAATGCCAGTGATACAGGAGTTCGAACTAATCGAAATAAATTCATTCATACACGGTCGGATTTCATATAAACATGCCAGATTTCATTACATTTCATACATTCTTCAATTAAAAAGGGGTGCGCTGGAGGTATAATTAATTAACCGAAGCTACCCACCTGTGTCCCGTTGAGCCGAACAGAAGTTTCAGTGACTTAACTGCAGGTGCAGTTGCGTAACTGACATGTGGCCTGATGGGCCCACGTGTCAGTCAGCCAACTGCACCAGCAGTTAAGTAGAAGCAGCGTTATTCTCCAGCAGAACTCCCCGACTCCACGTCACCGCCAAGAAGCTAACCGGTCGTCAATGGTCAACCCGCCTAGCTTGGCTTCAACAGGAGGGTAGCAGCGGTGTCCTTACTTGGACCCGAGCGGCGGCGACCTACCGTGTTCTACTCTTCCTCGTTTTCTATGTGGCGCGGCCTTGTTGGCAGCGGGGCGGGGCCTCGGCGGAGCCGGTGATGTCCTCTGTCTCGTTGCCGGCGGGTGGTGCCTCAGTAGAGCAGTGAAAATCCTCCCCCGCGTTACCGGCAGGGTGGGGCCTCAGCTGAGCCGGCGATGTCCTCTGCCTCGTTGTTGGTGGGACGGGGCCTCGGCGGAGCCGGCGGTGTCCTCTGCCTTGTTGTTCGCGCTGTGGGGCCTCGGCGGAGCAGGGCCTCGTCGACGCCAGTGGAGCGGGGACTTGTCGGGGCCGGCATTGTCCTCTGCCTCGTCCTCGGTCTCGCCAAACAGCGCCTCGCCCGCTTCATCGCCCTCTTTGCTAGCCTCTTTGTAGGCGGCTGCAGCCTTCGCCACCCGCATGCGGTCCCGCCAGCACTTGAGGTGGCCCTTGCAGGCGGACCGGTACGAGTCGAGCAGCGCCTCCTGCTCCGCTCGCTCCGCGGCGATCTGCTCCTCCGCCTGCAGGTGCTCCTGGAGGAGATGGTGGTTGTAGGCGGCGTCGGCCTGCGCCTCCCGGAACTGCTCCTGGCGCATCTACCTCACACTGTCCATATATTGGGCATGGGCCTTGCCGATGGTCATGGTGCAATGCACCGGCGAGGATGGTGCGGAGGAGGGGGTTGGCGTCGGATCTTCGACTATCATGTTCTCCATTGGGATGTCGTCGTCCTCTGGCTGCCTGTCGGCTAGCTGGTCGACAACAATGGCTGCCATCTCCTTGGGGTCCATCGTCCGCCCATCCCGAAGAGCGCTGGAGTGCGAGGAAGCCATGGTGGGCTGTAGTGGTGTGGACAGGAGAAAGGGAACGGATGCGGATGACTGCGGCTATGGCCGGCGCAGCAGTTTATATAGCAATGGTGGGCGGGCGGTGGGACGGACGTGTGGCGCCGGAGTAGCCGCCTCGGCAACTGCGTATCATTAATGTGGGCGGCAGATGGACAGACGGACGGCTCTTGTGTCGTTTGAAGGCGGAGCAATCGCCGACACCGGGAAGTGGGGCGGGCGGCGCTGACTATTTCGGGCGGAAAGCGCGCGCGGGCGAGGAGATGACTTTACTTGGAGAGGATGACAATGGGGACCTACCAGGTCCATAGCCTCACGTACGCAAGTGCCTCCTTATTATGTGTGTGTGTGTGTGTGTGCGTGTGTGTGTACAAAACTATACTCCCTCCGTCTAGGTGAATAAGTCGTATTAGAAGGTGCATCACGACCTAGGTGCAAGCAGATTGGTGGAAAAGAAGAATATTTCTCTCTTCTAAACACAACATTTAATCACAGCAGTTAAGAGGATGCCTTATTAGCTACCCATGCAGGCCATCGTAATTCAGAGCATGCAAAGCGCTTTTATTTCTTGCCTAATAACCGCATGGACGTGCTGCATGCATTGGTCCTTGCCCAAGCAAAAAAAGGGAGGAAAGGGGTTTCCACGGGAGACAATGAGGCAGAGGTGGAAGCGCTCGCTGGAGTTATTTATTTTTCTTCCCCCTGGTTTCCTGACATCACGGTCCCACACAATTGTCAACCTATGTAGTACTAGTCAATAAACAAGAGAATTGCATAAGAAGCGGCCGACAGCTGGGACCAAGCAGCTCGAGTAGTATTTGTGTTTTTGAGGTGTGAGCACTGCAGAGTTTTTCATTGTTTAGCCCAGATATTAATTTTTCTCCTCTGAACAACAATGAAAACATCGCTGTAGGTATTAACTGGGCGGGCTGTGGCCCGTCTAGCCCAGGCCAGATATTAATTTTTTTTCAAGCTGAAAATGGCTAGCCCAGCTATACTTTTTTTAGGAATACCCAGGCAAGGTCAAGTTGTTATTCTTCGCCCCGCTAGGCTGCAAATCTTTCCTAGGAGGGATGCATTAGGCTTAACAAGAAAATGGGCTTTAAGAAATAATAAATGGGATGTAATTATAAAAACTGGGCAGTAACTATAAAAAAATGCACCAAACACGTGATTACTTTACAAAATATTATTTTTGGATATTGAAAATTTTAATTTCATTCATTGTTGTGAGTGCAATGTTTCATTGGATTTTTACGTAATATAAATTTATATTGAAATTGTATTTAATTTGACTAGAAATTTCGGGATAAAAATATTTCGGATCCCATCAAAATGTGGGAAATTTTATTGAATTCTGTTTTGAACGGTTGGTTGAAATGGGTTGTACTTTTAACAAACTGTAAATGGGCTGTAGTAAATTCCATTAGAATTCAAAAATGGGCTACACATTCTTACAAATCTCAAATGGGCTATAAGTTCTCTGCCACACACTTCTGGCCTTACTAAGTTGACGCGTCCCCTAAAAAAACAGAGTTGACGCGTATGCAAGGCTTTGTCAACTTATAGTCAACACATGGTTCTAGTAGCAGTGGCCGTTGGATGTCCATCCGACGGATGTCGTGCTTCTTCTTCAATCTTGGATATTCTAGCTTCACCTTCCCAAAAATTGATTCCTCCCCCTGACATCTGGTGTGCACCGTTTCGGAAGCTGGCCTATGGGCCTACTAAGTTGACGTACCAAGGGCTTTGTCAACTTAGTCAATATAAACGATTCTAGCTGCAGTGACCGTACGATGTCCATCCAACGGCTGTAGTACTTCTTCAACCTCTGGTCTTCTTGCTCCATCCGCCCAAAGCAGCGCCGGTCGTGCCGCCTGCTCCTGCCTCTCGTGGTCGGCTGTGCTGCCGTGGAGGCCTCACCGCCCGCTACTATTCCCACCGCTGGCCAGGCCCTGCGGCGACGACAGCCTCACACCGCAGTCGAACGAGTGAACCCTCATACTCCTCTCCACGTGGGCATCCCCTGCCGTGTCTTCACCGGCTCTGCGTCGTCCCCTTCCTAGGCCTCGCCGTCATCCACCACCCTGGTGCTCTCGGCGCGGCGTGGTCAACGTGGAAGGAACGACTTCCATTGGACGTGGACTATACGTGGAGAGGCTGACAGCAGGGTCCACGACGGCAGCAAGGAAGTGCCTCCTTATTACGTGGAAAATAATGATTCCTCCACCTGACAGCAGGAACCCACCGGACGGGCCACCAGTATTTTGCGAAAAAAATCGTTTCCCCCTGACTGCTGGGACCCACCGGACGGGCCACCATATTTCACGAAAAAAACGTTCCCCCCGCTGTCAGCTCGGACCCACCGGAAGTGCCTCCTTATTACGCACAAAAAATGAATACTCCCCCAGCTAGCTGGGACCCACCTTGCTGGGAGGCTGACTTGTGGGCCTACTAAGTTGACGGGGACGAAGGGCTTTGTCAACTTAGTCAATATGAACGATTCTAGCTCCAGTGACCGTACGATGTCCATCCAACGGCCGTAGTGCTTCTTCAACCTCTGGTCTTCTTGCTCCAGCCGCCCAAAGTAGCGCCGGTCGTGCTGCATGCTCCTGCCTCCCGTGGCCGGCTGTGCTGCCGGAGAGGCCTCACCGCCCCCTACTATTCCCACCACTGGCCAGGCCCTGCGGCGACGGCAACCTCACACCGCAGCCGAACCAGTGAACCCTCGTAGTCCTCTCCGCGTGGGCTTCCACTGCCGCGTCGTCCCCTTCCTAGGCCTCGCCGTCGTCCACCGCCATGGTGCTCTCCACGCGGCGTGGTCAACGTGGCCAAGGAACGACTTCCATCGGAAGAGTACTGTACGTGGAGAGGCTGACAGCTGGGTCCATGGCCACAGCCCAGTTTTTTTGTGATTTGCCAAGTCGCTTTGTCACGCCTGTTGGGCTGCAAATCTTTCAAGACGAGGAGAGCTTTCATTCGGCTGGCCGAGAAAATGGCCCATCAGTAATGAGAAATGGGTTGTACATTTTTAAAATACATCAACCCGGCAATTAGTTTCAAATATCTTTTTTTCATTTCAAGATTTTAAATTACATTAATTTTTATGCGTGGAGAATTTGTTGGATTTTATATTGATATACATTTATTTTTTAAATCAGTTTGAATGTGAGTCGAAATTTCGGGATTAAAAACAGTTCGGACCGCACCGAAATATGCAAAATTTCGTATAATTTTTTAACCGTTGCCACAATATGGGTTGTAATGCTAACAAAAAGAATATGGGCTCCAAAAAAACCTTAAGAATTAGCAAATGGGCTGTAAATTATTAGAAATAATGGCAGATGGGTTGTATGCTGTTTTCCACAGAATTGAGGCTTTCCTAAAAAAAGGTTGGCGCACAAGCACTGACTGTTGGATGTCCATCCAACGGCCGTCGTACTTCTTCAATCTCTGCTCTTCCTGCTCCAGCCGCTCAAACAAGCGCCGGCGGGACTGCCTGCTCCCTCCTCCTCGTGGCCGGCTATGCTACCGCGCAGGCCTCACCGCCCGACCGTACTCCCATCGCTGGCCTAGCCATCCCTCTACTCACCCACACCTGCTGTTATTCTTCGGCGATGGCAGATGAACCGGTAAACCCTCGTACAGTCGTACTCCCCTCCGCGTGGGAAACAACTGTCGAGTCTTCCCTGCCTCTGTGTCGTCCCCTTCCTAGGCCCCGCCGCCGTCCACTGCCCTGGTGCTCTCGGCGCGGCGTGGTCAACGTGGTCAAGGAACGACTTCCATCGGACGTGGACTATACGTGGAGAGGCTGATAGCTGGGTCCACGGCTGCAGCAAGGAAGTGCCTCCTTATTACGCGGAAAATAATGATTCCTCCACCTGACAGCTAGGACCCACCGGACGGGCCACTGTATTTCACGAAAAAAATGTTTCCCCCTAACTGCTGGGACCCACCAGCTACATCTTCGCACGCAAGGAAGTGCGTCCGGGCAAAAAAAACGATTCGCCCCCTGACTGCTGGGACCCACCAGCTACATCTTCACAGGCAAGGAAGTGCCTGACAGTCGGGACCCACCTGGTCGAAGCGTACGTAGCGTTGTCATTCTGGTCGCGAACGTGTACGTACATACTGGTCGATGTAGAGGCGCGCACGTGTCGTAGTAGAGGCGCGCACGTGTTGTATTAGAGGCGCGCATGTAGCATGTACACGTACGTACAGCGGACAGGGTGCAAGAAAGAAAATACGGCCACGTATGTGTACATACGGGCGGGGTCTCGAACGCCTACTCGCGCATACGTACGGCTAGGGCTCGTGTACATGGCTGGGTTGGAACGGAGAAACAGCGTCGTCGTCGTGTTCATGGGGAGGCAACAGAATGCGTCGTGTTCATGGGGAGGCAATGGAATGCGTCGTGTTTATGGGGAGGCAACGGAACGCGTGGGAGCCAACGGGCTGGGTCGGAACGGAATGCGTGGTCGTGTTCATCGGGAGGGCTTGGACGGAACAGGCGATGGAAACGAGGCCTGGCGTACCGCACAACGGAGGAAACAGACCTCCTACGTTCGAAACGGGGTCCTGTTGATCGGGAGGGGTCTGGCGTACCGCAAAACGGAGGAAACGGACCTCCTACAGTCGAAACGGGGGTCCTGTTCATCGGGAGGGGTGTGGCGTACTGCAAAATAGACGAAACGGACTTGTGTTGGAGCGCTACGGTCGAAACGGGGGTCCTGTTCATCGGGAGGGGTGTGGCGTACCGCAAAACGGGACTCCACGGGATACTGTTCATCTCCACCGTCGACCCCCTCCAGCCTCCACGAGCTACTGCTCATCCACCGTCGACCTCCTCCAGCCTCCACCTGCGACTGTTCATCCACGGGCTCCTGTTCATCCAGCCTCCACCGCGCGCTACTCCACCGGCTACTGTTCAACCAGCCCTCTCCACGGGCTCCTGTTCAACGACCCCTCCATGGGCTACTGTTCATCCTGCCCTCCACGGGGTGGTCCTGTTCATCCAGCCCTTCACGGGGTCCTGTTCATCCAGCCCCAACCGGCTAGATTGATCGGGGTCCTGTTCATCCAGAGGCAACACCACGGGGTCATGTTCATCCACCCCCACCGGGAACTGGTCATCCAACCCCCCCCCCCCCGCAATGCTCACAGTTCATCCAGAGGCAACATCGATCGGCTTCAGTTAGTAGCAGTAGCGAAGGAATCGCTCGATCGGGTTCAGTTAACAGCCATCGATCGATCGCTCGGGTTCAGTAACGCGTAGCCTGTAGTGCAATCGCTCGGGTTCAGTTAGAGCCCAACACCTCGCTCGGGTTCAGCTAGAGCCAACGCCTCGCACACATGCGCGTACGTGTGCAAGAGAAACGCGCATCGCTCGGCCCCTGACCTCCCACCGTAACCGGTAACTCCTCGAAATTTTCCTCCCCCTCGCTTCTACCACGGTTTTTTCCATCATGGACAGCCCAAAGAATGTCATGCAGCTGCGTCTCCAGCCCGCCCAGGACGAAAAGCCCATTTTCTGTCATGATTTTTTGTCATAGAAGTAGGAGCCCACCACATCTATGATGATACCGGGTTTTGTCACAATTATCGTCATAGAAGTGTCATATATATGATAGAAATTTTTTTCGTTCGGCCCAAAATGTCACGGATGTGTCTTTTTTTTGTAGTGAGGGTCGGTCCTGTTCACATCACCTCCTGGGGTCATTGGTGTCCGGCCATCTCATGTGATAACCTTCGGAGGGGCATTCGACGCAGGCCCCCCCACCTCACAGGTTTCTAAAGTGTGCCCCACGCCAAAATCCAGGTGCAACCCGCCTTGAGGTAGGGCCTCCTGAGTCCCGCACTGGCTCACGAGTGCCCAGATACACCTCCTCCAGTTCTGTCGTTCTAGCCACATGTACGAATGGGGTTGTACACGCCCGAAGTCTCCCTCCG
The DNA here is from genome assembly GCF_056163025.1 of Triticum urartu. Classification (NCBI taxonomy): domain Eukaryota; kingdom Viridiplantae; phylum Streptophyta; class Magnoliopsida; order Poales; family Poaceae; genus Triticum; species Triticum urartu. Next base: position 536,327,158 of record NC_141876.1, read on the forward strand.
AGGGAATGATGACCCACAAGTATAGGATATCAATCGTAGTCCTTTCGATAAGTAAGAGTGTCGAACCCAACATGGAGCAGAAGGAAATGACAAGTAATTTCCAGCAGGGTATTCTCTGCAAGCACTGAAATTATAAGTAACGAGTAGTTTGATAGCAAGATAATTTGTAACGAGCAAGTAACGGTAATGGTAACAAAAGTGCAGCAAGGTAGCCCAATCCTTTTGAGGCAAAGGAAATACCAAAACGGCCTCTTATGACAAGCAAAGCATTCTTAAGGGTACACGGGAATTTCATCTAGTCACTTTCATCATGTTGGTTTGATTTGTGTTCGCTACTTTGATAATTTGATATGTGGGTGGACCGGTGCTTAGGTGCTGTTCTTACTTGAACAAACCTTCTACTTATGATTAACCCACTCGCAAGCATCCGCAACTACGAAAAAAGTATTAAGAATAAATCTAACCATAGCATTAAACTTTTGGATCCAAATCAGTCCCTTATAGAATAGTGCATAAACTAGGGGTTAAGCTTCTGTCACTCTCGCAACCCATCATCTAATAACTACTCCACAATGCATTCCCTTAGGCCCAAATATGGTGAAGTGTCATGTACTCGACGTTCACATGACACCACTAAGGGAATCACAACATGCATACCATCAAAATATCGAACACATATCAAGTTCACATGATTACTTGCAACAAGATTTCTCCCGTGACCTCAAGAACTAAAGTAACTAGTCACTGATACGTCTCCAACGTATCTATAATTTTTGATTGTTCCATGCTATTATATTATCAACCTTGGATGTTTTATATGCATTTATATGCTATTTTATATGATTTTTGGGACTAACCTATTAACCTAGAGCCTAGTGCCAGTTTTTGTTTTTTCCTTGTTTTTGAGTATCGCAGAAAAGGAAAACCAAACAGAGTCCAATTGACCTGAAATTTCGCGAAGATCATTTTTGGACCAGAAGAAGCCCACGGAGTACCGGAGATGGGCCAGAAGAGTCCCGAGGCCACAACGAGGGTGGGGGGCGCACCCCCCTACCTCGTGGCTGCCTCGGGGACCCCCCCGACTTGTCCCCGACTCCAACACCTCTTATATAACCCAAAACTACCAGAAAGAAACCTAGATCGGGAGTTCCGCCGCCAGAAGCCTCCGTAGCCACCAAAAACCAATCTAGACCCGTTTGCTATTATAATTGGATCTTATGATGTTTCTCCCCCTCTACTCTCTTGTAATAGATTGAGTTTTCCCTTTGAAGTTATCTTATCGGATGAGTCTTTAAGGATTTGAGAACACTTGATGTATGTCTTGCATGTGCTTATCTGTGGTGACAATGGGATATCACGTGATCTACTTGATGTATGTTTTGGTGATCAACTTGCGAGTTCCGTGACCTCGTGAACTTATGCATAGGGGTTGGCACATGTTTTCGTCTTGACTCTCCGGTAGAAACTTTGGGGAACTCTTTGAAGTTCTTTGTGTTGGTTGAATAGATGAATATGAGATTGTGTGATGCATATCGTATAATCATACCCACGGATACTTGAGGTGACATTGGAGTATCTAGGTGACATTAGGGTTTTGGTTGATTTGTGTCCTAAGGTGTTATTCTAGTACGAACTCTTGAATAGATCGATCAGAAAGAATAACTTCGAGGTGGTTTCGTACCCTACCATAATCTCTTCATTTGTTCTACACTATTAGTGACTCTGGACTGACTCTTTGTTGCATGTTGAGGGATTGTTATATGATCCAATTATGTTATTATTGTTGAGAGAACTTGCACTAGTGAAATTATGAACCCTAGGCCTTGTTTCCTAGCATTGCAATACCGTTTTCGCTCACTTTTACCACTTGGTACCTTGCTGTTTTTATATTTTCAGATTACAAAAACCTTTATCTACTATCCATATTGCACTTGTATCACCATCTCTTCACCGAACTAGTGCACCTATACAATTTACCATTGTATTGGGTGTGTTGGGGACACAAGAGACTCTTTGTTATTTGGTTGGAGGGTTGTTTGAGAGAGACGATCTTCATCCTACACCTCCCACGGATTGATAAACCTTATATCATCCACTTGAGGGAAATTTGCTACTGTCCTAAAAACCTCTGCACTTGGAGGCCCAACAACGTCTACAAGAAGAAGGTTGTGTAGTAGACATCACTCACAAATGATAATCATGCTCAAGATCAGAGGGGTATTAAATAGCATAATGGATCTGAACATATAATCTTCCACCAAATAAACCATATAGTAATCAACTACAGGATGTAATCAACACTACTAGTCACCCACAAGCACTAATCTATAGTTCCGGTACGAAGATTGAACACAAGAGATGAACTAGGGTTTGAGAGGAGATGGTGTTGTTGAAGATGTTGATGGAGATTTCCCTCCCCAAGATGGGAGAGTTGTTGGTGATGACGATGTTGATGATTTCCCCCTCCGGGAGGGAAGTTCCCCCAGCGAAATCGCTCACGGTCTGCGGGTCATCCACATGACCAAAACAAAGGGTATGAAAGCAGTGAAACCACCGGACAGCAAAAGTGCTACTGTCCAAGTTCCGCCTCGAGACGACGGTTCGTCCCGAAAGTCCTCTTATTTTTTTCTAGGTCAAAATGACTTATATACCAAAAGATGGACAATAGAGGTGGGCCGAGGAGGGCACAACTCACCAGGGCGCACCTGGGCTCCCTGGTGCGCCCAGGTGGGTTGTGCCCACCTGGTGGGCCCCCTCTGGTACTTATTTGCTCCATTATTTCTTATATATTCCATAAAAATCTCCGTAAAGTTTCAACTCATTTGGAGTTGTGTAGAATAGGTAGCCTGACGTAGCCTTTTCAGGTCCAGAATTCCAGCTGCCGGTATTCTCCATTTTGTGTGAACCTTGCATATTATGAGAGAAAAGGCATTAGAATTACTCCAAAAGGCATTATTAAGCATAAAAACATTATAAATAATAGTAGGTAAACATGATGCAAAATGGACGTATCAGGGAACTCCTACCCACGCACCAGTGGAAGCCTCATGCTCCGCGTTGGTGGGCGACACGGTCGAGGAACGACTATGCCCATGCACTAGTGGAAGCCCCATGCTCCGCGCTGGCAGATGACACGGCCGAGGAGCGGCTATGCCCACGCTAAAGTGGAAGCACCATGCTCCGCACTGGTGGATAAACAACTGAGGGTGCCCTAGTGGCCGCACCAACCTCGGGATGGCCTTTCGGCTCGTGGTGCGGTCCCATCGCGCAACTTTCCCCATGGGGGATACGCGCGAGGGGGCTGGAGACGGGGGTTGTGCTCAGGCCTGGCCTAGTACATCCCACCTCACCAGGTCCCTGGTACCTGGTCTTCCCGCATCCCTCCCTGGCAAAAGCTGGCGAGGAAAGGTATGGAGGACTCCAGATTAGCTCAGACGTTGCTCATGTTTCCTTCATGAGGGATGTTTGTACGTCAAGGGGGACCCCTGAGGATCGTGACTCAGGGGCCTCACTAGTCATGTAGCCCTCTCCCCTTGGGATCGTCCTGGTGATCCCGACGCCCCAACGATAGTCGAGGTATGCGTGGGGCTGGGCCCTGCCGATGCAGAACACTTAGGCAAACAGGAAGGAAATCAAGCACGGAAAGAAAATCACGGAGTCCTAGAAAGTTATTACAAAACACATAGTGTTCCACAAATTCAAGAAGAAGTTTTTACGCCTCCATGAGGCACGGTAAATGATGCGGGATAAAACTAAGAAGAAATGCCACCACCGCCTTGGCCGTCACCGCCGCTTGTCCTGGTCGCTGGGAGCCTGTCATCAACGTCGCTGCCACCATCTTCACCGCCACCGATCTCCACCGCTAGAGCCTCGGGGTCAGGAACGCAGAGGAACTTCTTCAGCAGTGCGTCCACTTGACCCTTCATGGCCTTCACGGTAGCGGCACGGGACTCAGGAGCCACCGGATGGATCAAGGTGCCAAGGTCGAAACCTGGGTCCTAGAGGTAGAGGTGGCTGAAGACGCGCGTCGCGACTGCGGTGAAGAGCGAGCAACACTCCTCCAAGAAGGAGACCACCTCAGCGGTGGCATGGATGGCCTGGGGCGCCAGAGGCTCTGATGACCCACAAGTATAGGGGATCAATTGTCACTCTTTTAGATAAGTAAATGTGTCGAACCCAACGAGGAGCAGAAGGAAATGACAAGTGGTTTTCAGCAAGGTAATGTCTGCAAGTGCTGAAATTATAAGTAGCAGAGTAGTTTGATAGCAAGGTAATTTGTAACAAGCAAGTAACGATTATAGTAGCAAAAGTGCAGCAAGGTATCCCAATCCTTTTGAGGCAAAGGACTGGCCAAAACGGTCTCTTATGATAAGAAAAGCGTTCTTGAGGGTACACGGGAATTTCATCTAGTCACTTTCATCATGTTGGCTTAATTCGTGTTCGATACTTTGATAGTCTGATATGTGGGTGGACCGGTGCTTAGGTGCTGTTCTTACTTGAACAAACCTCCTACTTATGATTAACCATCCCGCAAGCATCTACAACTACGAGAAAAGTATTAAGAATAAATTCTAGCCGTAGCATTAAACTTTTGGATCCAGTCGGTCCCTTACGGAATAGCGCATAAACTGGGGTTTAAGCTTCTGTCACTCTAGCAACTCATCATCTAATAACTACTCCACAATGCATTCCCTTAGGCCCAAATACGGTGAAGTGTCAGGTAGTCGACATTCACATGACACCACTAAGGGAATCATAACATACACACTATCAAAATATGAAACACATATCAAGTTCACATGATTACTTGCAACATGCTTTCTCCCATGACCTCAAGAACAGAAGTAACTACTCACAAATAATAAACATGCTCATGATCAGAGGGGTATTAAATAGCATATTCAATCTGAACATATAATCTTCCACCAAATAAACCATATAGTAATCAACTACAAGATGTAATCAACACTACTAGTCACCCACAAGCAACAATCTATAGTTCCGGTAACAACATTGAACATAAGAGATGAACTAGGGTTTGAGAGAAGATGGTGCTGTTGAAGATGTTGATGGAGATTGCCGTCCCCAAGATGGGAGACTTGTTGGTGATGATGATATGATGTTTCCCCCCTCCGGGAGGGAAGCCCCCCCTAGCGAAATCGCTCCGCCAGAGGGCAAAAGTGCTCCTACCCAATTTCCGCCTCGAGGCGGCGACGCTCCGTCCCGAAAGTCCTCTCCTTATCTTTTCTAGGTCAAAATTACTTATATACTAGAAGATGGGCACCGGAGGTGGGCCTAGATGAGCACAACCCACCAGGGCGTGCCTGGGCTCCCTGGCGCGCCCAGGTGGGTTGTGCCCACCTGGTGCCCCCCTATGGTACTTATTGGCTCCAATATTCCTTATATATTCCATAAAAATTCTCCATGAAGTTTTAGCTCATTTGGAGTTGTGTAGAATAGGTGGCCTGACGTAGCTTTTCCAGGTCGAGATTTCCAGCTGCCAGAATTCTCCCTCTTTGTGTATACCTTGCATATTATTAAAAAAAGGCATTAGAATTACTCCAAAAAGCATTATCATGGATAAAAACATTATAAATAACAGTAAGAAAACATGATGCAAAATGGACGTATCAACTCCCCCAAGCTTAGACCTCGCTTGTCCTCAAGCGAAAACCGAAATCGAAAAATATGTCCACATGCTTTGAGAGAGAGGTGTCGATAAAAAAAATATGGACATAGAAGCATCATGTTGATTATTATAATAGCAACAAACTTAAACATAAAACTTTTATCATAGAACTTCTATCATATACTTCTCATGAATAAGTAACAATTCATCACACAATCGAAGTATGAAGCAAAAACTCTATTAAAAACCAACAAACTATGTTCTCAGTCAACTTTGCAACTACAATTCATCATCTTTTTAGGAAGGGTCACGTGTCGGAGCCTTTAGGCAAGTCCACATACTCAACCATCATATAGTCTTCTATGATTGCTAACACACACTGCATACACATGAGCAAAAAGTTTCAACCGGACACATAGAAAGATAGGGGCTTATAGTTTTGCGTCCCAATATACTCACCTCAAGGGTGATGTCAACAATAATAACTCATGTTACCCATATCCAACTGGATATATGTGCCTAGATCTTTCCTCACCACATGATGCTTGCCAAAAGAGAAAATAAAAAGGAATAGAGAGAAAACTTTGACTCTTGCATAAAAGTAAATGAAAAAGGGTAAAAAATAGGACCTTCGCAGAGGGAAGCAGAGGTTGCCATGCGCTTTTTTGTTTGTATGCTCAATCTCTTAGTGCAAAAGAATGTCACGTTATATTGCCCCCTATGATAGCAACCTCTATTATGCAGTCTGTCGCTTTTATTCTTTGCCATCACAAGTTCATATAACACTCAATTTTCTCTTACACTAAATGATCCAACACTTTTAGAAGTAATTTTTATTGCCTTATTACACCGATGACAACTTACTTGAAGGACTTACTCAATCCATAGGTAGGTATGGTGGACTCTCAAAATAAGATGTGGGTTTAAGGGTTTTTGGATGTACAAGTAGTATCTCTACTCAGTGCGGAATTTTTGGCTAGCAAAGATGGGGGGCAAGCACCACATGTTGAAGGATCTATTACAATATAACTTATATGTGAATATGAACAAACATAAATCATTACGTTATCTTCCTTGTCCAATGTCAACAATTTTGGCATATAATATTTTGATGGGGGCTCACAATCACAAAAGATGTCCAAGATAGTGTATTTTGCATGTGTATCTTCTCTTCCCTTATTAATTCTTTCATGAATTGCATCGTTGACCAATTCTATGTTTGTAAATCTCCAATAAAAAATTCTACTTATACTCTTCTTTATGTGATGTCATTACTTACCATAAGATTAGCATAGGATCCTTTTAATTTATTCCAACAAAACTCAAACTAAACTTTATTATATATCTCGCACACGATTACAAGGATAGATCACTAGGAAAACTCTCGAAAAGAAAGGATCGAGCTAAAATTTTATTCATCTAAAGCAAAAGATAACTATGGATCAAACTAATATGAGTAAAAGCAAAAGATAGTGGAGGTGATACTATATCGGGGCACCTCCCCAAGCTTGGCACAAGCCAAGGGGAGTGCCCATACCCGATACTCGATTTTCCTTTGGTGATGAAGAAGGAGGAGGTGGTGGTGATGAAGTGGAGGGTTTGTCTTTCTTTTCCTCCAACTTACGCCGGAGGATAAAGTTATCTATCCTCAACTCATCATTCTCCATCTCGAGCTTTATTATCCTCCTGCATAGCACCTCCATGATTTCGTTCTTGAAGCGAGGAGGGACTGGTTCATCTTGATAACCCACAAGTATAGGGGATCGCAACAATTTTCGAGGGCAGAGTATTCAACCCAAATTTATTGGTTCGACACAAGGAGAGCCAAAGATATTCTCAAGTATTAGCAGCTGAGTTGTCAGTTCAACCACACCTGGAAACATAAAACTTTTATCATAGAACTTCTATCATATACTTCTCATGAATAAGTAACAATTCATCACACAATCAAAGTATGAAGCAAAAACTCTATTAAAAATCAACAAACTATGTTCTCAGTCAACTTTGCAAGTACAATTCATCATCTTTTCAGGAAGGGTCACGTGTCGGAGCCTTTAGGCAAGTCCACATACTCAACCATCATATAGTCTTCTATGATTGCTAACACTGACCTCGTACACATGATCAAAACGTTTCAACCGGACACATAGAAAGATAGGGGCTTATAGTTTCGCCTCCCAACATATTCACCTCAAGGGTGATGTCAACAATAATAACTCATGCTATCTATATTCAAATGGACATATGTGCCTAGATCTTTCCTCACCACATGATGCTTGCCAAAGGATAAAAATAAAAAGGAATAGAAGGAAAACCTTGACTCTTTGCATAAAAGTAAATACATAAAAGTAAAAGACAAGCCCTTCATAGAGGGAATCAGAGGTTGCCATGCGCTTATTTGTTTGTATGCTCAACCCCTTAGTGCAAAAGAACGTCACGTTACATTGCCCCTTGTGATAGCGACCTTTATTGTGCAATCTGTCGCTTTTATTCTTCACCATCACAAGTTCGTGCAACGCTCAATTTTCTCTTACACTAAATGATCTCGCACATTTAGAAGCAATTTTTATTGCCTTTTTGCACCGATGAAAACTTACTTGAGGGATCTTCCTCAATTCCTAGGTAGGTATGGTGGACACTTGAAAATAAGATTTGGGTTTAAGGGTTTTTGGATGCACAAGTAGTATCTCTACTTAGTGTGGAATTTTTGGCTAGCAAAGATAGGGGCAAGCACCTCATGTTGAAGGATCTATGACAATATGACTTCTATGTGAATATAAACAAACATAAACCATTAAGTTGTCTTCCTTGTCCAACGTCAACTATTTTGGCATATAATATTTTGATGAGGACTCAAAATCACAAAAGATTTCTAGGATAGTATATTTATATGTGAATCTTCTCTTCCCTTATTAATTCTTTCATGAGTTGCATCATTGACTAAAGCTATGTTTGTCAATCTCTAATAAAATTGTCTACTTATACTTTTCCTTATGTTGTGTCATCACCTACCATTAGATTAGTATATGATCTTTTCATTATTTCTTTCCTTTATTTTGTGTATTTCCTTTCTTTTATTATTTCTCATTTCCTTTCTTTAATTTGCAACATGAAAGTAAAGAAAGCAAAAACTCAAACTAAACTTTATTATATAACTTGCAAACGATTACAAGGATAGATCACTAAGAAAACTCTCAAGGAAGAAAGGATCGAACTAACTTTTATTCATCTAAAGCAAAAAAGATCGAACTAAAATAAGTAAAGGCAAAAAGATAGTGGGATGACACGATACCGGGGCACCTCCCCCAAGCTTGGCGGAAGCCAAGGGGAGTGCCCATACCCGATACTCAATTCTCTTTTGGTGGTGAAGAGAACTTGTCCTCGGATTCCATGCCAGTGGCCCACCATCATAAGAGGAGTGAGTCTCACGGGTCCTGCAACTAGCAGCCAAACTCATACCTTTAAACCTCGCCTCATATTCAAAGACTTGGTTTTGGAGGTCATAGATCTGGCTTTGGAGGAAGTTGATTTGCTCGTTGAGGGTGAAGAAGATGTCCTTCATGGGCTTGCCATCCACCTTGCGATCACGGGAGAGGTCCATGATCATGAGGTGATTGGCATTGAGCCCACACTCCACCACCCCCTTGCACCAGAAGACATCTTGCTCCATAGCTTCAAGTCTGGCCTCCATGGTTCCCGTCCCCTTGGGACATGGCACATCGCGAAGGTGAAGCACCCCCTCATGCATCTGGATGGTCTGAGGGTGCTGCACCACCTCCCGCGGATATGGGTTGATGACGTTCTTGAAGAATTTGTCCTTGGAAGAGCTTAAGGTGGCCATGGTAGATAGGATCTGGCAGAAAAATAGCAAGAAAAGAGAATAGAGGATTTCTCCGCGATACGATGATCAACAGGTTCCAGAAGTATATATAGATTTTTTATCTTGGAGGAAAAGCATATGGTAGAAAAACGAAGTACAGAAGGTGTCCCAGCACTGGTACGCATCGGTGCTATACAAACGGTTTTTAACCCCTTTCCACGACAGCATTTGGAACCATCGGCAAGTGAGTCTGGGCGATAGAGGGGTCCTTCCCACACGAACCAGAAATCGCCGGGGATAGGCCCTCCTAGGACATAGGTTGGGGCCGTGTGCGATCGGGCGAGGCATCAAAACCCAATAATTTCCATAGGTATGTACATCCCACATGGTAATCTGAGAAAAACATTTCCGTAGGTATGTACATCCCACACGGTGAATCCCAGAAAAACATTTCCGTTCGTATGTATATCACACACAGTCAATCCAAGGAATACGTTTCTGTTCTTATGTACATCCCACATAGTCAATCCAGGGAAAACATTTCCGTTTGTATGTACATCCCACACGGTTTTATGTATACACTCGTCTATGAAAGGTGTAACTATTACACATGCTCTGCCTTGGTTAACTGTTTGCTTTCATTAACTACATCACACACAATTTGATATAGAAAACTGTGTGGCATTGGGCTATCCATCACAAGCGCTTTTACTGCCAGAACCATTTGCAAAGTTCCATGTAATTTATTATTCGAAATGCAAATTTTGAAATATGAAACGTGTAATTCAAATTCTCAGCACAATGGTTCAACAAAGAATCCATAAATAAAATTGCCAGTACAATATGTTCAGTAATTACATGATTAGGCAGCAATTAACTATGATGAACCACAAAATTTAAAGGTGGTAAAGGTGAAGAGACAAGTATAAATCATTTTGTTCGCTGACGGTGTCGGAGTAAATGACCACGGGTAGCCTAGCCAGCTCCGCCTGGCCCTCCTGAAAAAATTACGAGCCGATCCGGCCCGCAAGAATCCAATACGTGGGGCCGCCTTCTCCTTGCCGGCTGTCTCCCAGGCCGACTATCGGAAGGCGGCCCGACTTTATCCCTCATGAAGAAAGCCGCGGGAGGGCCGGCTCCGAGAAGCCAGCCACGAGAAGGCCGACTCCAAGAGGCCGGCTCCCACCAAGCGGTCAAGATCGTACCCTCGAAGTCTGCATCCACATAATGACGATGTGACAGGCGTGGCTACAGTCAAGCCTGCCACCCCCGAATACCGGAGCACGCCTGGCACAGTGCACCGTACGGGGTGGCCATGACCCGTCCGGCGCGGCACTGTTGCCATGTTGACCCTGATGTCATCCACGACGGGCTGCCAGCGCGGCCCACGGGCGGTGGGCCCCTTCAGGCAGAGAGACGCCCGAAGGCGGCCAGGCCTCCCCCAGTCGGCCCGAGACGGGGCCGGCTCCCCGCAGCCGGCTTGCCCCCTCCCTCAAAGGAGACGCCCCATTAAGGAGACAAGACGCGGTGAGGCTACGGCGATCGCCTGCCGGGCGGCGGCGCTGTAGCCACGCTCAGCTCAGCGAAGCCCTCGTCACCAGGTCGAGGCAACAGTAACCAGCCACCGACAAGGCCCTGGACAGTGGGGCCTGCCTGTCGACTAGGGAGCCGGCAGCCGGCGGGACCCACCAGCCGACGGGCCCCAGCAGCTGGCGCAGAAGCCGGCGAGTGTAGACACAGACGGCTGGGCCCCACGCCCAGCCGGATTACCATTGTACCCCCGGGGGGTAGGCCTATATAAACCCCCCGGGGCACCCATGCAAAGGGTTGGTCCAAGCTAGTTTTAGACACCATATAGAGAGGGGAGGAGAGCTAACCATGCCCTTCTTCTGCTTCTCACCAAACAGCTCAAGGAGCATCGTGTAGCTACTTGTTCATCCAGTGATCATGCGGAGACCCCGCAGAGCAGCAGTAGGGGTGTTATCTCCACAAAGAGCCCCGAAGCTGGGTAAGATTCTCCGGCGTGCATGTCTTCGCCTCATCCCGCTTCCAGGCACCGGCGACGTCTTACTGGCACCCACAATGATAAGCCACCCGTTGGCATATGTCGCACCTACCACCCGACATTTGGCGCCCACCGTGGGGCCAAGTGCACCGTCGTCCGGAGACCTGTTCTAGACGGGAACCCTCTTCCTCCCCAGCGAGCGTAGCCAGCCCGGCACGCCCGATGGCGCTTGCCGTGACGCGCTGCAAGGCGTCACCAACGCCTGCGCAGCGAGCGGCCTCGCCGATCTCCTTGCCAAGACCCTCATCTCCGACGATCTCGCCTCTGACGCGGACACCAACCACCTCGTCAACCTCCTCGGCCAGCTCCACGTCTCCGGCGAGCCTGCCGTGGACTTGGAGTCTGTTGGCTCCACCGATCCGATGCCTGTCGACTCCGACATGGCCTCGCTCGACACTTTCCCCACCGATGTCGCGACCTTCAACGACCCGCTGCCCTGGGCCGATGGCTGCGATGCTGACACCACCGAGGTGATGGTCGTTGGCCATGGCGGCGCTTCTGGCGAGAACGCCCACGACGCCCCGCATGCGGCGGCCCACGACTTGTCCATCCCCCTCCCGGCCGACGCCGACGCCAAAGCACTGGAGGCTCGCCGCCTCGCCCTCCTCGCGGAGGGCCAGAAGTTGGCTTCCATGAGACGCCTCACTGAGGCCCACCGGCGCGAAGCCGACCGCGCCGCCTTTGGCACGCCGCCCCCAGGCGGGCCCAGCCGGGCCAGCATTGTCAGACAGGGCGATGCTGTCGTCGCCGACACGCTAGAAGTCGACCGCCCAGTCTACGCCACTCCACTCGAGAACCTGCGCGCCGCCTAGGCGGCCGTAGACGAGCTAGACGGATTGGGGGCCGAAGAACTCCCCCACATGACCAGACGCATCCAGCAGCTAATCGATGCGGCCGTGTAGCGGCCCGAAGCCTACGCCCGCGCGGAAAGCCCTCCCCCGCGCCGAGATCACGGCGCGACGTCTCGGACGCCGACTACGGTTAAAACCCGCGCGCGGCACGAGAAAGAGCCGGCTGCCAGCCGAAGCCGAACCCAAATCTCCATCGAGCGAGACGCAGAAGGCCATCCCCGGGCCGTGGAGTGGCGGGGCAACCCGCCTCCGCCTCGGCCCCGTGGGGAGAGATATCCCACCCCACCGCCTGTTGCGTATCCGACTCTCAGCAGCCGACTAGGTCGCCGCAAAGGAGTCGGCAAGAACGACGTCCGCCATCGGATCGACCGCCTATCGTGATCCCTGGCGCTGGAAGAAGAAGATGATGTCGGCCCGCCTTGCTTCGCCCCCCGCATCCGCAACGAGCCTTTCCCCAAAGGGTTCTCACTCCCAAGAGACACGCCCAAGTACAACGGCTCCGTGAAGCCGGAAGATTGGTTGATCGACTACTCCACGGCGGTTAGCATAGCAAACGGCAACAGGCGCGTTGCCGTGAAGTACGTGCCCCTCATGCTGCAAGGCACGGCGCGGACCTGGCTCAACAGCCTCAAGCCATACATCATCAATAGTTGGCTAGACTTCACAGAAGCCTTCGTCCGCAACTTCACCAGCACCTACAAGCGGGCTCCCAAGCCCAGACAGCTCTCCTTGTGTGTACAAGGCCCCGCCGAGTCCACTCGTGACTACCTCATGCGTTGGGCCGAGCTCCGCAACTCTTGCGAAGGGGTGCACGAGGTGCGAGCCATAGAATACTTCACTGCCGGGTGCAGAGAAGGCACCCTCCTCAAGCACAAGCTCCTCTGCGACGAGCCGACTACCCTCGACGAGCTTCTGGTCATAGCGGACAAGTACGCCACCGCCGACTCCTCAATGAAGACCGAACTCCGGGTAGACGCGTCCGGGAAAGTACTCAACCCGGCGCCCAAGACGCCGGCTGGGGACTCCGGCCGACGCCCACACCAGAACGACCACAAGCGCAAGGGCCCCGTGCCGCCCTCCACCAGTCGGCAGGAGGCCATAGTAGAAGACAAGCAGCCCGAAGGGCGGCCCGCACCCAAGAAGCAGAGGGGCGGCAAGCCGGCTTGGCAGCCGGCCTTCTCCTACGAGCAAACTCTCGACGCCCCATGCAAGTTCCACAGCGGCACGAAGCCGTCCAACCACACAACCCGGAAGTGCCACTGGCTCACCCGAATCTCCAAAGGCGAAGGGCTCGCGCCGCCTCCGCCTGCCGGTCCGCCGCCTCCGGCTCCGCAGCTGCCGACCGCTCGGCCAGCAGTCGGAGCCGTGCACGATGAGTTCCCCGACGAGCATGCCGCCTATGTCGTCTTTACAAGCCAGCCCGAAGACCGGCGCAGCAGATGCCGAGAGCACCAGGAAGTCAGCATGGTCGCTGCCAACCCCGCCGAGCACATGCACTGGTCAGAAAAACCTATCAGCTGGAGCCGGGCCGACCACCCAGAGGTGATGCCATCTCCCGGCTCTTATGCATTGGTTCTGGATGCCACCCTCGCAACAGACAGACGCGCCGCCCGTTTCTCTCGTGTGCTGATAGACGGCGGGAGCAGCATCAACATCCTGTACCGTGACACCCTGGAGAAGCTGAACGTCAAGACGAAGCAACTCATGCCTACTCGGACTGTGTTCCATGGCATTGTACCTGGCCTGTCCTGCGCCCCCATTGGCAAGATCAAGATTGATGTACTCTTTGGGGACAAGGATCATTTCCGTCGGGAAGCGATCTGGTTTGAAGTGGTGGACCTGGAGAGCCCCTACCATGCATTGCTTGGCCGCCCTGCCTTGGCCAGGTTCATGGCAGTTCCCCACTACGCTTACCTCAAGATGAAGATGCCGAGCACCAAGGGCGTCATCACCATAACCGGCGATTACAAGAAGTCCTCCGAGTGCGCAGTAGCCAGCAGCCGGCTGGCCGAGTCCCTTGTGATTGCCGAAGAAAAGAAGATGTTGGACTGAGTCGTGGCCATGGCCGGAAAACAGTCGGCCTTGTCCCCCGATCCCAAGGAGTACGATGCCCAAGGATCTTTCCAGCTGGCCAAGGAGACGAAGAAGATACCTCTTGACCCCGAGCACCCAGAGAGGTTTGCCGTCATCGGGGCAAACCTAAACAACAAATAGGAAGGCGAGCTTGCCGATTTCCTCCGTGAGAATCGGGACATCTTTGCATGGTCCCCCAAGGACATGCCGGGTGTTCCGAAGGAATTCGCCGAGCACAAGCTACACGTCCGAGAAGACGCAAAACCAGTCAAACAACCCCTCCGCCGACTGTCGGAGGAGAAAAGAAGGATTGTAGGAGAAGAGATAGCCCGGCTTCTGGCGGCCGGCTTCATTATGGAGGTTTTCTTTCCAGAGTGGCTCGCCAACCCGGTCCTCGTGCTAAAGAAGAAAAACAAGTGGCGCATGTGCATAGACTACACGAGCCTCAACAAGGCTTGCCCCAAAGATCCCTTTGCCTTGCCAAGGATTGATCAAGTGATAGACTCCACGGCCGGATGCGAGCTGTTGAGTTTCTTGGATGCTTACTCAGGATACCACCAGATAAAGCTAGATCCGGCTGACCGCCTGAAGACCGCCTTCATCACGCCATTCGGAGCTTTCTGCTACCTAACTATGACATTCGGCTTGAAAAATGCCGGTGCCACTTTTCAGTGTTGCATGCAGAAGTGCCTCCTCAAGCAGCTCGGCAGAAATGCCCACGTCTATGTAGACGACATTGTGGTGAAGACGGAGAAGCACAACACCTTGCTGGAAGACCTCAAGGAAACATTTGAGAACCTGCGCCGGTTCCAGAACAAGCTCAACCCCGAGAAATGCGTGTTCGGATGCTGGCCGGCCAGCTCCTAGGCTTCCTGGTCTTCGAACGCGGCATCGAATGCAACCCTGTAAAGATCAAGGCCATTGAGAGGATGGCGATTCCCACCAAGCTTCGAGACGTCCAGAAGTTCACCGGGTGCTTGGCCTCCCTAAACCGCTTCATCAGCCGGCTCAGAGAAAAAGCTCTCCCCCTCTACCACCTCATGAAGAAGACCACTCACTTCGAGTGGAATGACCAAGCCGACCAAGCTTTTCACGATCTGAAGAAGATGCTGGCCATGCCGCCTGTCCTGGCGGCGCCGACTGAGAAAGAGCCCATGCTCCTCTACATCGCTGCAACCAGCCGAGTGGTCAGCACCGTCATCGTAGTCCAGCGCCCAGAAGAGGGCCGAGCCCAGCCGGTCCAGAGGCCGGTGTACTATTTGAGTGAGGTGTTGTCTGCCTCGAAGCAGAACTACCCGCATTACCAGAAGATGTGCTATGGCGTGTACTTCGCCGCCAAGAAGCTGAAGCCCTACTTCCAATAGCATCCCATCACGGTTGTATGCACCGCCCCGCTTGCCGAAATCATAGGCAGCCGGGATGCATCCGGCCGGGTGGCGAAATGGGCCATCGAGCTGCCCCCCTACACGATCTTCTACCAGCCTCGCACCTCCATCAAGTCCCAAGCATTGGCCGACTTCCTCGTCGACTAGGCCGAGACCCAGTACCTGCCGCCAGCTCCCGACTCCACTCATTGGCGCATGCACTTCGATGGGTCCAAGATGCGCACCGGCTTGGGAGCCGGCGTCATCCTCACCTCTCCCAAAGGCGACAACCTCAGATACACGCTGCAAATTCACTTTGCCGCCTCCAACAACGTGGCCGAGTACGAGGCGCTCATACACGGGCTCCGGCTTGCCAAAGAGCTCGGCATACGCCGGATCCTATGTTACGGCGACTCGGACTTGGTAGTCCAGTAGTCATCCGGCGACTGGGACGCCAAGGACGCAAATATGGCAAGCTACCGCTTCCTCGTTCAGCAGATCAGCGGGTACTTTGAAGGATGCGAGTTCCTCCACGTACCGCGAGCCGACAACGAGCCAGCTGATACCCTGGCTCGTATAGGCTCCACTCGGCAGGCAATACCAACCGGTGTCTCTCTGCAATGTCTCCTCAAGCCGTCTATCAAGCCGTCTCTAGAGTCCGATTCCATCTTTGTGCCGCCTGACCTCGACGCGGCCGGATCCGGCTCGAAGAACCAAGCAGGTGACCCGGGGACTTCGATAGTCGGCCCGGGGATGTCAATAGGCGGCTCGGGGACTTCCGTAGTTACGCCCGACCCGGGGACTGCCACACCCGGCTCCGGGACTGCGGTAGTCGGCCCGGAGATTGCACCAACACAACAGGCGGCGGCCGACTCCAGCATTTCACCACCCAGCCCGCCCGCCCTGGTCGCAGTAGCCGTGTTGGCAATAGAAGAAGTCGCAGCTCCATCATGGGCTCAGTCCCTCCTCAACTTCCTAATAAACCAAGATCTACCGGCTGACAAAACAGAGGTAAGACAAGTCCAACACCGAGCCGGAGCATACACAATCGTCAACAGAGAGCTCATCAAGCGCAGTGTCACTGGAGTCCTCCAGCGATGCGTCGAGCAAGAGAAGGGCATTGCAATCCTCAGAGACATCCACCAAGGAGAATGCGGCCACCATGCGGCCTCAAGATCACTCGTCGCCAAAGCTTTCCGCCATGGTTTCTTTTGGCTGACTGCCTTGGGTGACGCCAAGGAGTTAGTTAAACATTGCAAAGGGTGCCAACTCTTCCGCTCCAAGCAACACATGCCGGCTTCGGCACTCAAGACCATTCCCCTCACTTGGCCCTTCGACGTTTGGGGACTGGACATGGTGGGCCCATTCAAGACGACGCGCGGCGGCATGACACATCTGCTTGTCGCTGTGGACAAATTCACCAAATGGATTGAGGCAAAGCCGATCAAGAAGCTGAATGGGCCGACTGCCGTGACATTTATCGCAGATATAACAGCTCGGTACGGCATGCCACACAGCATCATCACCGACAATGGCACGAATTTCGCCAAGGGAGCCTTGGCACGTTTCTGCGCGACGCAGGGCATCCGGTTGGACTTAGCATCCGTTGCCCACCTGCAGTCAAACGGCCAAGTCGAGCGAGCCAACGACCTCATCCTCTTCGGCATCAAGCCCCGACTGGTCGTGCCACTGGAACGCTCGGCCGGCTGCTGGCTCGATGAACTGCCGGCCGTCCTCTGGAGTCTGCGCACTACCCCAAACAAGTCAACCGGCTTCACTCCTTTCTTCCTCGTGTATGGTGCCGAGGCGGTCATCCCAACTGACATCGAGTTTGACTCACCTCGGATAACCATGTACACGGAGGCGGAGGCCAAGGAAGCACGAGAAGACGGCGTCGACCTGCTGGAAGAAGGCCGGCTGTTAGCCCTTAGTCGGTCCGCCATCTACCAGCAGGGCTTGCGCCGCTACCACAGCCGGAAGGTCAGGCCAAGATCCTTCCAAGAGGGCGATCTTGTGCTCCGGTTGATCCAGCGAACAGCCGGCCAGCACAAGCTCTCGGCCCCTTGGGAGGGCCCCTTCGTCATCAGCAGAGCTTTAGGCAACGACTCCTACTACCTGATCGACGTGCAGAAGCCAAAGGCACGCAAGAGAGATGATTCCGGCAAGGAGTCGGAACGACCATGGAATGCCAACCTCCTCCGAAGATTTTACAGTTGAAATGCAGTATGTATCACGCTAACTTTTGTACTAAGTACGAGACAATAGGCCCCCCGAGGAGAGCTCGAGGACTGCCATCTTTTATCTATGAATGAAGAATATCATGCTTATGACCTTGTCATTACATTCACTTTTTTCGTCCGGCACCGGGTTCGACTAGTCGGCCCGGGGACTGGCCGCCTGGAGTTATATTAAAAGTCCTACCCGCGGTCAGACAAGTAGTGTGCCGGCACCCAAGCCTTCTCTTGCCAAAAGTCGCAGTTCGAAGAACCGGCTGTCCGGCTGGCAAGAGTTAAAGTCAGGAAAGGACGCCCACACGAAAAACGGCTAGGGACTAACGGACTAATATAACAAAAGCCGGTTTTTCGCCCACCACCGACCGACTACCAGAGTAGCTGGCCGGCCGGCTTCCATTCACCTCGCTTCAATCTAAGAAAGCTCGAGTACTTGCCTTCCCAAAAGGGGAAGGCGGCAAAGGAAACAGCCTAAGGATAAAAAGCATACGCGAATGGAAACCAAACACGCACACGATCATATTTACACAAAAGACCTTCAAAAGGCCAACATTCAACATAGTTTGAATACACCCCCAGTGGGTGGAACTGCGCAAGTTTAATAAAAATTGTTCAAAGGGTAACAAGCAGGAAAAGCAAGGACGGCAGATTAAGCCAAGGGAGCTACTGGCGAGTCGGGCAGGTCGATGGAGACGGCAGTGCCGGCTGGAGGAGTGGCCGGCTGACGAACCTCGGCATGATCACCGCCTCCCGCAGAGGGTGCGCTAGCACGCGCCTCGTTGCTGGAGGCACGGTCAGGCTGAGGGTGACGAACATCAACGTCTTCGCCTTCCTCTCCTTCGTCATCTTCGCCTTCATCGCTGGAGGCGATCTCCTCTGCCGAGTCCTCACCCGCTACCAGGTCCAGCCCGGACCACTCCTCCGGCTGGGCAATTCCGTCGTCATTTATTTCAGGAGCGAAGACGCTGATGTCAGTGCACTCGGTGATCGTCGAGGCACGCTGAGCGATAGCCGGCCGCACCTCCTCCATCTCCTCGTCGGCCTCCAGCCGCCAGGTGCGCAGCTGGTCCAGGTTCAGCCCGGGATACCAGGCTCGGACGAACTCCAGCGCCCGCCTAGCTCCAAGCCGGGCCGCCGATCCCTTCCAGGCCTCGAAGCGGCCAACCGCAACCTCCAGCCAGTCGGCAGTCCGACTCGGGGTGCGGGGAATCGTTTCGCCTAGCCAGAGGGCGGCCAACACCTGCGCCCCGGCGCGCTGGAGGAGGCGGAGCATGCGGTGGGCCGGCTGCAGCCGGGCTTGGACCGCCAAGAGTTGCTCCTCAAGCGTCCGGCTCGCATCCGGCGCGATTTCAGCCCCCGCCTGCCGGCGCGCCTCGCGATGGGCCTCGATGGTTTGGGTGGCGAAGACGGAGTAGCCGGGAAAGTAGTCTGCACAGAGGACAAAAAGCAGCACAAGTCAGAACACAAATCAGGGGGCAAGGAGTAAGCAAGGAGTGAGGAAGGCGGCTTACCATCGATCAGATCCTCGATACAACCGAAGACCTCGCTCAACGCTTGTTTTGCCTCAGCCCAGCCCGCCGCTTCGGTCTCGAACTCGGCCGTCAGGGCGTCCTCGCTGTCCTGCGCCTTCTTCAGGGCCGCCTTGTGGCTCTCCTCCTGGTCGGCCAACTTCTTGGCCAGGCGGTCACGCTCCAGGACCAAGGCGTTTTACTCGGCTTCCTTGGCGCGAAGGGCGGCCTGGGCCCCGCTGAGCTGCCCCCTCAAGTCGGCATTGGCTCCTGCAAGCATGAAGACAAAGGAAAAATCAATAAGGAAGAAGTCGTCAAGGAAGATCCGACCTGATTGCTCAGCAGTCGGCCCGAATCTCGGGGACTACACCCAGTGGGTGCGCTGACGCACCCCCACAGGAGATGAACGAAACAAAGCACACACTCCGGCTGCGGGTCAGGTCCTCGGTTTTCCGGCCCAGCTCCTGAGCCTGGGAGTTGAAGGCAGCAGCGTGGAGGTTATGATACTCCTGGAAGATCAGACAGGAGGCGAGGATAAGATAGTTGTCAGGACCTAGTAAGTTCCAAGCCGCCTGCGCAGCAGCCGACTTGGAACTCGGGGACTACACCCAGTGGGTGCGCTGACGCGCCCCCACGGAAGAAATCAAAAGAGCAAAATAACCAAGGCCAGAAGGCTCACCCGGATGATGGCCCGCGTTGCGAGGAACTCTTGGGTGTATCGCTGCAGCGAAGCGGCCTGGGCTTGAAGTCGGTTCCGGACCTCCTGGGCCGCCGCATTCAGCTCGCCCGTCCCCCCGCTCGGAGTCCACTCGGACGTGCTGACGCTGGCCGCCTCTAGGGCCTCCACCGTCTGGCTGGCGCCCGCAGCTCGGTGCGGCTCTGGCGCGGAGGTGCCTCCCCCTACGCGCCGATGCAATGCCGGCTACACCTCGAGGCCGGCCCCTGCCTCCGGCTCGCCCCCGGCCGGCTGCTCTGGCGCCGCGGTTGATTGGCCGCTTTGGCCCGCTCCTGTCGGCACCGTCTGCGGAGCCCCCTCCACGAAGACCACGTGGTCCTCCCTCCTCTCCATCACCGGCGGGTCTTGGTCGACCTCCTCCGACGGGGGCACGGGGATGTCGGGGGCCACGGCGTGGAGGGGAACGACGAGCAGCGGAGGCTGGTTGTGCGAGGCCTCCGTCTCCGTCTCCGCGGCTGCCGCCTCCGCCCGGGCCTTGGCCGCCGCGTCGGCCTGCTCCTTCGCCGCCTGGGCGGTCCTTCGCTCTGCCGCCTCACGCTCCTCCCGCGCCTCCCGTGCGTTCCACTCCGTGGCCTCCCTAAGGTCAGCGCGGGGATCCACGCGATGGGAGCCTGAGGACCCTCCAATCGGCTCGACTACGGAGCCGCCAGGAGCTCGCTCAAGGGAAAGAGGTGCCCTGCCCGGCGAGCAAAGAAAGGTTTAGAAAAGCTTCAATCGAAAAGGACAACAAATATATATATATATATATATACACAAGATGCTCGACGACTTACGCCGAGATCGCCTGCGGCTGTTTCACCGCCTTGCGGAAGCGGGCCGCCTTCACGGCCGCCTCATCCCGCTTGGTCGCCGCCGTGGAAGCCTTGAATTTCTTCTGCCGGCTAACGAAGAAGGTCGACGCGGCCCGGCGCTTCTGCGCGCCGCCACGGGCAGCCGGCGCGGTAGACGGGCCCGCGCCTTGATGATCAAGCGCCGGCTGGCGGTGCGGGGCGGCTTCGACCTCGTCGTCGTCTGGCCAGTCCTCGAAGCCGGCGCCGAGCCCCGCGCCTCCTGCATCATCGCCTTCCCCCACGATGGCATCTTCCATGGCGGCCGCTCCCAGGTCTGGATCATCGGCGTCGTCCACCGTGCGGTTGGGGAGGAGCTAGCAGTCTACCCCTGCGGCCCCGGCCGTCGGCGGAAGAAGAGGGTTCTGCTAAGGGCAAACCAACTGGTCAGAGGTCGGCCATCATGAGGCCGGCTACAAAAAGGAAGAAAAGAAGAAAAACTTACGGCAGGCGGAGGGTTGGCGCGAGAATACGGCCCCTTGCCGTATCGCCAATCCTCGGCGAGCTTGCAGTTGGAGATGTAGTTCACCATGTAAGACACCTCTGCATGAGGCATCTCCCTGGTGCTCAGCCGGCACGGGTCAAAGTGGCCGCTCATCTGGCAAATCATGTGAGGCCGGCCTTGGAGCGGAAGTACTCGGCACTCCATGAAGGCGGCCACCAAGTTGGCTCCGGTCAGGCCCTCCGACTGGATCATCACCCGGAGCCGGGAGACGGCTGCGTTCCCGGCCTGAGACAATGACCTGGCTCGGTAGCTCCAAGAAGGTTGCCTCCCAGCCGGCGGGCCGGCTACGTAAGCCGGCAGGTTGACGTAGTCGCCTTGCTGGGTGACGTTCTTCACGTAAAAGTAGGACTTCTCCCAGAGCTTCACCGACTGGATCAGCGGGATGGGCGGGAACGGATTGTTCTCGCCCGTCCGCCTTATGGCAATGAAGGCTCCACAGGGGGCGGGCACGCCCGCGACGACGGTGCCGAGCTTGCTCTGGAAGAATTCCTCCCAGAGCTCGAGAGTGTGGAGAACCCCAAGAAAGCCCTCGCACAGGGTGATGAAAGCCGACAGCAGCATCACCGCATTGGGCGTGAGGTGATGCGGCTGGAGGTGGTAGAATTCAAGGAAAGCTCGAAGGAATCCGCTCGCTGGGAGGCCGAAGCCGCGCAGGCAGTGCGAGCGGAAGATCACCCACTCGCCCTCCTCCGGTGCTGGCGAAATCTCCCTCGCCGGCGCCTGACGAACCCGCACGAAGTTCTCGCCCGGCAGGCGCCGCGTCCGGCGGAGGAACTCGACGTGGTCCTCGTGAACGTTGGAGCAATCCCACGAGCTCGACAATGCCATAGGGGCGATGCGGCGAGGAGCAAGATGATGCAACGGCGGAGACGCGCACGACCCCGCTACGGCGGGACCAAAGGAACCGAGAGGTCCGACGGCGAAACGGCGCGGCAATGGGTTGCTGCGGCGGCGAAGGGAAGAAGAAGGAAGGCGAGAAGGGGCGGAGCGAGGGAGAGCGTGCGAGCCTCTGCCCCTCCCCTCCTCCCCCTACTTATAGACCCGCGCGACGGAGCCGAGGAGGCGTGGTGTGGGGGAACGTGGGATTAGCTGCGCCCACTCCCCCACGTCCCGTGATTATTGCGCCCTGATGGCGTAATAAAACCGCCGCGGGAAGGCGACCGGTCCGTGTGGGCCGCAGAAGATCCGCGCTCGGGCCGAGGCCTAGGAGTGGCGGGCCCGGGCCTGCGGCGGCGTCCCGTCGCGCGCGTACGTTGGCGGGATTTCCTTGCCACATGGCCTGCGGGATGGCGCGCAGTCAGCTCACAGGCCGACCCGCGTTCCCGCCTACGAGAAACGGAGCTTTCCGAAGACGGCGCGCACAAGCAAAGCCAGCCCCTTAGGATAGGAAGCTGACCAAGCTTCTCGTCCCTTTGTCAGCCTTGAAGCTCGATCAGCTTCGGGGACTACTGTCGGAGTAAATGACCATGGGTAGCTTAGCCGGCTCCCCCTGGCCCTCCTGAAAAAATTACGAGCCGATCCGGCCCGCAAGAATCCAAGACGTGGGGCCGCCTTCTCCTTGCCGGCTGTCTCCCAGGCCGACTATCGGAAGGCGGCCCGACTTTAGCCCTCATGAAGAAAGCTGCGGGAGGGCCGGCTCCGAGAAGCCGGCCACGAGAAGGCCGACTCCAAGAGGCGGGCTCCCACCAAGCGGTCAAGATCGTACCCTCGAAGTCTGCATCCACATAACGGCGATGTGACGGGGCGTGGCTACAGTCAAGCCTGCCACCCCCGAATACCGGAGCACGCCTGGCACAGTGCGCCGTACGGGGTGGCCATGACCCGTCCGGCATGACACTGTTGCCATGTTGACCCTGATGTCATCCACGACGGGCTACCAGCGCGGCCCACGGGCGGTGGGCCCCTTCAGGCAGAGAGACGCCCGAAGGCGGCCAGGCCTCCCCCAGTCGGCCCGAGACGGGGCCGGCTCCCCGCAGCCGGCTTGCCCCCTCCCTCGAAGGAGACGCCCCATTAAGGAGACAAGACGCGGTGAGGCTACGGCGATCGCTCACCGGGCGGCGGTGCTGTAGCCACGCTCACCTCAGCGAAGCCCTCGTCACCAGGTCGAGGCAACAGTAACCAGCCACCGACAAGGCCCTGGACAGTGGGGCCTGCCTGTCGACCAGGGAGCCGGCAGCCGGCGGGACCCACCAACCGGCGGGCCCCAGCAGCCGGCGCAGAAGCCGGCGAGTGTAGACACAGACGGCTGGGCTCCACGCCCAGCCGGATTACCATTGTACCCCCGGGGGGTAGGCCTATATAAACCCCCCGGGGCACCCATGCAAAGGGTTGATCCAAGCTAGTTCTAGACACCATATAGAGAGGGGAGGAGAGCTAACCGTGCCCTTCTTCTACTTCTCACCAAACATCTCAAGGAGCATCGTGTAGCTACTTGTTCATCCAGTGATCATGCGGAGACCCCGCAGAGTAGCAGTAGGGGTGTTATCTCCACGGAGAGCCCCGAAGCTGGGTAAGATTCGCCGGCGTGCATGTCTTCGCCTCACCCCGCTTCCAGGCACCGGCGATGTCTTACTGGCACCCACAATGATAAGCCACCCGTTGGCATATGTCGCACCTACCACCCGACAGACGGTGTTGAAGAAGCGGAATGCCCATAATGTGCCTTACTGCATGCCATAGGCACAAACCACTTTTGTCCAACCCCTTGTGATGATCGACCGCGCATCCTTCACCACCTTCAGGAAGACTTATAGAGCATTATCATGGTAGCATGAATTATATACTTTAACCTTAGTTGCCTCCACTCTGGTCATGTAGTTTGCAAGGTAATCATCAGTAAATAGCTTCGGAAACCACTGAAACGAGAAAAATATTAGATACTAAGGTCTAATAGAGTAACTTGTTGTGGGCAGGGGGAAAAGGCAACACATTACTTACCATCCTAAAGTTCACTGTTGTCTTCGACAAAGTGTAAATAAAGAGCTTAATTCCAATCACCTGTTTCTTTTGCCTAACAATCTTTCTTAGTTTCCTCACTTGACGCTTGTTCATGAATATCTCATTGCCCCATATGCAAAAGGGACTGAAGCATGGATCAGTAACGCTCATATATGTACCTACAAGCAACTAGTAAATGTTAGAAGCTAAACTGAGATTGCACAAATGATGTAAAATACAACTACCTATGTTCCTAAGTACAAGTATTTTTTGATATTTCAATATGAACTACATACGGATGTATGTAGAATTATAGATATAGTTTAGATTAGAATCTAGATTCACTCATTTTTCTCCTGATGTAGTCTATATTGGAATCTCTAAAAATACTTATATTTAGGAATAGATGGTGTATAAGACATGGGATGCATCTAACCTCGACGGCAAACAACAACATCGCCCATTGTAGCCCTGTGTAAGTACCTGGAAAGCCAATGTTAACTACAACAGGGTTAACATCCACCAAAAATAGCAAATGGTAATAAAACGGCAGCATCTGTAGTGACATCTTCATTTTGAAAGAATAGCACGGTAGCAAAGGGACAGATTAAAAATGGATACAACTATTAATTACAACAGGCTTAACAATATCCTAATTCATGTTTTGTAACTTTGTAGCCATTGAAATACAACTCTTTAAAAATGGATACAATTGTTAATTGCAACAGGCTTAATGGCCATTGAAACCGGTACTCATAAAAATGCAATTGGCGGAGTTAAACATCACAGCGCAGGTGCTGCTAGAGCAGATAATGGCCTAGTTGTCTATAAAAAGGTAGGGAAAATAGCTAAAACATGTTAGGCATGTTTACTACAACATGCTTAATACATCGACCGTACAGAACATAGCCACTAATTGCAACTAGTATTGGTAAGATTGAACTGGTGAGTACATACTTGGTAAGTCCTGAGAGGTAGTTGCCGGGGCACTTCATCTTGGCCAGAGCCCGTCCAAAGTCAGCGGTGGCGGAGGCGAGCTGTTCCTCTAGGTCGAAGCATGGATCAGTGTCACTGACATGTGTACCTACAGGCAACCAGTAAATGGTAGAAGTTAAACTGCAATTCCACAAATGATCTGAAATACTGTAAGACATCGGATGCAGCTAACCTCGACGGCAAACAACATCATCGGTCGTTATGACCCTGCGTAAGTACATGGACAGTAGAACAGGGTTAGCATCCACCAAAAATAGCAAATGGGCAGCATCTCTAGTATATCTTCATTGCGGAGAGTAGCATGGTAGCGAATGGACAGATTAAAAAATGGATACAACTGTTAATTGTGTTGGGCAACACAGTATTTCAAATTTATTACCTACGATCACGCAAGATCTATCTAGGAGATGCATAGCAACGAGAGGGGAGAGTGTGTCTACGTACCATCGTAGATCGAAAGCGGAAGCGTTAAGTAACGCGGTTGCTGTAGTCGAACGTCTTCGTGATCCAACCGATCAAGTACCGAACGCACGGCACCTCCGCGATCTGCACACATTCAGATCGGTGACGTCCCTTGAACTCTTGATCCAGTTGAGACAGAGGGAGAGTTTCGTCAGCACGACGGCGTGGTGACGGTGATGATGAAGTTACCAATGCAGGGCTTCGCCTAAGCACTACGACAATATGACCGAGGTGTAAATCTGTGGAGGGGGCACCGCACATGGCTAAAGATCAACTTATGTGTCTATGGGGTGCCCCCTCCCCCGTATATAAAGGAGGGGAGGAGGAGGAGGAGGGCCGGCCTCAAGGGGGGATTCCTACTCCTAGTAGGAGTAGGTTTCACCCATTTCCTAGTCCAAGTAGGAGAAGAAGGAAGGAGAGGAGAGGGAGGAGGAAAGAGGGGGGTGCCGCCCCCTCCCTAGTCCAATTCGGACCGGCCCATGGGGGAGGCGCGTGGCCTCCCCTTGTGGCCCTTCTCTCCTTTCCAGTAAGTCCCATGAAGGCCCAATACTTCCCCCCGGCGAATTCTTGTAACTATCCGGTAAAAATACCTGAACCACTCAGAACATTTCCAATGTCCGAATATAGCCTTCCAATATATCGATCTTTACGTCTCGACCATTTCGAGACTCCTCATCATGTCCGTGATCTCATGCGTGACTTCAAAAAACTTCGGTACATCAAATCACATAACTCATAATACATATCATCATCAAACGTTAAGCCTGCGGTGCCTACGGGTTCGAGAACTATGCAGACATGACCGAGACATATCTCCGGTCAATAACCAATTGCGGAACCTGGATGCTCATATTGGCTCCTACATATTCTACGAAGATCTTTATCGGTCAAACCGCATAACAACATACCTTGTTCCCTTTGTCATCGGTATGTTACTTGCCCGAGATTCGATCGTCGGTATCATCATACCTAGTTCAATCTCGTTACCGGCAAGTCTCTTTACTCGTTTCGTAATGCATCATCCCGCAACTAACTCATTAATCACATTGCTTGTAAGGCTTATAGTGATGTGCATTACCGAGAGGGCCCAGAGATACCTCTCCGACAATCAGAGTGACAAATCCTAATCTCGATCTATGCCAACTCAACAAACACCATCGGAGACACTTGTAGATCATCTTTATAATCACCCAGTTACGTTGTGACGTTTGATAGCACACTAAGTGTTCCTCCGGTATTCGGGAGTTGCATAATCTCATAGTCATAGGAACATGTATAAGTCATGAAGAAAGCAATAGCAATAAACTAAATGATCATAGTGCTAAGCTAACGGATGGGTCTTGTCCAGCACATCATTCTCTAATGATGTGACCCCGTTCATCAAATGACAACAGATGTCTATGGCTAGGAAACTTAACCATCTTTGATTAACGAGCTAGTCTAGTAGAGGCATATGAGGGACACTCTATTTGTCTATGTATTCACACATGTACTAAGTTTCCGGTAAATTCAATTCTAGCATGAATAATAAAAATTTATCATGATATAAGGAAATATAAATATAAATCATCTGTGAAGGTCAGAATATAACGATACCCATCGTGAGCCTCAACACTCATTGGACCACACACATCTGTATGTATTATTTCCAACAAGTCTGTTGCTCGCTCCATTGTTCCGAAGAACGGAGTCTTGGTCATCTTGCCCATGAGGCATGGTTCGCAAGCATCAAGTGATTCGTAATCAAGTGATTCCAAAAGTCCACCAGCATGGAGTTTCTTCATGCGCTTTACACCAATATGATCTAAACGGCAGTGCCACATATAAGTTGCACTATCATTATTAACTTTGCATCTTTTGGCTTCAATATTATGAATATGTGTATCACTATGATCGAGATTCAAAAAACCGTTTATATTGAGTGTATGACCATAGAAGGTTTTATTCATGTAAATAGAACAACAATTATTCTTTGACTTAAATGAATAACTTTATTGCAATAAACATGATCCAATCATATTTATGCTCAACGCAAACACCAAATAACATTTATTTTAGGTTCAACACTAATCCCGAAGGTAAAGGGAGTGTGCGATGGTGATCTTATCAACCTTGGAGTCACTTCCAACTCACATCATCACCTCGCCCTTAACTAGTCTCTGTTTATTTTGCAACTCCCGTTTCGAGTTACTACTCTTAGCAACTGAACCAGTATCAAATACTGAGGGGTTGCTATAAACACTAGTAAAGTACACATCAATAACATGTATATAAAATATACCTCTGTTCACTTTTCCATCCTTCTTATCCGCCAAGTATCTAGGGCAGTTCCACTTCCAGTGACCATTTCCTTTGCAGTAGAAGCACTCAGTTTTAGGCTTGGTTCTAGCTTTGGGCTTCTTCATGGGAGTGGAAACTTGCTTGCCATTCTTCTTGAAGTTCCCTTGCCGTTTTACTTGAAACTAGTGGTCTTGTCAACCATCAACACTTGATGCTTTTCTTGATTTCTACCTTCGCTGATTTCAGCATCGCGAAGAGCTCGGGAATCATTTTCGTCATCCCTTACATAGTATAGTTCATTAGGAAGTTCCAGTAACTTGGTGATAGTGACTAGAGAACTATTTAAATCACTATCTTATCTGGAAGATTAACTCCCACTTGATCCAAGTGATTGTAGTACTCAGACATTCTGAGCACATGCTCACTGGTTGAGCTATTCTCGTCCATCTTGTAGGCAAAGTACTTGTCAGAGGTCTCATACCTATCGACTCGGGCATGAGTGAAATACCAATTTAAGCTCTTGGAACATCTTATATGCTCTGTGGCGTTCAAAACGTTTTTGAATTCCCGGTTCTAAGCCGTAAAGCATGGCGCACTAAACTATCAAGTAGTCATCATACCGAGCTTGCCAAAAGTTCATAACGTCTACATCTGCTCCTGCAATAGGTCCGTCACCTAGTGATGCATCAAGGACATAATTCTTCTATGCAGCAATGAGTATAATTCTCAAATCATGGAGCTAGTCCGCATCATTTCTACTAACATCTTTCAACATACTTTTCTCTAGGAACATATCATAAATAAAACGGGGAAGCTATACGCGAGCAATTGATCTACAACATAGATATGCAAATACTATTAGGACTAAGTTCATGATAAATTTAAGTTAAATTAATCATATTACTTAAGAACTCCCACTTAGATAGACATCCCTCTAATCATCTAAGTGATCACGTGATCCATATCAACTAAACCATGTCCGACCATCACGTGAGATGGAGTAGTGTTCAATTGTGAACATCACTATGTTGATCATATCTACTATATGATTCATGTTCGACCTTTCGGTCTCAGTGTTCCGAGGACATATCTGCATATGCTAGGCACGTCAAGTTTAACCTGAGTATTCTGCACGTGCAAAACTGGCTTGCACCCATTGTATGTGAACATAGAGCTTATCACACCCGATCATCATGTGGTGTCTCAGCACGAAGAACTGTCGCAGCGGTGCATACTCAGGGAGAACACTTATACCTTGAAATTTTAGTAAGGGATCATCTCATAATGCTACCGTCCTACTAAGCAAAATAAGATGCATAAAAGATAAACATCACATGCAATCGAAATATGTGACATGATATGGCCATCATCATCTTGTGCCTTTGATCTCCATCTCCAAAGTACCGTCATGATATCCATCGTCACCGGCATGACACCATGATCTCCATCATATTGATCTTTATCAACGTGTCGTTACATGTTCGTCTCGCCAACTATTGCTTTTGCAAGTATTGCAATTGCATAGCGATCAAGTAAAGCAATTATATGGCGCCTACATCTTATGCAATAAAGAGACAACCATAAGGCTCCTGCCAGTTGCCGATAACTTTAAAAAAACATGATAATCTCATACAACAATTTATATCTCATCATGTCTTGACCATATCACATCACAACATGCCCTGCAAAAACAAGTTAGACGTCCTCTACTTTGTTGTTGCAAGTTTTACGCGGCTGCTACGGGCTTCTAGCAAGAACCGTTCTTACCTACGCATCAAAAACCACAATGCGGTATAGTGATTGCTTTTTGATCTTCAGAAAGAACCCTGTTCATTGAATCCGATTCAAAAATTTGAAGAAACAGACACCCACTAGCCACCTGTGTGCGAAGAACGTGGTAGAACCAGTCTCGCGTAAGCGTACGCGTAATGTCGGTCTGAGCCGCTTCATCCAACAATACTGCTGAATCAAGAATCAACTAGTGATGTCAAGCAATATGTATATACCCACGCCCACAACTCCTTTGTGTTCTACTCACGCATATAACATCTACGCATAGACCTGGCTTGGATGCCACTGTTGGGGAACGCAGTATTTCAAAAAAAAATACCTATGATCACGCAAGATATATCTAGGAGATGCATAGCAACGAGAGGGGAGAGTGTGTCTACGTACCCTCGTAGACCGAAAGTGGAAGCGTTAAGTAATGCGGTTGCTATAGTCGAACATCTTCGCGATCCAACCGATCAAGTACCGAATGAACGGCACCTCCGCATTCTGCACACGTTCAGCTTAGTGATGTCCCTCAAACTTTTGATCCAGTTGAGGCCAAGGGAGAGTTTCGTCAGCACAATGGCATGGTGACGGTGATGATGAAGTTACCGACGCAGGGCTTCACCTAAGCACTACGACAATATGACCGAGGTGTAAAATTGTGGAGGGGGGCACCGCACACGGCTAAAGATCAACTTGTGTGTCTATGGGGTTCCCCCTTCCCGTATATAAAGGAGGAGAGGAGGAGGAGGGCCGTCCTCAAGGGGCGCGCCCAAGGGGGGCATTCCTACTCCTAGTAGGAGTAGGTTTCCCCCCTTTCCTAGTCCAAGTAGGAGAAGAAGGAAGGAGAGGAGAGGGAGAAGGAAAGAGGGGGGCGCCGCCCCCTCCCTTGTCCAATTCGGACCAGCCCATGGGGTGCGCAGCCTCCCCTTGTGACCCTTCTCTCCTTTCCACTAAGGCACATGAAGGCCCAATACTTCCCCCCGGCGAATTCATGTAACTCTCCAGTACTCCCAAAAATACCCGAACCACTCAGAACCTTTACGATGTCCGAATATAGGCTTCCAATATATCGATCTTTATGTCTCGGCCATTTCGAGACTCCTCGTCATGTATGTGATCTCATCTGGGACTTCAAACAAACTTTGGTACATCAAATCACATAACTCATAATACATATCGTCATCGAACGTTAAGCGTGCGGACACTACGTGTTCGAGAACTATGTAGACATGAACGAGACATATCTCCGGACAATAACCAATAGTGGAACCTGGATGCTCATATTGGCTCCTACATATTCTACGAAGATCTTTATCGGTCAAACCGCATAACAACATATGTTGTTCCCTTTGTCATCGGTATGTTACTTTCCCGAGATTCGGTCATCGGTATCATCATACCTAGTTCAATCCCGTTACCGGCAAGTCTCTTTACTCGTTCCGTAATGCATCATCCCTCAACTAACTCATTAGTCACATTGCTTGCAAGGCTTATAGTGATGTGCATTACCGAGAGGGCCCAGAGATACCTCTCTGACAATCGGAGTGACAAATCCTAATCTCGATCTATGCCAACTCAACAAACACCATCGGAGACACCTGTAGAGCATCTTTATAATCAACCAGTTACGTTGTGATGTTTGATAGCACACTAAGTGTTCCTCCGGTATTCGAGAGTTGCATAATCTCATAGTCATAGGAACATGTATAAGTCATGAAGAAAGCAATAACAATAAACTAAATGATCATAGTGCTAAGCTAACAAATGGGCCTTGTCCATCAAATCATTCTCTAGTGATGTGATCCCGTTCATCAAATGACAACACATGTCTATGGCTAGGAAACTTAACCATCTTTGATTAACGAGCTAGTCTAGTAGAGGCATACTAGGGACACTCTGTTTGTCTATGTATTCAAACATGTACTAAGTTTCCGGTTAATACAATTCTAGCATGAATAATAAACATTTTTCAAGATATAAGGAAATATAAATAACAACTTTATTATTGCCTCTAGGGAATATTTACTTCAAATTGCAATAGGCTTAACAACATCCTCAGTCATGTTTTGTAAGCTTGTGGCCATTGAAATACAACTGTTTAAAAATGGATTCAATTGTTAATTGCAATAGGCTTAATAGACATTGAAACCGGTACTGGTAAAAATGCAATTGGCATAGTTAAACATCACAAGGCAAATGCTTCCGGAGCAGAGAATGCCCTAGATGTCTATAAAAAGGTAGGGAAAGTAGCAAAAATGTGTTAGGCATGTTTACTAGAACATGCTTAATACATCGACCGTACAGAACATAACCATTAATTGCAACTGGTATTGGTAAGATTGAACTAGTGAGTACATACTTGATAAGTCCTGAGAGGTGGTTGCTGGGGCACTTCATCTTGGCCAGAGCCCTCCCAAAGTCAGCACGGCGGAGGCGAGCTGTTCCTCCGGGTCGAAGCGTGGATCAGTGCCACTGACATGTGTACCTACAGGCAACCAGTAAATGGTAGAAGTTAAACTGCAATTGCACAAATGATGTGAAATACTGTAAGACATGGGATGCAGCTCACCTCGACGGCAAACAAAAGCATCGGTCGTTATGACCCTGTGTAAGTACATGTACTAGCATGTTAAGTACAACAGGGTTAGCATCCACTAAAAATAGCAAATGGGCAGCATCTCTAGTGATATACCGAGTCATGTATTGTAAGTTTGTTGCTGGTATTGGTGAAATTGAGCTGGACATGGTAATATTTGAACATCACACAGTGTGGAGTACTGAAATAAACAAGGCACGAACATGCGTAATACATCAACCGTACAAATCATAGCCGTTGCAAGTGGTATTGATAAGATTTAGCTGGTCAGATCTTACCTATTAAGTCCTGGGGGGTAGCCGCTGGGGGACTTCATCTGGGCCAGAGCTTGCACCATGTCGGTGGCGGCGGCGGAGGCGAGGTGTTCCTCCGGGTCAACACGCACCGCGGCCATCACGCCATGGACCGCCATCAGCTCCTGGCGGTGTGCATTTGGAGGCATGAGGATGTTTCGCAGGCGCCCTTTAAGCAATCAGGTCGGGGCCATGATAGAGATCAGTGGGTTAGTTGGTTGGATCCAGGCAGAACATAGATGTGGTTGAAGCTGTGGTTGCGACGGCGGCGGTTTGAGATGCCGGTAGGGGGAGGCGCGAGGGGGGGATACTGAGGGTGGGGATGTGGTTGGAGGAATAAATTCTGAAATCGCGCGCCTAATGAAAATTTCACTGTGAAACTTGAAACTTGGGCGGGGGAAACACACAACGCAGACGAAGCGCGTAAAATACTCGTGTGCAAGAAAAAAGAAAGTTGGCAGATCCCGTCTCCAAAAAATGTACACATGTACTTGATTTTTTTTGGTCAATGGTACGCCTGGTTTATTAGGAAACATCACACAGGTAACTGACTTATGGGTCATTAACACAAAAAATGCAGATGGGTACGACATAGAAACCGTGTGTTTTATGATCTTCTAATGATTAACGCAAAAATGCACACATGCACACATGCTAATCAACTCTCAAAGCCCTCAAAGGATGCTCTTACCGACATTGTATGTTAATACTACAAACTTAAAGTACTACTGGTAATTTGCTCTAATACTACAAACTTAAACCACTTCTCACATGCTGCCATCGGGGCATGCTGGACATACGCCGGCGTTCTCCTTCCCGGACTTGTAGGCAGCAGCCCACCGTGCTTCGATCTCCGCCAAGCTCTCCTCACCACGGCGTGCGGTCTCTTTTTTCTTGCAGCGGCGGGACTCTCTTTTCTTGACTACTTTATGCCTTTTCCGCTCCTTCTGTGCGGCTTGGCCGCCTCTAGATCCACCACCCATTCGTCCATGGCAGCCTCAAAGTCCGCCCATGTAACTGTCTGGCCGCCGGCGGCGATGAACTCGGCACGGCGAGATGCCATCGCTTCCTTACCATGTGTGCGGCCGCGGGCGGTGGGGAACGCGGCGCGAGGGGATGCCACCGCTTACTTAGCAGTTACTGTGCGCCGCGGTGCCATGGACGATGCCTGGAGAGAGCTCTGGGATGGAGGGGCCGGGCAGCCATACAGTGCGGTGGTATTCAAGAGCTCAACGACAAACGACAACAGAAATTTGGCTTCCCTTACAATTTTGCTCGTTCATTATCGCACACGGTTCATCTCCGTCGCTTCCGAAAATAGTGTGCGCTGAGCCTATTGTGTGTTGCATTATGATTGGCCAGAACCCCAGCCACGCGGATTGCGCGTGTGCACCGTAGGATGCGCCGCGATCAAATGGCAATCCACGTCCCTCACATCACACCCGTGCACCTGTAGCTGGATTGGATTTATATGCGCTAAATGCCTAGAAAATGCACATAATCCCCTAAATATGGTAAATGAGCCCGGAAAAATGCCAAATTTGAACACGGTGATTTGCAGGGTGTATGTTCGTCGTAGAATAAAAACTCTAGGGCAAAGAACGAAGAAAATTTGTAGTCCCCTTCAATCTTGGTGATTTCCCTCTCGAAAGCGTGGAACTTCTTTGGTGATGGTTTGATTTATGAAGGTCGTGCATGACGACATAAGCCAAACCTTCTCTAATTTTTAGCAGTGCATGGTGAGGTCATACCATGGCACACCATGACAGGCGTCATGTTTTTCAAGCATTTATTTCAGTTTTTCTATAGTTGAAAACCCAATAAACAAACGTTTGTGGTTGACTATTGCCACACATTTCATCGAAATATCTGTCCCTCCCTTGTAAAAGGCATGAGAATTTACTAAATGGCACGGGCATGGTTTTCCAGGCCGTTCTTGCGCACCCTTCATGCACCGATTGTTTGAACTTGAATTATGTGCACTAATGCCTAGGAAATGCACATAATCCCCTAAATATGGCAAATGAACCCGGAAAAGTGCCAAATTTGAACACAGTGATTTGCAGGTTGTATGTTCATCGTAGAAAAAAACTCGTGGACAAAGGACAATGGAAATTTGGACCCCCCTTCACTCTTGGTGATTTCCCCCTCGAAACCATGAAACTTCCTCGGTGATGATTCGATTTACAAAAGGTGTGCATCACGAAATTTTTACGAGGGCACGGTGAGGTCATACCATGGCACCACACCAAGCGTCATGTTTTCCAAGCATGTATTTCATTTTTGTATAGTTCTTAACCCAGTAAGCGACGCGTTTATGGTTGACTATTGCCACACATTTCCTTGAAATATCTGCCCATTCCTTGTAAAAGGCACGAGAATGTACTAAATAGCACGAGCATGGTTTTCCAGACCGTTCCTGTGCACTTTTTCATGCACCGATTGTTCAAATTTGAATTATGTGCATAATTAATGCCTAGAAAATGCACATAATCCCCTAAATATGGTAAATGAGTTCAAAAAAATGTCACAATTAAACACGTTGCATTTGAGGCAGTATGTTGATCGTTGGAAAAAATGAATGACAAACTAGGACGGAAATTTGGATTCCCCTTCAATCTTGGTGATTTCCCTCTCGAAAGCATTGAACTTCCTCGGTGATGGTTCGATTTATGAAGGGCATGCATGACGATATAAATCAAACCTTCTCAGCTTTTAACCAGGGCACAATGAGATACCATGGCACCATGCCAGGCATCATGTTTTTCAAGCACATATTTCATTGTTCTATAGTTGATAACCCAGTAAATGACGCGTTTGTGGTTGACTATTGCCACTCATTCCATTGAAATCTCTGCCCATTCCTTGTAAAAGGCTTGCGAAATTACTAAATACCACGAGTATGGTTTTTCCAAACCGTTCTTGTGCACCCTTTCATGCATCGGTTGTTTGAATTTGAATTATGTGCATTAATGCCTAAAAAATGCACACAATCCCCTAAATATTGTAAATGAACCCGGAAAGGTGTCAAATTCGAACATGGTGATTAGCAGGGTTTATGTTCATCATAGAAAAAAACTCATGGATGAAGGACAAAGGAAATTTGGATTCCCATTCAATCTCGGTGATTTACTATCGCGCACGATTCATCTCCGTCGCCTCTGTGAACTGTGTGCGTTCACTCACACGTGCAAAAGGAAAAAAGAAAACCCTCGCCCACTTTGTCCCCACTCAGTCGCCGTGGACTCCTCTGCAACTCTGCACCCTAAGCTCGACGGCTATTGGCGGCGGGCGTAGGTCACGCTCCAAACGACACCAGATTTCGCCCCTACCGCTTTCCGCCGCTTATCTGCACCGACATTCTAGACTCTGGTCGACTGTGGTTTTCTGCGGGATTGGGCTGGGGATTTTTCTCATGGAGAAGGTAATCAACTTAATTAGCAAAATATTCACTCATCTCTTATCGCAGTCTGTCCGTCGCTGTTAATCAACCGGCGGAAATCGCCATTGAATCATTTTTGTTCTAGCTGATTCGTGGGTGTTCATTCATGTGTCCATAGTGCGAGCACAAATCGGGCAACCGTGGTCGTGGCCAGTCAGAAACGAAGTTCTATCTCACCATTCCAGATGACTTCAGGGAGCGCTCAGTATGTTCAATATCTCAACCTACCACGGTCAGCATGGCCTAAATTTATGAACATGTCTGTTGCTACATTATCTATATATTTGCATCAAATCTTTGTTACATTATATATTTTTAATTCTATATTTTTGTACTTTGCTTTCATCTATATATATTGATCTATTCTATCCCCATATCTGCATCTTGCTTTGTTATTTCAATATATCTAATTTATGATCTTAATTTTCATTTCAAGCAGTACACCCCTTGCTTTGCAAGAATAGGAGTAGAAGGAAATCTTGGGCTTTACTTTGCTGATGGCTCCCAGGATATCATATTGACAACGTAGCATGGATTTACAATGAAGGTTAGCGTAAAACTTGATAAAGATGGTCACTCCTATTTTAATGCGGACCTTTGGAGAAAAATGTCTAGGTTTTATGAACTGAAAGCTGGCAATAAAATTCTAGTGCGTGCACCAGAGCCTGGTCTAATTAACATGGATGTTTACTTCCCCAACGTCATCAGCCGATCAAAGTATGATCGAGGTTAGAGTCCTTTCAACTTTCTCCATGCTGTCATATTACTATTTAAGCAACCAATTGATCACTATTTAAGCAACCAATTGTGATATCATATTCTGACTCCGTTCCTAGGCAGTAACAAGTTCTATTTACCAATTTATGCACACTATATATTCTTCTGCCATGTTCTGAATAAATAATACATTTCCACCTTTTAAGAAGGATATGTTGGATGCATAGTGAATGATCTGTATGTTACTAAGCATACCAAATTTCACTGGAAGGACTTGAAGCATGTCATAAACTTTGTTGATAATCTGACAGAGATAGCACAGCGTATGAATGCTGGATTTTGGATGGGATTAATTAGACCTATGGTGCACACACTGAACAAGACCAATTGTGTGCATAAAACGCTGGTAAAAAGTCTTATTTTAATGTTGATGCTCATAAACTATATATATCTTCAACGATATGTTAAAATTGTTTTTTATTCTACACGTGAACAGAAATTGCCCCCTGTAGCAGTTCCTGGATTGATTTCCTGGCGTGGTCGAATTACACTTGTGCGTGCTAATAACGCCAAAGTGATCGCAAGGTACTGCATTTCCCACAGAAATGGAACCATTCAAATTAACAAGTTCTCGCTTCTTGTGGCAATGCATCCATATTGGAAAATTGGAGACACTGTTCTACTCATGCTCTACCAAGGCACAGGAGGGCTCTTCCTTTTCATTGACGAGATGCCGAGTCACCGTGATCAAGCTGCTTCCAGCGGATAGTTGTGGTTGTTGGCCCTTAGCCTCTTAAAATGTGCTAGCTGTTACTATATATGTTAAGTATGTAGATATGGACCATATGGTTGTTGGCCCTTAGCCTCTTAAAATGTGATAGTTGTTACTATGTTAAGTATGTAGATATGGACCATATGGTTGTCAAAACCGTGTTACGAAGATCCTCCTTTTATCGAATAGTGTAAGCACTATATATATGTTACTCAAATGTTGTTACCCAAGTTCATAAATTTTCATGGAAAGCATTAGTATCGTACACAGTTCATTGAGTTTAAGCGTGTGCCCGATGTCCAGAAGGCATTTGCATATTAACTGCATGTCCGTATTGCAAATTCACACACATGTTAACATAAGGAAGCGTATGTGTAACATACTAATCATCGCAAATGAGTACTCGCAGACGCATCGTGTGCGATACTCCTAGCCACCGCACGCAACTAGTTTGCATTTTTCAAAGTTTTTTGTACACACAGAATAGCACACGAAGTAACTGTATTGACCGTCTATGTAACATCCCAAAATTCTAAATTTTGGAATGTTATAATAAATAGATAGATTGATTGTTTGATTGTTGTGTGATTGATTGAGTGAAATTCGAAACTTTTGAAAGTTAAATGAGAGGGAATAAAAGGACTTTCCCAAACTTTCACCTTTTTCTTTTGATCCCCGAGAATTCAAATTCTTTTCATCACAAAACCCTGGACAGAAGATGACATGACTTCTTCCATTTATTTAAATGACATGGGGTGTTGAAAATATTTGAATTTCATTTGGAAAATAGTTCCAATTCAGAAACTTTAAGAAACTCGATGATTTTCAAGAGCGAAGATAAAATGACTTCTTCAAAACTTATGAAATATGAGTTGGGAGTTTCAAAGAAACTCAAATTTAAAATCCATTCGAAATAATTATTTTTCAATTTGGGCTATTTGAGTTTTATTCAAATTATTTTTCTCCAAAAATAAAATACATGGAAAATAGGGTAACATGATTCCCTACATTATAAAATTGGAGAAAAATTAATTTGAAATCATTTTGGTATTTTTAAAATGAATTTTGTTGGATTTTAATAGACCAGTAGCACTGTTTGAATTATTAGAATTTATGTGTATTTTATTTAATGCAAGAAAAATGTTCACCGTGTAGAAAAAAAATTTCTGAAAATTTAGATATATTATGTGCCTATATAATGTTTTTATGTATTTTGGTTTTGTTATTTTCGTTGTCTGGAAAATAATGTTTTTTTAAAAAAAACTTTCTCCTCCGCCGCCGACTAGGCCGGTCCAGCGCCCGAGCCAGGCCGCGGCCCAACGACCCAGCCGCTCGTCGCCCGCTCGTCCCCGAGCTCCCGCTCAGGAGTCCTCCGCCCGTACACCGCCGGCGCCGACGTGCCCGAGGCGGACACGCCTCCCCACGCCCCCTCGCGCACGCCAAGCAACCACCTCGCCTCCCCTTATAAGGGCGCCGCCCCGGCCCCTCTCCCGCGCCAACTGCGCAGCGCCGCCGCCGCAAAAGCCACCGCCGCTGCCCTGCTCGAGCCGCCGCTGCTCCGGCCGCCGCCGTTCCGCACCTCGCCCGCCGGACCCCGCACCCGCGCCACCACCGCCCGCCGCTGCTCCGTCGTCGCCGCGCCGCTTTCCCTCGCCTCATAGTCGCCGCCCACGCCTCGCCGCGGCAAACCTCGCCGCCGCCGTCGAAGTTCGACGCCGCCACCGGACTTGCTAACTGGCGCCGTGGTTTTCGATGAAAAAACCGCCCCGACCGGTAAAACCATAGATCCGGTTTATTTTTTTTCTTTAGGTTTTCTTTGGTTTTCTTTTAGCCGATTTTTTAGTTAGGTTATTTAGAGAACATTCGCTAGGTTAGGTCTTAGCAGCGAACGGTTTCGTTCATTAGGTTATGTTAGCGAGCGTTCGCTCGATAGGATTTTTTTCTTTTTCTTTTACTTTTCTGTCAGGGACCTATATGTGAGGATTTTCTTTACAGATTAGCCCCTGTTCTTCAAACGATCATTACTTTTTACTCGTTAGTCCAAATCCAACGAAACCAGCGCTCACGTCTTCGTTATGATCCCCTCCTCCCAGTAATCCAACTCAAACATGTATTTGAAAAGTTTAAAATTTGAATTAGATCAGATTTGAATTCAAACTTTGTTTGATCATAACTTGAGTTTCGTAACTCCGTTTGAGTTGATTCTTTTTGCAAATCGAAGCTCTTGACCTAAACTTTCTGATAAGGCCAAATTCATATAATTTTGGTACTGTTAGAAATTTTTTTATGTTGCAAGAGTTATTTGCTTGGTTTTGATGTTTTCTGAATTGTCTTCTTCGATCTTTCTGATACTTTGAGTGATTGCTTATGTGTGGTTACTATTGCTTGCTTATGATAGATTGACCGGAGTGTGACGAGTAGAACTATCAAGAGTTTTGAGTGCGAATCAACTTCATCAACATTGCAGGCAAGTTCACACTTTGATCATATCCCTTTCATACCCAGTTTTTATTGCATTAGATCAAACCTCTAACATTGCATGATTAGGATCTAATTAAAATTGTGGGTATTGGGAAGTAGTTCATGAGGTAGGAACCTATTGCCCTGCATTCAAACCTTGGGAGTTACTATTATGTTATGCTTATAGTGCCATGCTATGCTCGTAGACGTGGATTGGGTTTTGAGAGTATTCATGACAGATGTGAGATTGTTAATTAATGGTTTACATAAGGTGGCAACTCATACACACATCTGGGTGGATTGAGGTACCTGGTTATTCCAGGATTGCGTGTCTAGGCACCTGGGTAGACCAGGATTGCCTGTTTCTTTATGGACCGCCACCCAGGCTCAAAGGGATCATGAGATTTTTCATACTAGAAACTTCCGTGTGCAGCCACAAGCTATTATTGTCTCTAGCATAGTTGATTAAGTCGTGCGAACTCTTACAGGTTAGACTAGCAGATGTAGGGGAAAGTAGGTGTAACGGTCTATCCATCGTAAGGTGATAGCACTTCTGAAAGACTATGTCTCGGTCATCGGTCTTCTCAAACACCATGTAGTGCGAGAAACCAAACGAAGGCGATCGAGTCTTGTGGGGAAAAGTGCGCAAATCTCTGCAGAGTGTATAAACTAATCATGATTAGCCGTGTCCCCGGTTCTGGACATCTTGAGTATCTAGTACCTGGATTATCATGTGAATCTCATCACGTTACTTTAAATGAATATTGTTGGGTTTTAAATGATGTTACTTAATTGGGATTGAGAATGCTGTCAACCATCCTGAATGTTTAACAACCACCATGATAGTTAAATAAAATTTATTCCTTTGCAGTAGGGAAAAATTGGCTTTTCGCAAAAACTTTATAACCGTAGAGCTTTTCCACCAGCCATATATGCATGTAGTGATAGCCATTGTTCATCATTCTGTATGGTGTGAATTTGCCAGTACATTCAATGTACTGACCCTTTGTGGCTGCAACATCTCATGTTGCAGGATTATCTTACGACGAGTAAGTAATACGTTAGGGTTACGATTTCTACACTCAACTTTGTCGTTGGTGTTGATGGGAATCCACAACCTTGTTACTTTCGCTATTTGGACTGAGGTAATAGTATTTACGTTACTTATACATGTGATTTACCTCTGTTATAAATCCTCGAGTACTGTGTGTATCAGCATACCGATCCAGGGATGACACTTAAGCACAAAGACTTGATCCATTCGGGTCGGGTCGCTACAAGATGGTATCAGAGCACATGTTGACTGTAGGACGTGACCCTAGAAACTGGCAAGCCCATAGCAAAGATTTTTCTCTACAACTTTCCCTTTCAAAAAGATCTTTTACCTCTCTTCTCTTCTGAGCTTATTCAAATATTCCCTTTTAGTGAGACCATACCCCTTTTCCCTTTTGACCATGAAGATTCGACTGATGAGACCACTCCAAGAAGTACAAGATATCGGACAAGTAAGATCATTTCGGAATGAAGAGGATTTTACCATGCATTATAATAATGGAAACTACAACGGGTGAAGACTCCGAAGACTAGGAGAATTTGAAGGCTCTAAAGAATTCCCAGGTTTGTATGACCTGGGAAGGCTACCCTTATGGAACTTGGCAGACTATGGAAGTTGTCAATACCCGAGATCAAGGTGTATCGGAGAAAGACTGAAACAAGGAGCATGAGAACTCAAAGTTTTGTCAAGAAAACCCTAAGGCAGGAGATATCAACTATGGAAGATAGCTCATGACAATGACAAGGGCAGAAACACGGTTATCCGTGATGTCATCGCCACTGATACTATGGTCACCGAGCTGAGCTAAGCATGCATTTCTTTGGAAGGATTGGATGGTAGAAGGCTGATGGAGCATCTATCAGCAAGAGGTGAAGTTTTAACCTTAGCCGGTGTATCACCAGGATCTGGAGTAGTACATCAAGAAGTTTAAGGTGGAGCTCCATGAAGCCGTATTAGACAAGGAAGCATTTCGTGAAGAACTCAGGAACCAAAAGCTGAAAGTAGCCAAGCTGGAGGAGCTACAACCTCGAGATACCAGAGATTTGTCAGGAACTGAAGGACAGTATGACCATGGTTCATGTGAAGGATGTTGAAACCAGAAGTTTGGAACGCAACTCTAGAATATCAAAGGATGTCACGACAGATTTCACGTCAACAGAGATGATCTGGCAAAAGAACTTGAGAAGACAAGCATGAACGGAAGAAGCCATTGGAGGCATGAAGAAGACTTGAAGGGTTTGGAGACGTTGATGATTTACTGACCTTTAGAAGACCAAACCCATGTTATATACCTACGTTGGATGCGACGTTTGTGAGCTGTCATTTGTTTGATGTTTTTCCCGACGACCACAAATAAAATCTATCTTTTCAAAAAAACTGTTGTTTGCATTGTGTGTATCCCTCTCCCTCTCTCTTATCTTACTACAAACCCATGGACCCAATAGAGGATGAATGAAGATGATCTTGCATTTCCTGGACCGATGAGTCAGTTGGAGACGGACCGATGGATTCAGAACATGGAGGATCACATGAAGAATAACCCTATAGTCAGAAAGGATATGACCCAGCATGCTCTCCAGTGCTTTGAAAGAGGTGCTACTACTTGGTGGAGAATGTACCAAACCATCAATGGATGGCAAGGAATAACCACTTGGAAAGAATTTAAGTTGACTCTGCCAAAGTCCCGGCTTGTTTCCCAGAAGTTGAAGCCTTATGGAAAGGACATGAAGAAACCTTGTGCATGCAAGATTTGTGGAGAAATAGGACACCCCATAAAGAACACAAGGATGAATGCCCTAATTGTGAAGGAAGTCACCCAGTTGAAGAATGCCCAATTAGGCAGATTACTTGTTTCTTGTGTGAAGGGACTACCCACTATCCTGCTCAGTGTCACATTTACCCCATGGTACAACGAACCATCCGATAGAAGAAAGAAGTAATGAAAGGAGCCCTCATGGAAATTTTAGAAGAAGTTGTGATAAAGGAAGAGATGGAGGACACACCTAAAGAAGACCTGAGAAAACCCTACACTAAGTCTTGCTATTCATGTGGAGAAGAAGGACACATCTCCCAAAATTGTCTAAATGGAGATCTAGTAGAATTCCCGATAGAGGAAGTAGAATATGACCCATAAGAAATAGAAGCCGATTGGCATGAAAAGGTCCAGGAAGAGAAGCAGATTGGATTCCAGGAAGGACTTGAGTCATATCACCTGTTACAGGTGCAAGGAGTCAGGGAACTACCTCAACAGTTGCCCAAAAGGAAACCTCGATACTTGTCAGAAGTAATATGTTTTAGTTGTAATGGAGCAGGGCACTTTGCCAGAGAATGCCCAAAGGAAAAGGAAACTTGTGCTAGATAGTTAAGTTTGCAACAAAAGAAATGGGGTGGTAGAAGTGAGAACATTTTCTTTTATATTGAGGTGTTGAGTCAAGACATGTAATGGAAAAGTGAGAGATTGTAATCACTTGAGAATGAATAAAGTTGGCATCGTTGGTACTGATATGGATTTTATGAGTTGTTACTCTATGAAGAAGAATTTTGGCCATTTTGAGGATATGAGAAATGTGGTATATGGAAGATTTGTGCATTTTAAGGGTGGTAGTACCCTGTAAGAACCGTTGACCCTTGAAAAGATAAGGATATTCCACTGAGTGGATTTCAGACAAAATGAATATGAGTTTTGTCTCGATATGTGTGATACCCCAAGAGTATGTGGGATGAAGTTGGAGACCGTTAGTTGTTTGGACCAAATGTGATCAAAGGAGTTAGAAGAGAATGTTAAGTTGATTCGAGATAGACTGAAGATATGTCAGTCCAGGCAGAAGAGTTATGCAGACAAAAAACGCAAGGAGGTAGTCTATGAAATTGGAGACAGAACATGTCTTCATGTGCCCCCGCTGCGAGGATTTAAAACGAATTAGAGTTAAGGGAAAGTTAGCCCCGAGATTTGTAGGACCATACCGAGTTTTGGAGCGTAAGGGAGAAGTGGCCAACAAGTTGGAGTCACCTGAAGGACTGTCAGGAGTTCATGATGTGTTTCACGTTTTCCCAGTTGAAGAAGAGCCATGCAGAGATGGCCAAATTCCCCTGTAAGGACGCTTGACCCTAGAAAGGATAAAGATGTTCCACAAAGTGGAATATGGACTCCCTAAGTATAAGTTTTTATTTCAGTATGTGGGATATCCCATGAGGATGAAGAGATAAATTACTATTGGATATAAAGGAGGTATGATGTTGGAAATATGGATCAATGGAAACTCCATGATGAGTCTAAGTAATCATGTCCTAGATTGGTGCCAATAGAAGGAAGGAAGACAATACAATTGGATGGATTTAAGAATACTAGGAA
Source organism: Triticum urartu (assembly GCF_056163025.1). Classification (NCBI taxonomy): domain Eukaryota; kingdom Viridiplantae; phylum Streptophyta; class Magnoliopsida; order Poales; family Poaceae; genus Triticum; species Triticum urartu. The sequence goes on from NC_141876.1 coordinate 536,371,904, forward strand.
GTTGGAAGTTGGAATAATGATCAGTTGCTCGAGGATAAGTTCAAGGTTTACAAGTGATGAGATGGGCCATAACCCACAGGCCCCAGGACCTGCCAAGAAGCAAGCACATTCTTGATGAAGGAAAAACCCTGAAAGAAGTTACGATTTTATCGACAGACGATCTTATAGGAGTTACGCAAAACCCGAGAGTTGTGAAGGAACGATAGATGGTTGTTTGGCTTGCAGAATCTATGGATTTATCCGAACTTGGTTCGTCGACAAGAGAAATTCTGAAATGCTTGTGAGGATGACCGAGTGTTAGAATGCGAGATTCGCTAAACCGTATACAAGGTAATGATTTGGGTGCGGGATGGATTGATCACCATACAGACTTACTCTTATTATTCGCCTTGCTATGTGGGATGGTAAATCTGAGTGACTTACCTATAGTAAAGAGACGACGATCAAAACCCTGTTTAAACTTAGAATGGTATAAGTATTTTTCCCTTGTACACGACAGTTGTTGCCAACCGTAGGTTATACGATGAGGTTCAACCCAGACCCATTTCCTGCAGGAGAAACCATAAATTGTTGATCACCATGAGATATCGATAGTTGTTCAGTTTTGGCGCCAGACCTATCAGCTATAAAGACCTAGTCTCGGAATAACCTTACCAAGAGGAAAGGACAGAAGAACTGAGGAAAAGGTTATGCCACTACCGGAAGAGCCTAGAGAAGGAATTATCCTTACGATCTGAAAAGACCGGCACTTTCAAGAATAAGGATGGAGTATATGAGTTTTGATGGAACCGTAACCATGCTTCTAAGGGTGGTAGCACCCCAGACCCCGTGTGATGATCGACGGATTTTGAGGAGACCCCCAAACCCTAACCTATTTCTTGCTAGCCTCTCCGAATCTCGAGGACGAGATTCATTTTAAGGGTGGTAGGTTTGTAACATCCCAAAATTTTAAATTTTGGAATGTTATAATAAATAGATAGATTGATTGTTTGATTGTTGTGTGATTGATTGAGTGAAATTCGAAACTTTTGAAAGTTAAATGAGAGGGAATGAAAGGACTTTCCCAAACTTTCACCTTTTTCTTTTGATCCCTGAGAATTCAAATTCTTTTCATCACAAAACCCTGGACAGAAGATGACATGACTTCTTCCATTTATTTAAATGACATGGGGTGTTGAAAATATTTGAATTTCATTTGGAAAATAGTTCCAATTCAGAAACTTTAAGCAACTCAATGATTTTCAAGAGTGAAGATAAAATGACTTCTTCAAAACTTATGAAATATGAGTTGGGAGTTTCAAAGAAACTCAAATTTAAAATCCATTTGAAATAATTATTTTTCAATTTGGGTTATTTGAGTTTTATTCAAATTATTTTTCTCCGAAAATAAAATACATGGAAAATAGGGTAACATGATTCCCTACATTAGAAAATTGGAGAAAAATTAATTTGAAATCATTTTGGTATTTTTAAAATGAATTTTGTTGGATTTTAATAGACCAGTAGCACTATTTGAATTATTAGAATTTATGTGTATTTTATTTAATGCAAGAAAAATGTTCACCGTGTAGAAAATCTTTTTCTGAAAATTTAGATATATTATATGCCTATATAATGTTTTTATTTATTTTGGTTTTGTTATTTTCGTTGTCTAGAAAATAATGTTTTAAAAAAACTTTCTCCTTCGCCGCCGACTGGGCCGGCCCAGCGCCCGAGCCAGGCCGCGGCCCAACGACCCAGCCGCTCGTCGCCCGCTCGTCCCCGAGCTCCCGCTTGGGAGTCTGCCGCCCGTACGCCGCCGGCGCCGACGTGCCCGAGGCGGACACGCCTCCCCACGCCCTCTCGCGCGAGCCAAGCCACCGCCTCGCCTCCCCTTATAAGGGTGCCGCCCCGGCCCCTCTCCCGCGCCAACTGCGCAGCGCCGCCGCCGCAAAAGCTGCCGCCGCTGCAAAAGCCGCCGCCGCTGCCCTGCTCGAGCCGCCGCTGCTCCGGCCGCCGCCGTTCCACGCCTCGCCCGCCGGACCCCGCACCCACGCCACCACCGCCCGCCGCTGCTCCGCCGTCGCCGCGCCGCTTTCCCTCGCCGCATAGTCGCCGCCCGCGCCTCGCCGTGGCAAATCTCGCCGACGCCGCCGGACTTGCTAACCGGCGGCGTGGTTTTTGACGAAAAAACCGCCCCGACCGGTAAAACCATAGATCCGGTTTATTTTTTTTCTTTAGGTTTTCTTCGGTTTTCTTTTAGCCGATTTTTTAGTTAGGTTATTTAGAGAATGTTCGCTAGGTTAGGTCTTAGCAGCGAACGGTTTCGTTCATTAGGTTATGTTAGCGAGCGTTCGCTCGATAGGATTTTTTTATTTTTCTTTTAGTTTTCTATCAGGGACCTATATGTGAGGATTTTCTTTACAGATTAGCCCCTGTTCTTCAAACGACCATTACTTTTTACTCGTTAGTCCAAATCCAACGAAACCAACGCTCACGTCTTTGTTATGATCCCCTCTTTCCAGTAATCCAACTCAAACATGTTTTTGAAAAGTTTAAAATTTGAATTAGATCAGATTTGAATTCAAACTTCGTTTGATCATAACTTGAGTTTTGTAACTCCGTTTGAGTTGATTCTTTTTGCAAATCAAAGCTCTTGACCTAAACTTTTTGATAAGGCCAAATTCATATAATTTTGGTACTGTTAGAAATTGTTTTATGTTGCAAGAGTTATTTGCTTGGTTTTGATGTTTTCTGAATTGTCTTCTTCGATCTTTCTGATACTTTGAGTGATTGCTTATGTGTGGTTACTATTGCTTGCTTATGATAGATTGATCGGAGTGTGACGAGTAGAACTATCAAGAGTTTTGAGTGCGAATCAACTTCATCAACATTGCAGGCAAGTTCACACTTTGATCATATCCCTTTCATACCCAGTTTTTATTGCATTAGATCAAACCTCTAACATTGCATGATTAGGATCTAATTAAAATTGTGGGTATTGGGAAGTAGTTCATGAGGTAGGAACCTATTGCCCTGCATTCAAACCTTGGGAGTTACTATTACGTTATGCTTATAGTGCCATGCTATGCTCGTAGACGTGGATTGGGTTTTGAGAGTATTCATGACAGATGCTCATAGACGTTATGCTTAACCATGTGTCCTGCATCGCACACACATTGATATGGCTGCCCGTTTCTGTTGTTCTGCCTCATCGCCAACAGTTTGAATGGATTAACCATGTGCCCTGCATCGCACACGCAACTAAAATTTGAACCATGTTTGATGGCTCCGCCATCGCAAACGTTTTGCACCTTTTTAGACGGGTTTTTTTGCACTATCGTTTGCGATTATTGCATCGCACACAGTTTCGGCAAAGGGTCTCTAATCGTAGTGTCGCGTTAGCAGTATCCTGCAGTAGTGCAGGTGGGCACAACCCACCTGGGCGTGCTAGGCAAGCCTGGCGCGCCCTGGTGTCTTGTGCTCACCAGGGGACGCTTCCTGGAAGTTTCTTTATTTCCAAATTTTCTAAATATTGCAAAACTGATAAAAAATATCTTTGCAGATTTTTCGGAGTCCGTTTACTTATCGTATCACGTACCTCCTTATTTTCACGATTCTGGAGTGTTCCGAAAGGACTCTTTTATGTGTTCTTCCGGTGTCAAAGTTTGGATAATATTACTTTCAACATTAATGGGCGTACCTGAGATATAATGTTTTATTCATTGCCCATTGACAACCTTCGGGTTAGTACCTTCGGAATTATTTATTTTGATGGCTCCAGACCGATAAACCTCCTCGATGACATATGGGTCTTCCCATTTTGAGGGGAGTTTTCCTGCAAAGAATCTGAAACAAGAGTTGCACAAACGAACATATTCTCCGACTTTAAACTCACGCTTTTGGATTCTTTTGTCATGCCATCTTTTAACTTTTTCTTTGAATAATTTTGCATTTTCATAAGCTTGGGTTCTCCATTCATCTAATGAGCTAATATCAAATAACCTATTTTCACCAGTGATGACCCACAAGTATAGGGGGTCTATCGTAGTCCTTTCGATAAGTAAGAGTGTCGAACCCAATGAGGAGCAGAAGGAAATGACAAGCTGTTTTCAGTAAGATTTTCTCTGCAAGCACTGAAATTATCGGTAACAGATAGTTTTGTGATAAGGTGATTCGTAACGGGTAACAAGTAACAAAAGTAAACAAGGTGCAGCAAGGTGGCCCAATCCTTTTTGTAGCAAAGGACAAGCCCGGACAAACTCTTATATAAAGGAAAGCACTCCCGAGGACACATGGGAATTATTGTCAAGCTAGTTTTCATCATGCTCATATGATTCGCGTTCGTTACTTTGATAATTTGTTATGTGGGTGGACCGGTGCTTGGGTACTGCCTTTCCTTGGACAAGCATCCCTCTTATGATTAAACCTAACCATAGCATGAAACATATGGATCCAAATCAGCCCCTTACAAAGCAACGCATAAACTAGGGTTTAAGCTTCTGTCACTCTAGCAACCCATCATCTACTTATTACTTCCCAATGCCTTCCCCTAGGCCCAAACAATGGTGAAGTGTCATGTAGTTGGCGTTCACATAACACCACTAGAGGAAAGACACCATACATCTCATCAAAATATCGAACGAATACCAAATTCACATGACTACTTATAACAAGACTTCTCCCATGTCCTCAGGAACAAACGTAACTACTCACAAATCATATTCATGTTCATAATCAGAGGGGTATTAATGTGCATAAAGGATCTGAACATATAATCTTCCACCGAATAAACAAACTAGCATCAACTACAAGGAGTAATCAACACTACTAGCAACCCACAGGTACCAATCTAAGGTTTTGAGACAAAGATCGGATACAAGAGATGAACTAGGGCTTGATAGGAGATGGTGCTGGTGAAGATGTTGATGGAGATTGACCCCCTCCCGATGAGAGGGTCGATGGTGATGACGATGGTGATGATTTCCCCCTCCCTGAGCGATGTTTCCCCGGCAAAACAGCTCCGCCAGAGCCCTAGATTGGTTCCGCCAAGGTTCCGCCTCGAGAGGGCGGCGTTTCATCCCGAAAGCTTCCTTCTGATTTTTTTCAGGGCAAAAGACAACTTATACCAGAAGATGGGCATCGGGGGCTTCCAGGTGGCCCACGAGGCAGGTGGGCGCGCCCAGGGGTAGGGCGCGCCCTCCACCCTCGTGGACAGTGGGTGGGCCCCCACTGGTGCTTTCTTTGCCCAGTATTTTTAATATATTCCAAAACTAACTTTTGTGGAGTTTCAGGACTTTTGGAGTTGTGCAGAATAGGTCTCTAATATTTGCTCCTTTTCCAGCCCATAATTCTGTTGGGGAACATAGTAATTTGAAAAAAATTCCTACGCACACACAAGATCATGGTGATGCATAGCAACGAGAGCGGAGAGTGTCATCTACGTACCCTCGTAGACCGTAAGCGGAAGCGTTATGAGAACACGGTTGATGTAGTCGTACGTCTTCACATCCGGCCGATCCAAGTACCGAACGCATGGCACCTCCGAGTTCAGCACACGTTCAGCTCGATGACGTCCCATGAACTCCGATCCAGTAGATCTTCACGGGAGAGTTCTATCAGCACGACGGCATGATGACGGTGATGATGTTGCTACCGACACAGGGCGTCGCCTAAGCACCCCTACGATTTGATCTAGGTGGATTATGGTGGAGGGGGGCACCGCACACGGCTTGGAACAATCAACTTGTGTGTTCTAGGGTGCCCCTGCCCCCGTATATAAAGGAGCAAGGGGGAGGCCGTCCGGCCCCTGTAGGGCGCTCCAGGAGGAGGAGTCCTCCTCCTAGTAGGAGTAGGACTCCCCTTTCCTACAACTACTAGGAGGAGGAAAGGAAGGAGGAGAGGAAGAAGGAAGGAGAGGGAGGAAAGGAGGAAAGGGGGCCCGGCCCCCTAGTCCAATTTGGTTTGGGCTAGGGGGGGCGCGCGCCCTGCCTCCTCTCTTCCACCACTTGGACCATGAGGCCCAATACTTCTTCCCCGTATTCCCGTAACTCCCCGGTACTTCGAAAAATACCCGAATCACTCGGAACCTTTCCGATGTCCGAATATAGTCGTCCAATATATCGATCTTTATGTCTCGACCATTTCGAGACTCCTCTTCATGTCCTTGATCTCATCCGGGACTCCGAACTACCTTCGGTACATCAAATCACATAAACTCATAATACCGATCGTCACCGAACGTTAAGCGTGCGGACCCTACGGGTTCGAGCACTATGTAGACATGACCGAGACACGTCTCCAGTCAATAACCAATAGAGGAACCTGGATGTTCATATTGGCTCCTACATATTCTACGAAGATCTTTATCAGTCAAACCGCATAATAATATACGTTGTTCCCTTTGTCATCGGCATGTTACTTGCCTGAGATTCGATCATCGGTATCTAAATATCTAGCTCAATCTCGTTACTGGAAAGTCTCTTTACTCGTTCCGTAGTGCATCATCCCGCAACTAACTCATTAGTTGCATTGCTTGCAAGGCTTATAGTGATGTGCATTACCGAGAGGGCCCAGAGATAGCTCTCCGACAATCGGAGTGACAAATCCTAATCTTGATCTATGCCAACTCAACAAGTACCATCAGAGACACCTGTAGAGCACCTTTATAATCACCCAGTTACGTTGTGACATTTGATAGCACACTAAGTGTTCCTCCGGTATTCGGGAGTTGCATAATCTCATAGTCACAGGAACATGTATAAGTTATGAATCAAGAAATAGTAGTAAACTAAACGATCAAGTGCTAAGCTAACGGAATGGGTCATGTCAATCACATCATTCTCCTAATGATGTGACCCCGTTAATCAAATGGCAACTCATGTCTATGGCTAGGAAACTCAACCATCTTTGATCAACGAGCTAGTCAAGTAGAGGCATACTAGTGACACTATGTATGTCTATGTATTCACACATGTACTAAGTTTTCGGTTAATACAATTCTAGCATGAATAATAAGCATTTATCATGATATAAGGAAATATAAATAACAACTTTATTATTGCCTCTAAGGCATATTTCCTTCAGTCTCCCACTTGCACTAGAGTCAATAATCTAGTTCACATCGTTATGTGATTTAACACCAATAGTTCACATCTTTATGTGATTAGTTCACATCTCCATGTGACTAACACCCAAAGGGTTTACTAGAGTCGATAATCTAGTTCACATCACTATGCGATTAACACCCAAAGAATGATCGTGTTTTGCTTGTGAGATAAATTTAGTCAACGGGTCTGCCACATTCAGAGCCGTATGTATTTTGCAAATTTCTATGTCTATAATGCTCTGCACGAAGCTACTCTAGCTAATTGCTCCCACTTTTGATATGTATCCAGATCGAGACTTAGAGTCATCTAGATCGATGTAAAAATCTTGGATCGACGTAACTCTTTACGACAAACTCTTTTATCACCTCCATAACCGAGAAATATTTCCTTAGTCCTCTAAGGATAATTTTGACCATTTTCCAGTGATCTATTCCTAGATCACTATTGTACTCCCTTGCCAGAATCATGCTAATGTATACAATAGGACTGGTAAAAAGTATAGCATACTTTATAGAACCTATGACTAAGGCATAGGGAATGACTTTTCATTCTCTTTCTATTCTCTTCTGTGGTCAGGTTTTGAGTTTTTACTCAACTTCACACCTTACAAAATATGCAAGAACTCCTTCTTTGACTGTTCCATTTTGAACTACTTCAAAATCTTGTCAAGGTATGTGCTCATTGAAAAAACTTATCAAGCGTCTTGATCTATCTCTATAGATCTTGATGCTCAATGTGTAAGCAGCTTCATCGAGGTCTGTCTTTGAAAAAACTCCTTTCAAATACTCCTTTATGCTTTCTAGAAACTTCTACATTATTTCCGATCAACAATATGTCATTCACATATACTTATCAGAAATGTTGTAGTGCTCCCACTCACTTTCTTGTCAATACAGTCTTCATCGCAAGTCTGTATAAAACCATATGCTTTGATCACTTTATCAAAGTATATATTCCAACTCCGAGATGCTTGCACCAGCCCATAGATGGATCGCTGGAGCTTGCACACTTTGTTAGCACCTTTAGGATTGAAAAAACCTTCTTGTTGCATCATATACAACTCTTCTTTAATAAATCCATTAAGGAATGTTGTTTTGACATCCATTTGCCAGATTTCATAAAATGTGGCAATTGCTAACATGATTCCGACAGACTTAAGCATTGCTACGAGTGAGTAAATCTCATCATAGTCAACATCTTGAACTTGTCGAAAACCTTTTGCGACAATTCGAGCTTTATAGATAGTAACACTACTATCAGTGTCTGTCTTCCTCTTGAAAATCCATTTATTCTTAATGACTCACTGATCATCGGGCAAGTCAATCAAAGTCCACACTTTGTTCTCGTACATGGATCCCATCTCAGATTTCATGGCCTCGAGCCATTTTGCGGAATCTGGGCTCATCATCGCTTCCTTATAGTTCATAGGTTCGTCATGGTCAAGTAACATGACTTACAGAATAGGATTACCGTACCACTCTGGTGCGGATCTTACTCTGGTTGACCTACAAGGTTCGGTAGTAACTTGATCTGAAGTTTCATGATCATCATCATTAGCTTCCTCACTAATTGGTTTAGGAATCATTGGAACTGATTTCTGTGATGAACTACTTTCCAATTCGGGAGAAGGTACAATTACCTAATGAAGCTCTACTTTCCTCCCACTCACTTCTTTCGAGAGAAACTCCTTCTCTAGAAAGGATCCATTCTTAGCAACAAAGATATTGCCTTTCAGATCTGTGATAGAAGGTGTACCCAACAGTTCCTTTTGGGTATCCTATGAAGACACACTTTTCCAATTTGGGTTTGAGCTTATCAGGCTAAAACTTTTTCACATAAGCATCACAACCCCAAACTTTAAGAAATGACATCTTAGGTTTCTAGCCAAACCATAGTTCATACGGTGTCATCTCAACGGATTAGACGGTGCCCTATTTAATGTGAATGTAGCTATCTCTAATGCATAACCCCAAAATGATAATGGCAAATCGGTAAGAGACATCATAGATTGCACTATATCCAATAAAGTATGGTTATGACGTTCGGACACACCATTATGCTGTGGTGTTCCAGGTGGCATGAATTTGTGAAACTATCCCACATTATTTTAGTTGAAGACTAAACTTGTAACTCAAATATTTGTCTCCGCGATCATATCGTAGAAACTTTATTTTCTTGTTATGATGATTTTCCACTTCACTCTGAAATTCGTTGATCTTTTCAAATGTTTCAGACTTATGTTTTATCAAGTAGATATACCCATATTGAAGGAAATATGCCCTAGAGGCAATAATAAAGTTATTATTTATTTCCTTGTATCATGATAAATATTTATTATTCATGCTAGAATTGTATTAATCGGAAATGTAATACATGTGTGAATACATAGACAAACAGAGTGTCACTAGTATGCCTCTACTTGACTAGCTCATTGATCAAAGATGGTTATGTTTCCTAACCATAGACATGAGTTGTTATTTGGTTAACGGGATCACATCATTAGGAGAATGATGTGATTGACTTGACCCATTCCATTAGCTTAGCACTTGATCATTTAGTTTGTTGCTATTGCTTTCTTCATAACTTATATATGTTCCTATGACTATGAGATTATGCAACTCCCGTTTACCGAAGGAACACTTTGTGTGCTACCAAACGTCACAACGTAACTGGGTGATTATAAAGGTGCTCTACAGGTGTCTCCGAAGGTATTTGTTGGGTTGGCGTATTTCGAGATTAGGATTTGTCACTCCGATTGTCGGAGAGGTATCTCTGGGCCCTCTCGGTAATGCACATCACTCAAGCCTTGCAAGCATTGCAACTAATAAATTAGTTGCGGGATGATGTATTACGGAACGAGTAAAGAGACTTGCCGGTAATGAGATTGAACTAGGTATTGAGATACCGACGATCGAATCTCGGGCAAGTAACATACCGATGACAAAGGGAACAACGTATATTGTTATGCGGTCTGACCGATAAAGATCTTCGTAGAATATGTAGGAGCCAATATGAGCATCCAGGTTCCGCTATTGGTTATTGACGGAAGACGTGTCTCGGTCATGTCTACATAGTTCTCGAACTCGTAGGGTCCGCACGCTTAAAGTTCGGTGATGATCGTAATTAGGGTTTTTGTGTTTTGATGTAACGAAGGTTGTTCGGTGTCCCGGATATGATCACGGACATGACGAGGAGTCTCGAAATGGTCGAGACATAAAGACTGATATATTGGAAGCCTATATTTGGATATCGGAAACGTTCCAGGTGAAATCGGGATTTTACCGGAGTACCGGGGGGTTACCGGAACCCCCCCGGGGATTATTGGGCCTACATGGGCCCTAAGGGAGAAGAGGAGGGCTGGCCAGGGCAGGCCGTGTGCCCCCTCCTCCCTAGTCCGAATAGGACAAGGAAGGGGGGGGGGGGCGGCGCCCCCCTTTCCTCTTTCTCCCTTCCCCCTTCCTTTTCCAACAAGGCAAGAGGGGGGAGTCCTACTCCCGGTGGGAGTAGGACTCCTCCAGGCGCACCCCTTGGGCCGGCCGCACCTCCCCCTCCCCCTCCTTTATATACGGGGGCAAGGGGGCACCCCATGACACTACTTGATCTTCGTGATCGTTCCTTAGCCATGTGCGGTGCCCCTTCCACCATATTCCACCTCAGTCATATCGTAGCGGTGCTTAGGCGAAGCCCTGCGTCGGTAGAACATCATCACCGTCATCACACCATCGTGCTGACGAAACTCTCCCTCAACACTTTGCTGGATCGGAGCTCGAGGGACGTCACCGAGTTGAACGTGTGCAGAACTTGGAGGTTCCGTACGTTCGGTACTTGGATCGGTCGGATCGGGAAGACGTACGACTACTTCCTCTACGTTGTGTCAATGCTTCCATTGTCGGTCTACGAGGGTACGTAGACAACACTCTCCCCTCTCGTTGTTATGCATCACCATGATCTTGCGTGTGCGTAGGAATTTTTTTGAAATTACTACGTTCCCCAGCAGTGGTATGAGAGCCTAGGTTTTATGCGTTGATGTTATGCACGAGTAGAACACAAGTGAGTTGTGGGCGATATAAGTCATACTGCTTACCAGCATGTCATACTTTGGTTCGGCGGTATTGTTGGATGAAGCGGCCCGGACCGACATTACGCGTACACTTACGTGAGACTGGTTCTACCGACGTGCTTTGCACACAGGTGGCTGGCGGGTGTCAGTTTCTCCAACTTAAGTTGAACCAAGTGTGGCTATGCCCGGTCCTTGCGAAGGTTAAAACAGCACCAACTTGACAAACTATCGTTGTGGTTTTGATGCGTAGGTAAGAACGATTCTTGCTAAGCCCGTAGCAGCCATGTAAAACTTGCAACAACAAAGTAGAGGACGTCTAACTTGTTTTTGCAGGGCATGTTGTGATGTGATATGGTCAAGACATGATGCTAAATTTTATTGTATGAGATGATCATGTTTGGTAACCGAGTTATCGGCAACTGGCAGGAGCCATATGGTTGTCGCTTTATTGTATGCAATACAATCGCGTTGTAATGCTTTACTTTATCACTAAGCGATAGCGATAGTCGTGGAAGCATAAGATTGGCTAGACGACAACGATGCTACAATGGAGATCAAGGTGTCGCGCAGGTGATGATGGTGATCATGACGGTACTTCGGAGATGGAGATCACAAGTACAAGATGATGATGGCCATATCATATCACTTATATTGATTGCATCTGATGTTTATCTTTTATGCATCTTATCTTTCTTTGATTGATGGTAGCATTATAAGATGATCCCTCACTAAATTATCAAAGTATAAGTGTTCTCCCTGAGTATGCACCGTTGCAAAAGTTTTTCGTGCTGAGACACCACGTGATGATCGGGTGTGATAGGCTCAACGTTCAAATACAACGGGTGCAAAATAGTTGCACACGCGGAATACTCAGGTTAAACTTGACGAGCCTAGCATATAACAGATATGGCCTCGGAACACGGAGACCGAAAGGTCGAGCGTGAATCATATAGTAGATATGATCAATGTATTGATCTTCACCATTGATACTACTCCATCTCACGTGATGATCGGACATGGTTTTGTTGATTTGGATCATGTGATCACTTAGAGGATTAGAGGGATATCTTTCTAAGTGGGAGTTCTGAAGTAATATGATTAATTGAACTTAAATTTATCATGAACTTAGTACCTGATAGTATCTTGCTTGTCTATGTTTGATTGTAGATAGATGGCTCATGGTGTTGTTCCGTTGAATTTTAATGCGTTCCTTGAGAAAGCAAAGTTGAAAGATGATGGTAGCAATTACACAGACTGGGTCCGTAACTTGAGGATTATCCTCATTGCTGCACAGAAGAATTACGTCCTGGAAGCACTGCTAAGTGCCAAGCCTGCTGCGGGAGCAACACCAGATGTTATGAACGTCTGGCAGAGCAAAGCTGATGACTACTCGATAGTTCAGTATGCCATGCTTTATGGCTTAGAACCGGGTCTTCAACGACGTTTTGAACGTCATGGAGCATATGAGATGTTCCAGGAGTTGAAGTTAATATTTCAAGCAAATGCCCGGATTGAGAGATATGAAGTCTCCAATAAGTTCTATAGCTGCAAGATGGAGGAGAATAGTTCTGTCCGTGAACATATACTCAAAATGTCTACGTATCATAATCACTTGACTCAACTGGGGGTTAATCTTCCTGTTGATAGTGTCATTGACAGAGTTCTTTAATCACTGCCACCAAGCTACAAAAGCTTCATGATGAACTATAATATGCAAGGGATGAATAAGACTATTCCCGAGCTCTTCGCGATGCTAAAAGTCGCGGAGGTGGAAATCAAGAAGGGGCATCAAGTGTTGATGGTCAATAAGACCACCAGTTTCAAGAAAAAGGGCAAAGGAAGAAGAAAGGGAACTTCAAGAAGAACAACAAACAAGTTGCTGCTTAGGATAAGAAACCCAAGTCTGGACCTAAGCCTGAGACTGAGTGCTTCTACTGCAAGCAGACTGGTCACTGGAAGCGGAACTGCCCCAAGTATTTGGCAGATAAGAAGGATGGCAAAGTGAACAAAGGTATATGTGATATACATGTTATTGATGTGTACCTTAATAATGCTCGCAGTAGCACCTGGGTATTTGATACTGGTTCTGTTGCTAACATTTGCAACTTGAAACAGGGGCTACGGATTAAGCGAAGATTGGCTAAGGACGAGGTGACGATGCGCGTGGGAAATGGTTCCAAAGTCGATGTGATCGCGGTCGGCACGCTACCTCTACATCTACCTTCGGGATTAGTATTAGACCTAAATAATTGTTATTTGGTGCCAGCGTTGAGCATGAACATTATATCTGGATCTTGTTTGATGCGAGACGGTTATTCATTTAAATCAGAGAATAATGGTTGTTCTATTTATATGAGTAATATCTTTTATGCTCATGCACCCTTGAAGAGTGGTCTATTTTTGATGAATCTCGATAGTAGTGATACACATATTGTTGAAATCAAAAGATGCAGAGTTGATAATGATAGTGCAACTTTTTTGTGGCACTACCGTTTAGGTCATATCGGTGTAAAACGCATGAAGAAACTCCATACTGATGGACTTTTGGAACCACTTGATTATGAATCACTTGGTACTTGCGAACCGTGCCTCATGGGTAAGATAACTAAAACGCCATTCTCCGGTACTATGGAGAGAGCAAAGGATTTGTTGGAAATCATACATACAGATGTATGTGGTCCAATGAATGTTGAGGCTCGTGGCGGATATCGTTATTTTCTCACCTTCACAGATGATTTAAGCAGATATGGGTATATCTACTTAATGAAACATAAGTCTGAAACATTTGAAAAGATCAAAGAATTTCAGAGTGAAGTTGAAAATCATCGTAACAAGAAAATAAAGTTTCTACGATCTGATCGTGGAGGAGAATATTTGAGTTACGAGTTTGGTCTACATTTGAAACAATGCGGAATAGTTTCGCAACTCACGCCACCCGGAACACCACGGCGTAATGGTGTGTCCGAACGTCGTAATTGTACTTTATTAGATATGGTGCGATCTATGATGTCTCTTACTGATTTACCGCTAGCGTTTTGGTGTTATGCTTTAGAGACGGCTGCATTCACGTTAAATAGGACACCATTGAAATCCGTTGAGACGATGCCTTATGAACTGTGGTTTGGCAAGAAACCAAAGTTGTCGTTTCTGAAAGTTTGGGGCTGCGATGCTTATGTGAAAAAGCTTCAACCTGATAAGCTCGAACCCAAATCGGAGAAATGTGTCTTCATAGGATACCCAAAGGAGACTGTTGGGTACACCTTCTATCACAGATCCGAAGGCAAGACTTTTGTTGCTAAATTCGGAGTTTTTCTAGAGAAGGAGTTTCTCTTGAAAGAAGTGAGGGGAGAAAAGTAGAACTTGATGAGGTAACTGTACCTGCTCCCTTATTGGAAAGTAGTGCATCACAGAAACCGGTTTCTGTGACACCTACACCAATTAGTGAGGAAGCTAATGATAATGATCATGAAACTTCAGATCAAGTTACTACCGAACCTCGTAGATCAACCAGAGTAAGATCCGCACCAGAGTGGTACGGTAATCCTGTTCTGCAAGTCATGCTACTAGATCATGATGAACCTACGAACTATGAAGAAGCGATGGTGAGCCCAGATTCCGCAAAATGGCTAGAAGCCATGAAATCTGAGATGGGATCCATGTATGAGAACAAAGTGTGGACTTTGGTTGACTTGCCCGTTGATCGGCAAGCAATTGATAATAAATGGATCTTCAAGAAGAAGACTGACACTGACGGTAATGTTACTGTCTACAAAGCTCGACTTGTTGCGAAAGGTTTTTGACAAGTTCAAGGGATTGACTACGATGAGACCTTCTCACCCGTAGCGATGCTTAAGTCTGTCCGAATCATGTTAGCAATTGCCGCATTTTATGATTATGAAATTTCGCAAATGGATGTCAAAACTGCATTCCTGAATGGATTTCTGGAAGAAGAGTTGTATATGATGCAACCAGAAGGTTTTGTCAATCCAAAGGGAGCTAACAAAGTGTGCAAGCTCTAGCGATCCATTTATGGACTGGTGCAAGCCTCTCGGAGTTGGAATAAACGCTTTGATAGTGTGATCAAAGCATTTGGTTTTATACAGACTTTTGGAGAAGCCTGTATTTACAAGAAAGTGAGTGGGAGCTCTGTAGCATTTCTGATATTGTATGTGGATGACATATTATTGATTGGAAATAATATCGAATTTCTGGATAGCATAAAGGGATACTTGAATAAGAGTTTTTCAATGAAAGACCTCGGTGAAGCTGCTTACATAGTGGGCATTAAGATCTATAGAGATAGATCAAGACGCTTAACTGGACTTTCACAAAGCACATACCTTGACAAAGTTTTGAAGAAGTTCAAAATGGATCAAGCAAAGAAAGGGTTCTTGCCTGTTTTACAAGGTGTGAAGTTGAGTAAGACTCAATGTCCGACCACCGCAGAAGATAGAGAGAAAATGAAAGATGTTCCCTATGCTTCAGCCATAGGCTCTATCATGTATGCAATGCTGTGTACCAGACCTGATGTGTGCCTTGCTATAAGTCTAGCAGGGAGGTACCAAAGTAATCCAGGAGTGGATCACTGGACAGTGGTCAAGAACATCCTAAAGTACCTGAAAATAACTAAGGATATGTTTCTCGTATATGGAGGAGACAAAGAGCTCATCGTAAATGGTTACGTTGATGCAAGCTTTGACACTGATCCGGACGATTCTAAATCGCAAATCGGATACGTGTTTACATTAAATGGTGGAGCTGTCAGTTGGTGCAGTTCTAAACAAAGCATCGTGGCGGGATCTACATGTGAAGCGGAGTACATAGCTGCTTCAGAAGCAGCAAATGAAGGAGTCTGGATGAAGGAGTTCATATCCGATCTAGGTGTCATACCTAGTGCATCGGGTCCAATGAAAATCTTTTGTGACAATACTGGTGCAATTGCCTTGGCAAAGGAATCCGGATTTCACAAGAGAACCAAGCACATCAAGAGACACTTCAATTCCATTCGGGATTTAGTCCAAGTGGGAGACATAGAAATTTGCAAGATACATACGGATCTGAATGTTGCAGACCCGCTGACTAAGCCTCTTCCATGAGCAAAACATGATCAGCACCAAGGCTCCATGGGTGTTAGAATCATTACTGTGTAATCTAGATAATTGACTCTAGTGCAAGTGGGAGACTAAAGGAAATATGCCCTAGAGGCAATAATAAAGTTATTATTTATTTCCTTGTATCATGATAAATGTTTATTATTCATGCTAGAATTGTATTAACCGGAAACGTAATACATGTGTGAATACATAGACAAACAGAGTGTCACTAGTATGCCTCTACTTGACTAGCTCATTGATCAACGATGGTTATGTTTCCTAACCATAGACATGAGTTGTTATTTGGTTAACGGGATCACATCATTAGGAGAATGATGTGATTGACTTGACCCATTCCATTAGCTTAGCACTTCATCATTTAGTTTGTTGCTATTGTTTTCTTCATAACTTATATATGTTCCTATGACTATGAGATTATGCAACTCCCGTTTATCGAAGGAACACTTTGTGTGCTACCAAACGTCACAATGTAACTGGGTGATTATAAAGGTGCTCTACAGGTGTCTCCGAAGGTATTTGTTGGGTTGGCGTATTTCGAGATTAGGATTTGTCACTCCGATTGTCGGAGAGGTATCTCTGGGCCCTCTCGGTAATGCACATCACTCAAGCCTTGCAAGCACTGAAACTAATAAGTTAGTTGCGGGATGATGTATTATGAAACGAGTAAAGAGACTTGCCGGTAACGAGATTGAACTAGGTATTGAGATACCGACGATCGAATCTCGGGCAAGTAACATACTGATGACAAAGGGAACAACGTATATTGTTATGCGGTCTGACCGATAAAGATCTTCGTAGAATATGTAGGAGCCAATATGAGCATCCAGGTTCCGCTATTGGTTATTGATTGGAGACATGTCTCGGTCATGTCTACATAGTTCTTGAACACGTACGGTCTGCACGCTTAAAGTTCAGTCACGATCATAATTAGGGTTTTTGTGTTTTGATGTACCGAAGGTTGTTCGGTGTCCCGGATATGATCACGGACATGACGAGGAGTCTCGATATGGTCGAGACATAAATATTGATATATTGGAAGCCTATATTTGGATATCGAAAACGTTCCGGGTGAAATCGGGATTTTACCGGAGTATCGGGGGGTTACCGGACCCCCCCCGGGGATTATTGGGCCTACATGGGCCCTAAGGGAGAAGAGGAGGGCCGGCCAGGGCAGGACGCGGCCCCCCTCCCCCCTAGTCCGAATAGGACAAGGAATGGGGGCGGCGCCCCCTTTCCTCTTTCTCCCTTCCCCCTTCCTTTTCCAACAAGGCAAGAGGGGGGAGTCCTACTCCTGGTGGTAGTAGGACTCCTCCAGGCGCACCCCTTGGGCCGGCCGCACCTCCCCCTCTCCCTCCTTTATATACGGGGGCAAGGGGGCACCCCATGACAAAATTTGATCTT
This sequence comes from Triticum urartu, assembly GCF_056163025.1. Classification (NCBI taxonomy): domain Eukaryota; kingdom Viridiplantae; phylum Streptophyta; class Magnoliopsida; order Poales; family Poaceae; genus Triticum; species Triticum urartu. Next base: position 536,389,567 of record NC_141876.1, read on the forward strand.
CGTGATCGTTCCTTAGCCGTGTGCGGTGCCCCCTTCCACCATATTCCACCTCGGTCATATCGAAGCGGTGCTTAGGCGAAGCCCTACGTCGGTAGAACATCATCACCGTCATCACACCGTCGTGCTGACGAAACTCTCCCTCAACACTTTGCTGGATCGGAGCTCGAGGGACGTCACCGAGTTGAACGTGTGCAGAACTCGGAGGTGCCGTACGTTCGGTAATTGGATCGGTCGGATCGGGAAGACGTACGACTAATTCCTCTATGTTGTGTCAACGCTTCCGTTACCGGTCTACGAGGGTACGTAGACAACACTCTCCCCTCTCGTTGCTATGCATCACCATGATCTTGCGTGTGTGTAGGAATTCTTGCTATCGTAGACCGTAAGCGGAAGCATTATGAGAATGCGGTTGATGTAGTCGTACGTCTTCACGATCCGACCGATCCAAGTACCGAATGCATGGCACCTTCGAGTTCAGCACACGTTCAACTCGATGACGTCCCACGAACTCTGATCCAGCAGAGCTTCACGGGAGAGTTCTGTCAGCACGACGACGTGATGACGGTGATGATGTTGCTACCGACACAGGGCTTTGCCTAAGCACCGCTACGATTTGATCGAGGTGGATTATGGTGGAGGGGAGCACTGCACACAGCTTGGAACAATCAACTTGTGTGTTTCAGGGTGCCCCCTGCCCCCGTATATAAAGGAGCAAGGGGGAGGCCAGGCGACCCCTGTAGGGTGCGCCAGGAGGAGGAGTCCTCCTCCTAGTAGGAGTAGGACTCCCCATTCCTACTCCTACTAGGAGGAGGAAAGGAAGAAGGAGAGGAAGAAGGAAGGAGAGGGAGGAAAGGAGGAAAGGGGGGCCGGCCCCCTAGTCCAATTCGGTTTGGGCTAGGGGGGCGCGCGCCTGCCTCCTCTCTTCCACCACTTGGCCCATGAGGCCCAATACTTCTTCCCCGTATTCCCGTAACTCCGCGGTACTCCGAAAAATACCTGAATCACTCGGAACCTTTCCGATGTCTGAATATAGTCATCCAATATATCAATCTTTACGTCTCGACCATTTCGAGACTCCTCGTCATGTCCCCAATCTCATCTGGGACTCCGAACTACCTTCGGTACATCAAACCACATAAACTCATAATACCGATCGTCACCGAACGTTAAGCGTGCGGACCCTACGGGTTCGAAAACTATGTAGACATGACCGAGACACGTCTCCGGTCAATAACCAATAGCGGAACCTGGATGTTCATATTGGCTCCTACATATTCTACGAAGATCTTTATCGGTCAAACCGCATAACAACATACGTTGTTCCCTTTGTCATCGGTATGTTACTTGCCCGAGATTCGATTGTCGGTATCTCAATACCTAGCTCAATCTCATTACCGGCAAGTCTCTTTACTCGTTACGTAATGCATCATTTCGCAACTAACTCATTAGTTGTATTGCTTTCAAGGCTTATAGTGATGTGCATTACCGAGAGGGCCCAGAGATACCTGTCCGACAATCGGAGTGACAAATCCTAATCTTGATCTATGCCAACTCAACAAGTACCATCAGAGACACTTGTAGAGCACCTTTATAATCACCCAGTTATGTTGTGACGTTTGGTAAAGTGATCCTCCGGTATTCGCGAGTTGCATAATCTCATAGTCATAGGAACATGTATAAGTCATGAAGAAAGCAATAGCAATAAACTAAACGATCATGAAGAAAGCAGAGGGAAGCAGAAGTTGTCTTGTGCTTTTATGGTTGGATGCACAAAATCTTAATGCAAAAGAACGTCACTTTATATTACCACTTGTGATAGGGACCTTTATTATGCAGTCCGTCGCTTTTATTTCTTCCATATCACAAGCTCGTGTAAAGCTTATTTTCTCCACACTAATAGATCATACATATTTAGAGCGCAATTTTTATTGCTTGCAACAATGACAACTTACTTGAAGGATCTTACTCAATCCATAGGTAGATATGGTGGACTCTCATGGCAAAACTGGGTTTAAGGATATTTGTAAGCACAAGTAGTATCTCTACTTGGTGCAAAGAATTTGGCTAGCATGAGGGAGAAAGGCGAGCTCAACATGTTGGATGATCCATGACAATATAATTTATTTCGAATATAAGAAAACATAACCCATTACGTTGTCTTCCTTGTCCAACATCAACTTTTTAGCATGTCATATTTTAATGAGTGCTCACAATCATAAAAGATGTCCAAGATAGTATATTTATATGTGAAAACCTCTCTTTCTTTATTACTTCCTATTAATTGCAACGATGACCAAAACTATGTTTGTCAACTCTCAACAACTTTTCTTCATCATACTCTTTATATGTCATTACTCTCCATAAGATCAATATGATCTTTTTATTTCTTTTTTCTTTTTTCTTTTATTCCCTCAAGATCATAGCAAGATAACCAAGCCCTCAACTCAAGACTAATCTTTATTATATATAGCTCACAGACTCGATTACATTGATAAGGATCAACACAAAAACTCAAAGCTAGATCATACTAAACTTTATTCTACAAGATCAAGATATAACCAAAAGGATCGAACTAAAAAAACGGTAAAGATAGAAGTGTGATGGTGATACGATACCAGGGCACCTCCCCCAAGCTTGGCAGTTGCCAAGGGCAGTGCCCATACCCATGTATTTATGTCTCTTTCTTCGGAGGTGGTGATGATGGAGTTGATGAGGCTTGTCGTCCATCTTCCAAGGCATAGGCTCACCATCATAGAAGGATGATCGAGTCTCCTGGATCCTCAAATCTACAGCCAAACTCATCCTCTTGAATCTATATTCATACTCGCAGTTTTGGTTTTGCGGGTCATAGATCTGGGCTTGGAGGTGCTCGATTTTCTCGTGAAGCTTGAAGATGGTATCCCCAATGTTCTTGGCATCTAGCTTGTGGTTGTTGGTGAACTCCGTGATCATCATGTGGTTGGAGTTGAGTTTGAGTTCCACCATCCCCTGGCACTTGAAAACTTGTTGCTCCATTGCTTCCAATCTTGTCTCCACGCTTCCGGTCCTCCTTGGTCCCTCAACATCGAGGATGTGCAGCACCCCCTCACGCATCTCAATGGTTTGAGGGTGTTGCATCACCTCCGCGAGGTAGGGGTTGATGACCTTCTCAAAAAAATTGTCCTTGGGGCGCTTGAAGACGTCATGGTGATCTAGATCTGTCAGAAAAACAGCTCAAAACAAAAGCAAAGGATTTTGTCGTGGTACAGTGGTCAAAACCTTCGGGAGATTATATAATGATTTTTTTACCGACCAGAAGAAATATCGTGCAAGAAAACAGAGTCCGAAGGACACACGAGGTGCCCATGAGGCAGGGGGCGTGCCCAGGGGGGTAGGGCGCGCCCTCCACCCTCGTGGATGCCTCGTGTCCTTTCCGGACTACTTCTTATTTTCCTATTTTCTTAAGTATTCCAAAATGGAGAAAAATTGATGTTAGAACTGTTTTGGAGTCGGTTTACTTACCGTACCTCATACCTATTCCTTTTCGGAGTCTGAAATGTTCTGGAAAGTGTCCCTTATGTACTCCTCCGGGGTTACGGTGTCAATAACATTGGTTTCAACACTTATGGGATTACCTAAGATATAATGTTTGATTCTTTGACCGTTCACCACCTTTGGATTTGTGCCTTCGAAGTTGTTGATTTTTATGCACCGGAATGATAGACCTCCTCGATAACGTAAGGACCTTCCCATTTAGAGAGGAGCTTTCCTGCAAAAAATCATAAACGGGAGTTGTATAACAAAACATAATCACCTACATTAAACTAGTGCTTTTGTATCCTTTTGTCTTGCCATCTTTTAACTTTTTCTTTAAACAGTTTGGCATTCTCATAGGCCTGTGTTCTCCACTCATCAAGTGAGCTAATGTCAAATAGTCTCTTCTCACCGGCAAGTTTGAAATCATAATTGAGCTCTTTAATGGCCCAATATGCCTTATGTTCAAGTTCGAGAGGTAAGTGACATGCTTTTCCATAAACCATTTTATACGAAGACATACCCATAGGATTTTTATATGCAGTTCTATAGGCCCATAATGCATCATCAAGTTTCTTGGACCAATTCTTTCTAGATCTATTAACAGTCTTTTGCAAAATTAATTTAATCTCTCTATTACTCAGTTCTATTTGACCACTAGACTGTGGGTGGTATTGCGATGCAATTCTATGATGAACATCATACTTAGCAAGCATTTTACGAAAAGCACCATGAATAAAATGTGAACCACCATCAGTCATTAAGTATCTAGGGACTCCAAACCTCAAAAAAATAACTTCTTTAAGCATCTTAATAGAGGTCTTATGATCAGCACTACTAGTTGGAATAGCTTCTACCCACTTAGTGACGTAATCAACAACAACTAAAATATGTGTATACCCATTAGAGGAAGGAAACGGTCCCATATAATCAAAGCCCCAAACATCAAATGGTTCAATAAGAAGTGAATAGTTCATAGGCATTTCTTGATGTCTACTAATATTACCAATTCTTTGACATTCATCACAAGATAAGACAAAGTTACGGGCATCTTTGAAAAGAGTAGGCCAATAAAAAACGGATTGCAATACCTTATGTGCAGTTCTATCTCCAGTGTGGTGTCCTGCATAAGCCTCGGAGTGACACTTGCAGAGGATCTGTTCCTATTCCTGCTCAGGTACACAACGTCTAATAAGACCATCTACACCTTCTTTGTAAAGGTGTGGGTCATCCCAGAAGTAATGTCTTAAATCATAGAAAACCTTTTTCTTTTGCTGTATGTGAAACTAGGTGGTATAAATTTAGCAACAATGTAATTAGCATAATCAACATACCATGAAGCAGTATGAGAAGCATTTATGACAGCTAATTGTTCATTAGGAAAACTATCATCAATAGGGAGTGGGTCATCAAGAACATTTTCTAACCTAGACAAGTTGTCTGCAACAGGGTTCTCAACTCCCTTCCTATCAATAATATGCAGATCAAATTCTTGTAGCAAGAGAACCCATCTAATAAGTATAGGTTTAGCATCTTTCTTTTCCATAAGGTATTTAATAGCAGCATGATCAGTGTGAACAGTTACTTTAGAATCAACAATATAAGGTCCGAACTTATCACAAGAAAATACAACTGCTAAAAATTCATTTTCAGTAGTAGCATAATTTCTTTGGGCACTGTCTAGAGTTTTACTAGCATATTGGATAACATTTAATTTCTTATCAACTCTTTGTCCTAGAACAGCACCTACAGCATAATCACTAGCATCACACATAATTTAAAAGGGTAAATTCCAATCCGGTGGCTGAAAAATAGGTGCAGAAATCAAGGCTTTCTTAAGTATTTCAAATGCTTCTACACAATCATCATCAAAGACAAAAGGAACATCTTTTTGTAAGAGATTAGTCAGAGGCCTAAAAAATTTTGAGAAGTCTTTAATGAACCTCCTATAAAAAACGGCATGACCAAGGAAACTTCTTATACCTTTAATGTCCTTAGGACACGACATATTTTCAATAGCATTATCAACTTCAATACCTCTTTCAGAAATTTTATGCCCCAAGACAATACCTTCATTAACCATAAAGTGGCACTTCTCCCAATTCAAGACAAGATTAGTTTCTTCACATCTCTGCAAAACTCAATCAAGTTTTCTTAAGCAATCATCAAAAGAAGTTCCATACACGGAGAAATCATCCATGAAAACCTCCACAATCTTTTCACAAAAGTCAGAGAATATAGCAGTCATACATCTTTGAAAGGTACCAGGTGCATTACATAAACCAAAAGGCATATGTCTATAAGCAAAGGTACCGAAATGGCAAGTGTCGTGGTTTTGTCACGGCAGATGTCCTAGAGAAAGGACTTAGTCGTGGAGCCATCGCGACGGGTTATCTTGAAGGGGTTAAAGAGGACACAAGGACGCAAGAGAGTTTATACTAGTTCGGCCCCTTTGATGAAGGTAAAAGCCTACGTCTAGTTGTGATGGAATTGATGGGGTTTCGATGACTAGGGAGCAAACAAGCTTCGCCTAAGTCTCGAGTTGTTGTCCGTTGTCCTTGAACCGCCGCCGGGTCGTCCCCTTATATACACGGGTGACGCCCATCGGTTCACAAAGTCCCAACACCGGTCCATATTCGTATCCAGGTTGGTCTCTCCTTATTCCTAACTTACAATACAAGTTTATATACAAATACCAGTTTACAGCTACAAGTCTTAAACCGACTACGGGCCTTAGGCCCTCATCTGTCTTCTTGGGCTTTAGCGCTCTTGAACTACTGATGAAGTTGACCCGGCCCAGATAGGCCGGTTTACGCCCAGCAGTAATATCCCCAACATTAGGCCCCATATTGATTTGAACGGGTTCATGTCAATCCTTTAACAAAAACTTCATCTTCAACATCTTCTCTTAAATAGGTAAACCGCCATGATGTCATCTTCTCTGATTGCTGTAAACCGGAGTGACGTCACCTGTCATAACGAAGCTATCCATTATGCTTCCTTGTTTAATAGATCTGCGGAAATCGAGGCGACAGCTCCGTTTCATGGCCCCTTGATTGTCGCGCCTGACACAAGTCCTTTTGCCTTATAAATAGGACCGAAGGGTCATTTCTTTTCTCCCTTCGTGCCTTTCTTCTTCGTCTTCCTCGCGTCGCCAGCCTCAGAGCTCCGCCGCCGCCGTCAACTTCTGCAGCAACCTTGGCCGCTGAATCAACCTGAACGCACCAGAGCACCGCGGCAACCTTCCGAGTCTTCCTCAACTCTGGTAAGCCTTCTGCTCTTCTCAACACAGATCTGTTCTAGGGTTTCGTGTTCTTGCAGTGTTCATCACCTGTTTCTGTTCATATACTAGCTCCTGGATGCATCTGTGAACCCCTGCTCTGTGTAGCGGTAGCTTTTAGTATCCGCCTTTAGTTTCATGCCCAAGACCATAGATCTCACATATATTTCTGCCCATTGATTCAATATTGTTTTGCTTGAGCATTTGAATATTTTTCTTATTTTCTGAACTTGCTTCAGATCCAACGTTGTAGAGAAATCTTGTGAAATCTGTTTCTTCATACTTATCCATCCGCAATCTCAACTGTTCCAATGCTTAGATCAGGCGGTTTAACCTTGTAGAAAAAATTGCCAAACCGGTATATACCATTAGTCCCCTTGTTGAACCGCCAGATGTTGTTGCTTCATAAAACTCCGGTTTAGATAGATCTGTCTCCGGTTTAACGTTGCACATACCAATGTACCTTGATCAATGCATTTTTGAACCGGGATCTTCTACCTTGTAGATTTCATCATGGCCAAGCAAGTATATGAGTGCAATTGGGTTCCTTCTTGCGTCACAGAGGCTCAATTGGACGATTTAGTCCTGATCGGCGCTTTAGGTAGCAAAGATACCATCCATTGGAGGGCTCCTGGCAAAGAATGCCCTCCTACACCTCAAGAAGGAGAGGTCGTTGTTTTCATAGATCACTTAGCCCGGGGCTTTAAGCCGCCCGATTCTAAATTTTACCAGGATGTTTTAGCCGATTTCCAACTCCATCCACAAGACACTAGCCCCAACTCTGTCACATATATGTGTCACTTCCAAGTTCTCTGTGAGGCGTTCTTTCAAGAGGAGCCCACAGTGGAATTGTTCAGAGACATTTTCCATCTAAACCGCCGTACTGAGTTTACTGACGGATCCAATACGGAGTTGGGTGGCGTGGCGATTCAGAAAAGGAAAGAGGTCACATACCCTCACGCCAAATTGCACAGCCACCCCAAAGAGTGGAATCAGACATGGTTCTATTGCAAAGACACCTCCCCTGCTGGTGAGAATCCCTTGCCTGGCTTTCGTCCGGAGCGGCTCAGCAATACACACCCCTTTCCGCAATGGTTGTCTGCCTAGGAGAGAAGCAAATATGCTCCTCAACTGTCGAAGCTCAGAGCCTTTATGGCCAACGGTTTAACAGGGGTTGATCTCGCTCGCTGTTGGATATCATGGAGCATACTGCCTCTTAGTCAGCGCTCCGGTTTGATGTGCGAGTATACTGGCAGTGTTGATGACCCACTGCAACATTCCAACATCCAGCTCACCGATGAAGAAATCACAAAGGCTGTGAATAAGATGCTGAATGAACCGGAACACATATGTGCTAAAAACGGCCTGCTTCCCTTCTGTGCCACCAACAAACCGCCAGCTGTAAGACTTTGATTTTTCTTTTTGCTGAATCTGTTATTGATATATCTGGTCATTGTTTAATATCAGTGTCTGTGTAATCAGGGCAATGATCCATTTTGGAGCAAGAAACTGTCGCAGGAGAAACCAGAAAAACCAGACAAACCGGAAAGAGCAACCCGGCAAAAGACTAAAGCTGTGAAGAAGACTGCCCACAGGAAAAGAACCACTGCATCCTCTAATCCGGCCCCTGATGATGATGTGGATAATCTGGACCTTGAGGTAGGGCTTGACTCACTTGGCTTATTTTTCATGTGTCTTATTGATGATGATATTTGTCAGGATGATGCCGAAGCCAGCCATGCTGATGCTGCAGAGGTAATTATTCTCTCTTCCGATTCAGAACCTTTGCCTTCACTAAAAATCCGTCAGGAAAAACAGAAAGTTAAATTTTCTCATCCTCTTCCTTATTTGGATCCCAAATTTCTTATGAAGACCCAACAGCACGAAGCTCGTCGCACCACTCGTCACAGCGGCCAGGTAGTTACCTCCGCTGGTTTACCGAACAGTCCGGTTCGGAAACGCCGCTTAGAGGTCTCTAATTTGCTTGTCGGTGCTTGTCCTAAAGCGGGCTGCTTTCGTCAACCTCTTAATCCATCTGACTTCGATTACCAGGTTACTTCCCACTCATCCTATGGCGAGTCATCGGCTACTCAGCTGCCACCGCTCAAAATGGTGCTTGGGTAAGCTATACTTATCATAATATTTGCAGCACATCGCCTTGGAACATATGTTGTATTTGATTTTTTTTATTCCTTTCAGGGCCAAACCTAGGCCAAGCAAGAAGGCTCGCCTGGACAAAGCGGCCGAATAAGATGCCGTCCTTGAACCGGGCAAGACACCAGATCTTGAAGCGGCTATTCCTGAGGATATACCCAATCCACCGCAGCAAGACGACGATCTTATTGCTGAAGAGAGACCTATTGATACCTCAAATCCTGTCAATCAGCCCACAAGCTCCATCCGGATTGAGAAATCCACCGGTCCAGCAAAGCCTACTGACAAGCCAACAGCCCCAGTGCAAACCGGCGATACTAAGGATGATGAGGTTGTCATTACTGGCATTGGCCATACAGAGCCAAGCAATCCAATCGCTTTGTCCAAACATTCTGCCAAGGAAGAATTTGCTGCCTTTGGCAAAGGCAAGTGGAATGCTGATCTGGCGACTTACGCTGCTCTGAACGCCCAAGATATCCATTCTGGCTACCTAAACTGACTGTATACCAGTCATGACTATGAAGCCGGTCTGGTTAACATGATGAAAGATAAATATGAGGTAACTTCCATATGCTCTTTCCTGCTTGTATGCTTCAATTCTTGCTGACTCTCCTAGCCCCAAGGGCCGGTTTGTAACCTTCTTTCAAACCGGGACTTACTAATATAAATCTTAATGCTTTGAAATTCGCTGATGTAGCCCCCAAGGGCGGTTCAACTTAGCGTAGTTAAACCGGTACTTTAAGTAATTGAGATTGCCGCATCAGAATATATACGAGCAAATAACCATTAGCCCCCAAGTGCCAAGTTGAATACTTGCATTGATCTTGGGACTTTGTAAGCAATTGAAAGATGAAGATCGAATATGCATTAGCCCCCAAGTACCAAGTGCATAACTTGTTATGTGGTTGGTACTTCAATCCTTGTACCGTTTTGTTGAAGCATATAACTGTCTGCATGCAGGCTGAGCTGAAAACGAAAGAAAGCCAAGTCGCCGATCTCCAAGAAAACCTGAAATCCCAACAAGCTGAAGCCTCCAAAGCAAAAGAGGAATTATCCAGTGCTTTAAGCGCCATGGAACAGCTTAAGGAGAGCTTCAAGAAGAAGCGGGCGTATTGGGCCACTGAAAAGTCCGCTTTAATCAAACGAGCAGAGGATGCCGAGGGTGCACTAAAACCGGTGGCGGATGAACTGACCAGCATAAAGCGGCACGTGCATGCCATGACCACTGCTATCTTTGGTAAGCCAGTTTGACTTCTGAATTGATTCTGCCTTCTTATAGAGCAGCCGGTTTGTTAACCCTTTATGATATTTCAGGGACACGCATTGGTCACTTGGGGTCAGATGTGCGGAAGAAATTGAAAGCCGCCTATACGTTGATCGAACAACTGTACATTGGTGCACAGCGTATCATCTGTACTTTATCCCACAACAAACCGGCGCCCACTTTAATTCAAGACACTCTGATGAAACTGTCGGTGCTTCCTGCCCGGGTTGAAGAACTAAAGAAATCTGCTGCTCGAACCGGTGCGATCAATGCCTTAATCCGGGCAAAAGCTTGGGTGCCATATTTTGATCCTATTGAGGCGACTCAGGGCTATCCCATCTTTAAGGAAGACGGGTCAGAGTTTGGTGAAGCGGATCTGCGAGCAATAAACCGGGAGGTGCGTCCGCTAGCTTGTCAATTGGCTAAAGAAGCAGACTTGTCTCATTATCAAGCCCAATATGACAATCAGAACAAGCGAATAGCTGCACCAATTCATGAATCAAAAATCTTATCCCTCCAATCCGTAAGCATACTTACGCTCCCGATATTGACCCGTCATTGATGATCCATGATGAAGCTGTCTTTCAAGCATTAATGGGAATCGACTGGACAACTGTTGATTTCCAGCCGCTGGGTAGAGAAACTGAAGCTGAAGCGGCGCGGGATGATCCACAACCATCAAGCCAGGCTGGTGGCCAAGCTTGAACCGGAAGCCGGTTTAAAACTGCTTCTTCCTTGCGAAAAACAATGATCTTATTGTGGGCACCATGTTGCCTTGTAATAGGCTAGCTGATACTTTTGATCTTCATATGCCTTCGTGCATAATTACTGCAACTTGCTCTTCCTTTGGTTGATGAACTTTCCAAAGTACTTTCTGTAATAAAAAATCTTAAAGTGCCACCATGGTTGTACCGTCAGGCGGAATATGATGTCTGCATACATGAAATCAAAACATTTGAAATTTTTTAAGTATATAACCAAAATTTTGAGATACACAATACCTGCCATCGTTGAGCGTGAAGTTGGCTTGGCCAATCTTGAAGCGGAGTTTTATAAACCCACCCTGTTGGAGGAGATAGCAGCTCCTATATATGATGCCGGTTTACCATGTAAACCGTGCCGGGTTATAATAAACACCATGTTACTCCATAATAGGATGTTAACAAAAAATCAAACTGAGCAAATAGTCGCCTGGATTAAAAATGGACCGTGTTCCATCAATTGATAGTGTGAACCGGTTGGAAACTTTGTCGGTTTAAAAAACGCAATAAAAAGAAAGAAATATCTTTCAAAGAAAAATGTGAAGCAAAGGCAATGACAAAACCGTTTGCAAAAAAAGGCTTATTTAGGCTGATCAGATGGCGTAACCATGGCCGAACACGACCAAGCTCCCGATAGGTGTAACTATGGTTCTAGTCAGCTAGGTCCCTAAATGAAACCGTGGCATTTATGTCGATCAAGTGGCATGGCAATGGTTCGGGTTCGACCAAGCCCCCAAGTGATTCTGTGGCCTTAGGCCGATCAAGAGGCATGACTGGTTCAGACGTGACCAAGTCCCCAAGTGATCTGATGGCTCTCGCCTATCAAGAGGTATTGTATTGGTTCGGACACGACCAAACCCCCAAGTGATATAACATGATGCTTTTTTTAAACCAACTCAAGGGGTAAACCGGAGGCCGCTTTAGAACAACTCCGTGTAACCACACATGATGTAAAAGAACGGATACTCCGCTTTAGCTGAGATTCCGGTTTATTATATTTAATCATAATATATACATCGTCGTAATATGTACATAAGTAGAGCCAATGGCTCAGGTATAGTAAGGCCGAAGATGAGCTATGTTCCACGGCCTGTTGGTCTCCTCCTCTGATGTACGTGAGTCCTTATGCTCTCGAATATCGATCAGATAGTATGACCCGTTGTGCAGATTCTTGCTGACCACGAAAGGCCCCTCCCAAGGTGGGGATAGCTTATGCATATCAGTCTGATCTTGGATGAGCCGAAGCACCAAATCTCCTTCCTGAAAGGTTCTGGTTCTAACTCGGCGACCGTGATAACGACGAAGATCTTGTTGGTAAATCACCGAGCGGGCAGCTGCTATGTCACGTTCTTCATCCAACAGGTTCCAAGCGTCTTGCCGTGTTGTCTCATTGTCCGCTTCAACATAAGCCGTCACACGAGGTGAATCATGACGGATATCACTGGGGAGAACCGCCTCCGCTCCATAAACCATGAAGAACGGTGTGTATCCTATTGATCTGTTGGGTGTTGTATTGATGATCCATAACACAGATGGTAATTCTTCTACCCAACAACCCGGCGTTCTCTTCAAAGGAACCATGAGCCGGGGCTTGATGCCTCTCAAGATCTCTTGATTAGCCCTTTCTGCTTGACCATTGGACTGTGGGTGTGCCACTGATGAAACGTCGAGCCGGATATGCTCCCGTTCGCAGAACTCCTTCATGGCACCTTTGGACAAATTGGTACCGTTATCTGTGATGATACTGTGTGGAAAACCAAACCGGAAAATCACTTTTTTGATGAACTGAACCGCCGTGGCCGCATCACACTTGCTAACAGGTTCTGCCTCCACCCACTTTGTAAACTTGTCAACCGCCACCAGGAGGTGGGTCTTCTTATCTCTGGACCTTTTGAAAGGCCCAACCATATCCAGCCCCCAAGTCGCAAACAGCCAAGTAATTGGAATCATTCTCAATTCTTGAGTCGGCACATGAGCACGTCTTGAAAACCTTTGGCAACCATCACATCGTCTGACCAAATCCTCCGCATCAGCATGGGCAGTTAACCAATAGAAGCCATGACGAAACGCTTTAGCCACCAGAGATTTTGAACCGGCATGGTGACCACAATCTCCTTCGTGGATCTCACGCAAAATTTCACGGCCTTCTTCAGGAGACACACAGTGTTGAAACGCCCCTGACACACTACAATGATGCAACTCGCCGTTGATAATAGTCATGGACTTGGATCGCCGGATTATCTGTCAGGCCAGAGTCTCATCCTCTAGTAACTCGCCCCGGTCCTTGTACGCCAGGTAAGGAAGCGTCCAATTCGGAATAACATGAAGAGCTGCTACTAATTGAGCCTCCGGATCAGGAATAGCCAAATCCGCTTCACCAGGGATCTTGACCGATGGGTTGTGCAGCACATCCAGAAAAACATTGGGCGGGACCGGTTTGCACTGAGAGCCCAGCCGGCTTAAGGCGTCCGCCGCTTCATTTTTCCGCCGGTCCACGTGGTCCACCTGATAGCCTTTAAAATGACCTGCAACAATATCCACCTCATGACGATATGCTGCCATGAGTGGGTCCTTGGAGTCCCAAGTGCCAGATACTTGCTGAGCCACGAGGTCCAAGTCACCGAAGCACTTAACTCGACTTAGATTCATCTCCTTAGCCATCCGGAGACCATGGAGCAAGGCTTCATACTCAGCTGCATTGTTAGTACAAGGGAACATTAAGCGGAGAACGTAACAAAACTTATCACCTCGTGGGGAAGTTAATACGACTCCAGCCCCCGAGCCATCCAATTGCCTGGATCCGTCAAAATGGATGGTCCAATATGTGTGATCCGGCTTTTCTTCAGGTGCTTGCATTTCCGTCCAATCATTGATGAAATCAACAAGTGCTTGAGACTTAACCGCCGTCCGAGGCACATACTTCAAACCGTGTGGCCCAAGCTCTATAGCCCACTTGGCAATCCGGCCAGTTGCTTCCCGGTCCTGGATGATATCCCCCAAAGGAGCAGAACTGACCACCGTAATTGGGTGCCCTTGGAAGTATTGTTTAAGCTTCCGGCTTGCCATAAAAACCCCATACACCAGCTTCTGCCAATGCGGATACCTTTGCTTGGACTCAATGAGTACCTCGCTGATATAATAGACCGGACGTTGAACCGGATGCTCCTTACCTGCCTAATTTCGTTCCACCACAATAGCCACGCTGACTGCCCGAGCATTAGCAGCAACATATAGCAGTAACGGCTCCTCGTCAATGGGAGCGGCGAGCACAAGCGGATTGGCCAACTGCCGCTTTAAGTCCTCAAATGCTTCATCAGCAGCGGAACTCCAAACAAACTGATCCGTCTTCTTCAACATCTGATACAAAGGGATTGCCTTCTCACCAAGACGACTGATAAACCGGCTTAACGCGGCAATCCGGCCTGCCAGGCGTTGAACATCATTGATACACTTCGGTTTAGCCAGGGAGGTGATGGCTGTGATCTTCTCCGGATTAGCCTCAATTCCCCTATTGGACACCAGAAAACCCAATAACTTGCCCGCCGGTACACCAAAGACACACTTGTCCGGATTAAGCATCATCTTGTATGTCCTCAGGTTATCAAAGGTTTCCTTCAAATCATCAATCAGAGTCTCCTTCTCCCTGGATTTAACCACGATATCATCCACGTAAGCATGTACATTACGGCCAATCTGCTTGTGAAGACAATTTTGCACACACCGTTGATAAATTGCCTGGGAACTCTTGAGCCCAAAGGGCATAGACACATAGCAGAAGGCTCCAAAGGGAGTTATAAACACCGTCTTCTCCTGGTCCTTAACTACCATTTTGATCTGATGATAGCCAGAATATGCATCC